>NC_052167.1:1200000-1505000 GCF_902713615.1 Scyliorhinus canicula
TCGTTATTGCGCTGCTGGTTCTGGGATCTTGCTGTGTGCAAAATGGCCGCCACATATCCTACATTACAAGAGCAACGTGTGTTATCGTTTATTAGATTTAGTGAGGGGAAATCTGGTTGTCTCCTGTTGCTAGCTGTGGCTAGGCCCGAAGTGCTGGGAGTTCCCTCCCTAAACCTCTGCAACTCTGTGCCACTCTCTCTTCCTTCGAGGCACTCCTTAAAACGTATCTCTTTGACCAAGCCTTTAATCGCCTGCTCCAATATCGTGCCAATGTCTGCTTGACCTTCCGTGGCATGTTTTATGTGGTAGATGAATTGAAACAGAATCCATCAATTATTTTCATACAGAACTTGCTCATTGCTCGAAGAAGAATTTCAAGGGTATTTTGAGGCAAGCGATGGTGTCGGATCAGATCGAGGTGGCAAAGAACAGCAGAATGACCTGTTTCTGTAGTTGTAACATTCAGCCATTCTATAAATATTCCTGGAATGTTGGCCCTTGGTGATACTGTGGGACTGACTGAAAAGTGAGTCAGAAACTTGCTTGCTTAATGCAATAATATTTCGCTGACTGCCAACAGTTGAGACGCTTGGGGAGGGGAAAGCAGTTGAAGGCGACAGATCACAGGATAGCTACATAGTTTCACCAAATTAAAGGCGAAGGAAAGATTTTTTTTCTTGAAAGTCCCATGTTAGATTTATTTTGACTCAAGACTCCAATGCTACAATAAGGCAGATTATCCTGGAATAGGGTCTTGTTTCCCTTGTTCCCTCCCATCTGGGATCCCTTTTGAACAAATGTTGCTGCAGCATTCGACTAAGTGACATTGGTAAGAATGAGCACAAATGTCGTGAGGCAAATGCATCCTTCTAGAACCAAATTGAGATGAACGATAGTTCATGTTTGGCGAGGGAGAATTTGCCTCCCTTCTTTTAATAATGGGCAACAGCTTACCATGGTGGGATTTGAACACTCAACCTCTTGGTTACTAGTGCAGTGCCCCACGTACCCAATTTTATAGACGGTTGCAGCACAGAGGACGCCATTCGGCCCACAATCTCCTGCAATTTGCAAGATCATGCTTACCAAAAAGTCAGCAAGGAAAGATGACGGGGAGATAGAAATATCATATCCTCTGGCATCCTCTCATCTCTTAACACTAGTATCCCGATACTTTAGTTGGCAAACTTGTCATTTCAAACCAGACAGCCTCTTTCGGATTACCCCACCCCCCTCCCCCTTCTCTCGGTGCCCCCAAGATTCCTGCCCTTTTCCAATTCTGCCAACCCCTGTTTTTATTGTGCCAGCATTGACAGCTGTGCCTCCAGGTGTCTCTGCCCCAAATACTGGAAGTCCCTCTCCATCTCTCCACATCCCCTTCAAAGCACTTCTTTAACCAGAAACTGAATTGGACTGGTCATATAAATACAGTGACTAAAAGAGCAGGTCAGAGGTTGAGAATTCTGTGGCAAGTAACTCACCACCTGACTCCACAGAGCCTGTCTGTCATTTACAAGGTACACATCAGGAGTGTGACGGAACGCTCTCCATTTGCCAGGGTAGGTGCAGCTCCAGCAGTACTCAAGAAGCTCGACACTAGCCAGAGCAAAGCAATCCCTTGATCCCATCCACCACCGACACACAGTGGCAGCCGTGTGTACCATGCACAAGATGCACTGCAGCATCTCATCAAGGCTCCTTCGACAGCTCCTTCCAGACCTGTGACCTGTACCCCCAGAAGAACAAAAGAAAACTTGCCTCTTACATCTCCTCTAAACCTTGCCCCTCGCACCTTAAACCTATGCCCCCTGGTAATTGACCCCTCTACCCTGGGGAAAAGCCTCTGAGTATCCACTCTGTCTATGCCCCTCATATATTTGTAGACATCGGGCAGCACGGTGGCACAGTGGTTAGCATTGCTGCCTACGGTGCTGAAGACCCAGGTTCGAATCCCGGCTCTGGGTCATTGTCTGTGTGGAGTTTGCACATTCTCCCCGTGTCTGCGTGGGCTTCGCCCCAACAACCCAAAGATGTGCAGGTTAGGTGGATTGGCCACGCTAAATTGCCCCTTAATTGGAAAAAATATTTGGGTACTCTAAATTTTTTTTAAAAATAATAATAATTTTGTAGATAAGAGGGCAGCATGGTAGCATTGTGGTTAGCACAATTGCTTCACAGCTCCAGAGTCCTAGGTTCGATTCCCGGCTTGAGTCACTGTCTGTGCGGAGTCTGCACGTTCTCCCCGTGTGTGCGTGGGTTTCCTTCGGGTGCTCCGGTTTCCTCCCACAGATGTGCCCTTAAGTGTACAAAATTGCCCTGAGTGTTGGGTGGGGTTACTGGGTTATGGGGATGGGGTGGCGGTGTGGGCTTGGGTAGGGTGCTCTTTCCAAGAGCCGGTGCAGACTCGATGGGCCGAATGGCCTCCTTCTGCACTGTAAATTCTATGAAATCTATGAAAGAATAAGGGCAGAAGGAACAGCAAGCTTCCCCTCCAAACCGCTCACCACCCCTGACTAGGAAATATATCGGCTGCTCCTTCACTGTCACTGGGTCAAAGTCCTGGGGGGGGGGTCTCATTTCCTGACAGCACAGTGGGTGTACCTACACCACATGGACTGCAGCGGTTCAGGAAGGCAGCTCACCACTACCTTCGCAAGGGGAGTTAGGAATGGACAACAACTGGTGGCCTAGCCAGTGATGCCCAGATCTCAAAAACAAATTAGGAAGAAGCACTTTGGTCACCATGTCCTATTTTGTTTGATAAAATTCACCTCAAGACCTAAAGACACAAATAATTGGTGTTCCCTAATTGTTCTCGCCCTCACCTCAATCTGTACATGACCAACAAAAAAATGGAAGCCGATACCTCCGAAGAGGTCAGGACTGATGGTTCCTGGGGTTGTTCAGATTTCATTCAGATGCCCGCTGTAATGCAGAATTTTCTTTTTTGCGCCAGCTCTTGGTAAATAGATCTTCCCTAACAGATTGCAGCTCAGCAACATGAGACGTACATGTGTTCTTGGCTCTTTGCAATAAACAAGACCTGATTTGGTGCCTTTGCCCTGGAATGAATGAACCTATTGTCTTGACGAACAGTATGTTAATTCAGCTGAATGATGGATTGCGGCCACATGCTGGGGCTAGGTATCAGAAGGAAGCCTGCAGGTGCAGCAGAAACTGGAGTGAGTGACCTGGCATTCTATCACGCGCTGGATACAACCTGCTCTGTTTCCGTTCTTGAAACAAGAGGGGGTGGGGGAGGAGAAGGATATTTCGGAGAAAAGAGCGAGGGAAGGTCAAGTCTCCTGAGGGCAAGGCACCGAATTCAGTTCGACGGCGCACAGCACTTTTAGTTCAAAGCAGATGCTTGCTGGAGAGGATTGGTGGACACGGTAAGGATTCCAGTTTCAAATTCTCAGTGCTGGTGTGCTTGAGGGCTGAGGCTTGTACCTGGCCTTGGGGAAAGCACGGTGAAAGAAAGAACTAACTTGCATTGAGATTGTGTTCTGTGCCAGCTCAGCAAAGCCCGGAGCCCTTCACAGCCACTGAAGTACTTTCTGCAGGCAAGCCAACAGCCAGCTTTCGCATAGCAGGATCCCACTGTGAGAGTGACCAAATGCCCTGTTTTAGCAAAGATGGTTGATTAATAAATATTGGCCGGGGGAGAACTCCCTTACAGTACTTCAAAATTAGTGCCATGGGATCTTTAGTCATAGAATCATAGAATTTACAGTGCAGAAGGAGGCCATTCAGCCCATCGAGTCTGCACCGGTTCTTGGAAAGAGCACCCCACTTAAGCCCACACTTTATCCCCGTAATCCAGCAACCCCACCTAACTAAGGGCAATTTAGCATGGCCAATCCACCTAACCTGCACATCTTTGGACCGAGAGGGGAAACCGGAGCACCCGGAGGAAACCCACGCAGACACGGGAAGAACGTGCAGACTCCTCTCAGAGTCCTGAATGCCCACTCGAAAGCAGCTAGGTCGGCCTTGTTTATTGACTGTGCTATCGACAGCGCAGCACTCTCTCCGTCCAGATCTAGATTGTCAGCCTAGGTTATGCACTCGAGCCTGGAATGAAACATGAATCTGTGACTTCTTTCCGCCAGTTGGCTATATACTGAGCCTCAGCTGACATTATGGAGAACCTTTGCTGCAGGTTCTGACATGTCGCTTGTTTATCTGTGTGAGCTGAGTGTGTTGTAGAATGCAGAGATGGGATATATTTTGATACTTGACTCTTTTATGTAAGCAGATTAACATGTACGGCCTGAGTTTACAATGGGGTGGGGGGGTGGGGGGGGGGGGGGGAGGGGGGTGCGATGGTGAGGAAAGATGAGGAAAGATGAGGAAAGATGACCTCCTCGTTATTCTGCTCCTGGGCCTAGCCAAGATTACCATAAACAGGTCTGACAGTGGGCAGATGAGAGGGATCATTTGACTCAACTGCCTCTCTTTTGTGTTTATGTCCGTGACCAAGTATCCTTAGAGAGGCAGCACACGGTGTCCATTGGAATGCATGAGGCCTTCCAGGACTGGGGCTGGAGTGCATCATCAACTTTGTGAATGTTATTTAATGGGCAACTTTTTTTGTAGTTTTTGTTATTTTTAGTCCCGGGGCCCCTTTTGGGTTGATTAATTAGTTAATTTGCCCATTGGTTTCT
This sequence comes from Scyliorhinus canicula, assembly GCF_902713615.1. NCBI lineage: Eukaryota > Metazoa > Chordata > Chondrichthyes > Carcharhiniformes > Scyliorhinidae > Scyliorhinus > Scyliorhinus canicula. Next base: position 1,204,668 of record NC_052167.1, read on the forward strand.
TGTTTATAATAATAATCTTTATTAGTGTCTCAAGTAGGCTTACATTAACACTGCAATGAAGTTACTGTGAAAATCCCCCTAGTCGCCTGTTCGGATACACACAGGGAGAATTCAGAATGTCCGAATTACCTAACAGCACGTCTTTCGGGACTTGTGGGAGGGAACCGGAGTCCCCGGAGGAAACCCACGCAGACACGGGGCGAACGTACAGACTCTGCACAGTCAGCCAAGCCGGGTATCGAACCTGGGAACCTGGAGCTGTGAAGCAACAGTGCTCACCACTGTGCCACGGTGCTGCCCATTCAGTAGATAGAAGGGATGCTGAGACATGGGAAGTTGGAGGACTTGAGGCAGACGTATGTAATGCTGCATTCTGTAAGTAAGCTATCAAGAGGCTAGTTTCACATTTCACCATTTGGCTTGGGGTTCAGTTATTCCCTCTATTGATGGTGCCGACGTGACAAAGTGAGGAATTGGTATTTGCTGTGACGCCCAGTGGAATAAAACTTGGCCCCTGTAGTTTTGTAAGCAAATGCAGCAGCTGTTTGGATGTAACCGTGACCAATGAGGGGCAAAACAACTCAAGATCAGTAAATCCAAATAAACCTTGTGCCTCTTTTTGCCACAAGATTGCACTGTGGCAGCTGAACAACCAACTTTAGGATGCATTTAACTCACAAGTTTTGTCTTCGAGCGAAGTGGTGTTGACTTCATGCCAATGCTGAAATGTGTGCGGTGCAAATCAGATAACCACCACCCTGATGAGGATGATCCGAACTGAGACGGCAAGGAACCTCAGTCTGGGTGGCCCAGTTCCTCACTCACTTCATTTGTATATAGATTATAGAGTCCAGGGTGGCGCGGCATGGTTCAAACCCAGCCCCAGGTCACTGTCCATGTGGATTTTCATATTCTCCCCGTGTCACTCCCACGACCCAAAGATGTGCAGGGAAGGTGGATTGGCTAAACTGCCCCTTAATTGGGGGGGGGGGGGGGAAAAATTATTGGGTACTCTAAAATTTATTTCAAAAAATTATAGTGTCCTTATACTGCAGAAGGAGGCCATTCAGCCTATTGGGTCTGCGCTGACCCTCTGAAAAAGCACCCTCCCCAGGCCCACTCCCATGCCCCATCCCCATAACCCTAACCAACCGTTGGCTACTAAGGGACAATTTAGCATGGGCACTCCATCTAACCTGTGCATCTTTGGGCTGTGGGAGGAAACCGGACGGAGCACCCAGAGGAAAACCACGCAGACAAGGGGGAGAAAATGCAGGTTCCACACAAGACAATCACCCGAGGACTGAACTGAATGGGTTTCTGGCGCTGTGAGACAGCAGTGCTAACCACTGTGCCACCGTGAAATTAGTTTGCAGTGGCACTAAAATTGTCACATGAATGAGCCATAAAGCAACTGAAATTTGTGCGCTTTTTTCTCTCCCCGGAGGACAGTGGCTGCTTTGTGGAAATCCATTCCCATGACATTATGTTCTGGCTGTCGTGATATGTAAACATGCAACCAATGAACACTCGGAATAGGACACAACCAATGGGCAGTCAGGACGCCCAGAGGTGGCATCACTACAGGGGGGCATGGCGTAAACACTATAAAAGGGATGAGGCACTCACACCCTGCCTCTTTCCACAGACAGACATCTAGAGAGTTAGACAGGGTTGATCGGCAGCATCATACCCCAGCACGTGGCTCAGAGCGAGCTGGTACAGTTAGACTGTGTTACTACAGTTAGATTAGCAGAGAGTCAAACTCATTTGAGAACTGTGTTAATAGTTCATTAAACACATGGAACTCATTTCAGAGTCTGGAGCATCCTTTAGTTAAGACTGCATCAAGTAGCAGCCTGTGTTATCCGGAGCAGCAGAACATAACACTGGCATTGCATTGTCTTCCCTCCAGCTGTTTTAATGTGGAAGCTTCATAATTCATTTTAACCGTTGTACGATATCCCTCTGGCTGAGGTGAATACAAGTGTGCAGTACTGGAAATGTTTCTTGAGTTCCAGACTACCTCCTTATCGGAGTTAAACAGATGGCTTTTAACAAAAAATTGATTAGTTCTAACTTGCATCAACTGTGAGGCGGTTGCTTTGAAAGCGCGTTATGTTTGAAGAATAAATAGTGCCAATGGTGGCACCAGTGGGAAATAAATGATTGAAGTGTTCTACCAATGATTGGCAGATAATATGAACAAAAAGAATGTAGTAATATTTCATATAATAAACAGAGTTAGTTCAGGCAAATTATCGTTACGGTATCTTTAATGTCTTAATTGGTTTGCAAAGAATTGTAAGTTAATTAGTTTTACAGTGATATGTCGCAAGGATTTCAAATGAAGGAAGAAGTCGACAATTCGATAATTCAAGAGCTACCTTGCAGCCTGATTTTGGATGGCCACACAGGTTGCAAATCCCTCCTGGTAATTGCGTACATCCAGAATCATGCAAAAGTGTTTGGTGCTGCAGGCGGTAAAGGGAATGTCGACTTGTGCGAGACTCAAAGTGGCATTATTTATGACAAATACAGTGGACGATTAATGGTCTAACCTGGTACGACTGCCTCGATACAGGGCCTGAAGGGTTCACTCCTTTATCGCACGAATGGCCTGTCATCTGGTGAAATTAAAGTTAAATTGATAATATCTGGACTCAAAATCTATTCTCGGTAACAATGACTTTGAACAATACCATTGATTGAAATTTACGAACAAAATATCTGCCTCACAAATGTCCTTTAGGGGAGAAACTAAGCCGTCGTTACCCGATCTGGCCGACATCCGACTGTAGGCCACAGTAATGTGGTTGATTCGGAACTGCCCTCTGAAATGGCCCAGCAAGCCGCTCAAGGGCCATTAAGGATAGGCAACTAATGCTGATCTTGCCAGCGAAACTCGCATCGCATGAACGGACAGAAGAAATGCAAAATCAATCAGGGACAAATCTTGAGCAACCTGGGAGTGAGGTTGGCAAAGTAGCTAAAATTATAATGCCAGACAAACCTCTGGTAGACTGCTGTACATTCTTCCAATACTTTGCCACAGAATCGTTTCAGCAGGTTTGGGAATGTTAGTGGTACACTGGTTTCTTTCCTCAGTTGCTGTCCGTAAGATTTTCCAGGAACTTGTTAAAGGGTAATAGAAACCAAATGAAACTTTATTATTTGGTGGAGTCAGGACATTGTGTTCCTTTGAGGGATTCCAGTGAAGAAGTAATGGGAGGGGTGGAAGCTGTGTTGTGGTATTTTCAGCCTCCCATGTTGCAAGCATCTTGAAACCAAAGGCTTATTAGAATCATGAAATCGGCTTCTATGGGTCAGAATGCTTGATGTCCCTTCCCAGCGCTGGTTCAACAAAATATTTTACTCCAAAGATCGAATACCTCGGTAAAACTATCAATGTGGGGGAGGGACTTTAGATAACGGTACTAAAGCACCTCTGGACCAATGAGTTTCTAAAATTTGTTGGGTGAAAATACATCTGTTGCAGTATGTTTAAAAATTCACAAGTGGTGGAAAGTTAAATGTTGTACTTACAGGTGCGAGTTGACAAGAGAATGAAGGAATACTAGCGTATCATTCATGAACGCGGGACACTTTACAGCCAGTTTGTTACTGTTATAATGAAGGACACGCATTTAGGTTGAACTGGGGGAGCTATGTCCTCGGCCAAATCCCTGAGATCACACTGAAGCCGGTCACTAAATTCCTAAATACCACCGAGACTAGGCTGCCCACGTGGATAGTGATTTTGTTTTTTTGAAAAAGCATGTCGCAATCATTGTTTCAACTTTCGCTTTTCTTTTCCAATGATGGAGTTTTTCCAGTTTGTTGATGAGACCCCTGTTTTCTGATAACATTCTGCCTTCAGGGCGATACTGAGAGAGGAGATGTCTTCAGACGAAATGTTAAACCATTTTCCCTGCCAAGTGGATGCTATAAAGGTATTGGGAGCTGAGGAATTCTCCTGTGCTTTGCATTCCACCTTCGAGATGTCAGTCCCTCCAATACCTCCTCCCTCGATGCTTTTTTAAAAATCTGTTCATGGGACGCGGGCGTCACAAGCTTTACCAGCATTTATTGTCCATCCCTAATTGCCCTGAGGGGGCAGTTGAGAATCAACCACGTTGCTGTGGATCTGAAGTCAAATGGAGGCCGGACCAGGTAAATACGGCAGGTCCTTCCCTAAAGGACAGTGAACAGATGGGTTTTTACGATAATTGACAGCAGTTTCATGGTTATTATTAGACTTTTGATTCCAGATTTTTATTGAATTCAAATTTCGCCATCTGCAATCGTGGGATTTGAACCTCAATCCCCACAGCATAATAATCTTTATTAGTGATCCCGTAACTGTGCATTACTCTGGGTCTCTGGGTTACTAGTCCAGTGACAATACCACTCTGCCACCACCTCCCTTACTGTATCTAATATTTCATACTCTTCCTATTTAACTAGAATGTCTGAATCATTCCCCTCCTCAGTGAAGACAGAGACAAAGCTCTCATTGAGAAGCCTGCCCTCATCTTCTGTATCAAACTGCAAGTTACCATGTACATCTCTGATGGGCCCTACCCATTCCTTAGTTATTCTCTCACTCTTAATGGATTGGTAAAATATCTAGGGACTTTCTTTGATTTTATCTGCCTATATGTTTTCAGACACTCTCTTTGCTATCCGAATACATATTTTTACTTCACCCAGTACTTTCTATACTCCTCTAGGCTTTCTACAGTATTAGTTTTTTTTGTGACTGTCATAAGATTTCTTTTTCTGCTTTATCTGGATAATCAGGAGGGGGTCAGGATTTGGCACAAACACCCTTTTATTTGTGGCAACATGTCTACACTGTGCCCATAGAATTTTGCTTTTGAATACCTCCCCTTTGATTTGACAGTTTTTCCTTCTCATAGCTATATTTTGCCAGCTCATCTCTTGGCTTTGCAACATTTGTCTTACACCAATTTAGAACTGTTGCTCCTATTCCATCTTTGTTCTTTTCCATAATGATGCTCAATGTAACTGTAGCATGGTCAGCGTCTCCAAAATGGTCCGCCACAGCAACTTCATCCACTCGCCCAGCTTTATTGCCGAAGATTAAATCTCTCTCTCTCTCTCTCTCGCTCTCACTCTCTCTCTCTCTCTCGCTCTCTCTCTCTCGCTCTCTCTCTCTCGCTCTCTCTCTCGCTCTCGCTCTCTCTCTCGCTCTCTCTTGCTCTCTCGCTCTCTCTCTCTCTCTCTCGCTCTCCCCCTCTCTGTTTTCCCCCCTGAAAATTCCACAATCCGGCACCTGTTCGGGTACACTGAGGGAGGGTTCAGAATGTCACATTCACCTAATAAGTACGTCTTTCAGGACTTGTGGGAGGAAACCGGAGCGCCCGGAGGAAACCCACTCAAATTGTATGTTCTAAGACTCCACACAGACAGTGCCCCAAGCCGGGAATCGAACCCGGCTCCCTGGCGCTGTGAAACAAGTTTGTTGTGCCCTTCATATTGTTCATTTCCCAATTAATATTCGGGTAGTTGAAGTCCCCTATGATTACTGCCCTTTTGTTTTAGCACTCAGAAATCTGTCTACACAGGGGGTCTATGATACAGTCCTGGTAGCGTGGCTGCCCCTATTTTGTTTCTGAGCTCAACCCTTATGGCCTCATTTGATGCTTCATTTTGTACATCATCTCTCCTCACAGCTGTAATTCATTCTTTGACCAATTATGCTCCACTCCCACCGTTTTTATCCCCCTCCCAATCCTGCCTGAAGACTCCCTATCCAGGGCTGCTGAGCTGCCATTTTTTTCCCTCCTTCTGCCGGGTTCCCGTCATGACGAGGATATCATGCTGCCATGTGTCGACCTGTGTCCTCAGCTCACCAGCTTTATTTACTGTGCTCCTTGCATAGAATCATAGAATTTACAGTGCAGAAGGAGGCCATTCGGCCCATCGAGTCTGCACTGGTCTTGGAAAGAGCAGCCTACCCGAGGTCAACACCTCCACCCTATCCCCATAACCCAGTAACCCCACCCAACACTAAGGGCAATTTTGGACAAGGAGGGCAATTTATCATGGCCAATCCACCTAACCTGCACGTCTTTGGCATGTACACGGATACCTATTAACACTGTCAAATTCCTGCGCTGTACACTTTTTAACATCACCCAACTTATTGTGCTCAATGGAGAACAATCCCAACTCCTCCAGTCATTCAATGTAGCTGAAGTTTGGCATCCCCGATTCCACTCTAGTGAGTTTTCCTCGGCCTCCTCTTCGCTCACCCTGCTAATTCTCCTTTTCCAAAATTCCAGTTTCTCTTCGCAAACTATCCAGTTGCTGGAATGTGGATATTTGAGATTAGGACACAGGCCTTCCATATTTTTAGATCATGCATGAAGAAAGTCATTGACAACAGGAACCCTGTATCTCTGTAGCTAGCTTTGGGCAGAAAATGGCAACAAAAACCAGTTGAATTACCTCGGCCGAATCAATATTAGGAGGTTACTTTGCAACCTGAATGACTATTGATGTTTCTACGGCTGATTAATACATTGATGGAAACGTGTTAATCAATTCCCGCCCACAAAAGGAATACTTGCGCTTTGCAAGCCTTCGCATATAGATGTGGCCGATGCTTCGAAAGCAAAATCCATGTGTCACGTCAAAAATGGAAGTCATTTTCACTCCAACCTTTATTACACAACAGTGTCCGTGGGCAGATTTCCGTATACCTTGGCACCCTCTTCCTTTGATAGCCCTGACTTGTTGAACCTTATTTGCTATCCGATAATTTGTCCAGTTAGTTTGATCCTGGTGCTTCATTGGTCAGTAATTCTGAAATCAGGATGTCAAAACCTGTTGCCATTGGCAACTTGAGATTGTCGCTAGGCAGCAGAGAAATTTGATATTACTGACACGATCTTGCATTTAACTGGACAAATGCAAGAATGTCAAATTTCAAACAATCACAGCAATTGACATTAAATAGGATTACCATTGCTGAATCCCCCACTGGCAACAACCTGGGGGTTACCATTGACCAGAAACTGAACTGGTCCCATGTATATCGTGGCTGCAAGAGCAGGTCAGAGGATGGGGAATCCTGCGGCGAGTAACCCATCTCCCGACTCCCCAAAGCCTGTCCACCATCAACAAGGCACAAGTCAGGAGTGTGATGGAATACTCTTTTCTTGCCTGAATGAACGCAAATCCAACGACACTCGAGGAGCTCAACAGCATCCAGAACAAAGCAATCCTTTGATCAGCACCCCATCCACCACCTTAAATATTCACTCTCTCTGCCATTGATGTCTGTACCATCTACAAGATGCGCTACAGCAACTCACCTAGACTCCTTCCACAGCACCTTCCAAATCCAACAAGTTTTACCATCTGGAAGGACAGTACTGCAGATGCCTGGATTCGCCACCACCTCTGAGTTCCCCTCCAAGTCACTCACCATCCTGACTTGGAAATATATCTCCGTTCCTTCATTTTTGCCGGATCAAATTCCTTTAACTTCCTCCCTAACAGCACTGTGGGTGTACCTACACCTCAGGGACTGCAGCGGTTCAAGAAGGCAGCTCACCACCACCGTCTCGAGGGCAATCAGCGATGCCCGCATTCAATGAAGGAATATATTGCAGGTAAAAAGAGATGCTGTCTGGTTGGCAAGTCAACTCTGGCTGAGGTGTCGCCATGGCAAAACAGTGGGGACCTATTGCCTCCCCAAGCCTTCTGGTAATTCTCTTCAGTAATATTCAACTTGAGAGATGTGCAAATGATTGTGTGCGTTGATTTAAACTCGCTACCATCCTCATCAGACTGTCACTTACCTCACAAGAGGTTGAGATCCTTCTTCCCTCCTGACAATAACTTGCATTTACTTAGAGCCTTTTACAAGGTAAAACATCCCAGGCGGGGCACTTTACTGGAGTGTTATCAGTGAAAATAAAACTAAAAACCTCACGAGGTGGTAGGTGTTTAGGGAGGAATTCCAAAGCAATCGGAAAGTTTCAAGCTGAGTACCGTAGCATAGTGGTTAGCACAATTGCTTCACAGCTCCAGTGTCCCAGGTTCAATTCCCGGCTTGGGTCACTGTCTGTGCGGAGTCTGCACGGAGTCTCCCCGTGTGTGCGTGGATTTCCTCCGGGTGCTCCGGTTTCCTCCCACAGATGGTTTCCTCCCACAGTCCAAAGGTGTGCGAGTTAGGTGGATTGGCCATGCTAAATTGCCCGTAGTGTAGGGTTAATGGGGGGATTGTTGGGTTATGGGTATACGGGTTACGTGGGTTTAAGTAGGGTGACCATTGTTCGGCACAACATCGAGGGCCGAAGGGCCTGTTCTGTGCTGTACTGTTCTATGTTCTATGTTCTATGTGCAGGTTAGGTGGATTGGCCATGCTAAATTGCCCTTCTTGTCCAAAATTGCCCTTAGTGTTGGGTGGGGTTACTGGGTTATGGGGATAGGGTGGAGGTGTGGGCTTGGGTAGGGTGCTCTTTCAAAGAGCCGGTGCAGACTCGATGGGCCGAATGGCCTCCTTCTGCGCTGTAAATTCTATGTAAAAAAATAAGCTGTGGAAAGCAATAAGAACTTTCTCCAGTTCATGACCAACATCTACACTGGGAGAGGTGGATTGGGCACGCCTTGACGTTGCCTGGTTACGATGGACTGTCACTGATTGATGACTGCTGGCCATTTTGTTTGGCCAACAGCCTTCATTCCTTTGTGCTTCATTGTTACTGGAGGAGGTAAGCGAGGGTTTGGCCACCAGAACAAAATGCCCTATTTTCCCATCACTGGCAGCCTTCCAAGACCCAACAAGTTCAACAACATGATTCAAATCGAAGATTAAGTGTGATAATTTCAAATCATAGCATCTTTACAATGCAAGAAGAGGTCATTTGGCCCATCGAGTCTGCATCAACACTCTGAAGGAGCACCTTACCTCGGCCCACTCCCCCACCCAATCCCCGTAACCCCGCCCAACCTGCACCTCTTTTAAACACTCGGGGGCAATTTAGCGTGGCCAATCCACCTAACCTGCACATCTTTGAACTGCGGGAGGAAACCGGAGCACCCGGAGGAAACCCACGCAGGCACGAGGAGAAAGTGCAAACTCCACACAGACAGTCACCCACGGCTCGAATTCAACCCGGATCCCTGGTACTGTGAGGCAGCAGTGCTAAGCACTGTGCCGCCCTTTAACCCGGAACAAAGGTGGGATTGCTGCCCCCAAGCAGTATTCGGCCCTGTTTTACTGAATTTAAGAGCTCGACCATTCCTCCTCGCCCTGACCAGGGTGAGAACATACCATTTAGTATCTCAGCTTGTGTTACACATGTGGTGTGCCACAAGGGGCCTGTGTTTGGACCTCGATTACTCACCGCATCTATCAACAACTTAGCTGATGGGATAGAAAGCCACATATCCAAATTTGTTGATGACACAAAGATAGGCAACATTGTAGACAGTGGGGTTGAAAACATTAAAGAGACATTGATCAATTAAGTGAACAGGAAAAAATTGCAACAAATGTATTTCAGTGCATATACATATATGTCCGAGGGCACCCAGTTTGGACATAAAATGGATAGAAGAGGGTACATTTTTTTATATTTACAGTACCCAATTCTTTTTTTTCCAATTAGAGGGCAATTTAGCGTGGCCAATCCGGACTACCCTGCACATCTTTGGGTTGTGGGGGTGAAACCCACCCAGACACGGGGAGAATGTGCAAACTCCACACAGACGAACCCCGGGCCGGGATTGAACCCGGGTCGTCAGCACCATAGGCAGCAGTGCTAACCACTGTGCCACCGTGCTGCCCCTGCAAGGAAGTCCTGAGAGTAACATTGGCCTTGGCTTTAGTTTAGTAACATTGGACCCGGCTGTGCTCCTATATGTTGGCTGTTTTGGAATGTTAACACACTTTCCTGCCATTCCGAAATTAAATAAGTAGCAGTTCATTGCAACTGGAGACACTAGGTCTTTGAAAAGATCATGTGACGCGTCCTCTGGGTTTAATTATGAGCAAGAAAAATCTCACTTTGAAAGATGCAAGCTTGTTTACTGGCATGGAAATCGAATCCAGCGGAGATGTTGCAAATGGCATGATTTACGAAGAGAACAACCCATACAACATGGCTTAGTTGGGGGAGAAAACAGCTCGCTTAGTCCACTAGGCAGGGATAGCCGCTTCTACGGTTCATGAACCCATTCCTCCATTGGCAAAGGAACATTGGAAAATGCCCAGACACTGTGAGTGAGGGAGTTCCCCAGTATCTTTGCCAAGATTTGCATCTCCGCGTTCATCGATACGAGTAGATTAACGGGTCATCCATCTCGTTGTTATGCGTGGGAATTAGCTGCAGCACTTTGCCCACCGAACAAGAGTGACTACGCTTAAAAATAATGAGTTCGCTTTCAAAGACTGGGAGAGGCATGCAAACACATTGTGTAACAGTGTGAAAGATTCACAACTAATAGTGTATTCAGCTCATAGGAATCATAGAATCCCGTTCTTTTGGAGAAAGTCTGAACTGTACCACAGTAACTGCGATGAAGACTAGTATTCCTGTTGTGTTGCAGAATTACTGATTTGAAAGCACATCTGAAAATGACCTCCAGCGACATGTTTTCAAGGAAGTTGGTGCCGATTCTATTAATTTAATTTCAAAGGAAAATTAGCTCTTGGTAAAGTGTAATGAGCTGTTTTAAGACCTGCAGAGTAATGTTTTTAAAACAGCACATGCAGACTCCAGATTGTGGTGTCTGCACAAATCAGGGCTGCCGTTGGATGCGTTTAGCTTGCTGGCACCGACGTGTCGTGTCAAGGCACACTTTAAAAGGGTATTACGCTTGGTGATACTCGGCACAGTAGCACAGTGGTTAGCACTGATGCTTCACAGCCGGTTGTGCTCTGGTTTCCTCCCACAGTCCAAAGATGTGCAGGTTGGGTGGATTGGCCATGCTAAATTGCCCTTAGTGTCCAAAAAGGTTTGCCCTGGTTACTGGGATAGGGTGGAGGTGTGGGCTTGGATAGGGTGCTCTTTGGAAGAGCCGGTGCAGACTCGATGGGCCAAATGGCCTCCTTCTGCCCTGTAAATTCTATGATCTATGACAGTTCCTCATTTAAAACACCGGTTACTTGAAGCCATTGCGTCTGGCATACAGTTGAATATCGATGAAGTGTCTGTTCAGGATTGGGGGAGGTTTGTATGGGCTGAACATACAGTGCAGAAGGAGGCCATTCGGCCCATCGAGTCTGCACCGACCCACTTAAGCCCTCACTTCCACCCTATCCCCGTAACCCAATAACCCCTCCTAACCTTTTTGGTCACTAAGGGCAATTTATCATGTCCAATCCACCTATGGACTGTGGGAGGAAAAGGAGCACCCGGAGGAAACCCACGCAGACACGGGGAGAACGTGCAGACTCCGCACAGACAGTGACCCAGCGGCAAATTGAACCTGGGTCCCTGCCGCTGTGAAGCCACAGTGCTAGCCACTTGTGCTACCGTGCTGCCCGTACACAGGGAAGTGGGGAGGCCATGGAGGGATTCAAACCACAAGGGTGTGAATGTGAAATTATGATTCATTGAGGGGGGCCATGAGCCAGTGGGGGCCAGTGTGCACAGGAGTGGTGAAGGACCGAGACATTAGTGCTGGAGTACAGTTGTGGATGAGGTTTTGTCAGAAGAGCATTGGGATGCTGCAGTCTATGTGTGGGTGTTCAAGCAGCCAAAATGTGAAAATTTCACATGCCTGTCAAACCAGTTTAGTGAAAATTCTTGCTGCAGTTTTTTTTCTTTTGCAACCTTCAGCCTCTTCTACGTTCAGCTTTTCTCGTAATCTTTCAGAAACTGCGAGGCTTGAGCACACGATAAAAATTGGCATTGCTGCACCTCACTGAGTAAAGTACATTTGGATGATGTGCAATATTGGGGCCCCAGTTGTCTGTTCTACTGGTTAGTGAGGCACTATTGGGAGAACCAAGATTTCTCCACTCCACATGTCACTGCATCTGTCATTGTTTTAAATAACTTGTATGTTAAAAACTTAATTTGAAAATGCGCCTCGGTGCAAGTTATGCCAACTCGATGCCTGCAATTAATATTAGAAAGTCCAAGTCTTGCTCAAAATGTGTGCTCTCAATAAAATAATACTGATTGACTTAAGGAGGAACTTGAGGAGAAGTGGTTAGCACTGCTGCCTTACGGCGCCGAGGTTCCAGGTTCGATCCCGGCTCTGGGTCACTGTCCGTGTGGAGTTTGCACATTCTCCCCGTGTCTGCGTGGGTTTCGCCCCCACAACCCAAAGATGTGCAGGGTAGGTGGATTGGCCAGGCTAAATTACCCCTTAATTGGAAAAAATGAATTGGGTACTCTAAATTTAAAAAAGGTTAAGGAGGAATATTCTCGGTCTCCCATATTCAACCGAACACTAAATGTAATGGTTTCACCTGTGTTTGAAATGAATAATTGTCCTATGAATCTGCTGTGGTAGGGGATGGTAATATTGAGGAATCAACAGGCAAATATAAATAAATCTGCAGGGATTTGGGGGGAAAGAGCAGGGGGTGGGACTAATTAGAAGTTTCTTTGACAGAGTTGGCTTTGGCATGGTGGGCTGAATATACTGTACTGTGTGTTTGAAAATGAAAAATGAAAATCGCTTATTGTCACGAGTAGGCTTCAAATGAAGTTACTGTGAAAAGCCCCTAGTCGCCACATTCCGGCGCCTATTCGGGGAGACTGTTACGGGAATTGAACCGTGCTGCTGGCCTGCTTGGTCTGCTTTCAAAGCCAGCGATTTAGCCCTGTGCTAAACAGCCCCTGTTAAGTTTCAGTTGTTCATCTCACCTGCTGTTTGAGACTTCTGTGCTGTCTGCAAATGTATTTGCCACCAGCCCGACATTGGCAAGAGGCTCTGTGGGACGACACGTGAGACGAAATAAGGTTTTTGGAAAAATGCAAGGTTTGCCGCATGTTTGTTAGGGACTAAGAGCTATTAAGAACTTTAGTTGCAGTGTTTTCAAACTTTGTACTTTGGTGCCACAGTGGAAGCGTGGGGAAGGAAAACTGTCTGCATTTCTATAGCACCTCTCACTGCCTCAGGACATTCCAAAATGTTTTGCAGCCAGAGATATTTTTTGAAGTGTAGTTATTGGCATCATGTGGCCAATGTGCGCACAGCAAGATCCCATAAGCAACAATGTGGCAATGATCAGATAATCTGTTTTTTTTTTGTCATGTTGATTTGGGGATAAATATTGGACACCCCTGGTCGTCTTTAAGATGCAAGAGGCAGGGGTGGCACCGTGGCGCAGTGGTTAGCACTGCTGCCTCGCGGCGCCGAGGCCCCGGGTCACTGTCCGTGCGGAGTTTGCACATTCTCCCCGTGTCTGCGTGGGTCTCGCCCCCACAACCCAAAGATGTAGCTGGGTTGGCCAGGCTAAATTGCCCCATAATTGGGGAAAAAAATGAATTGGGTACTCTTAATTTATTTTTTTAAAAGATGTAAGCGGCTGCACCTTGGAGTGGCCGTTCAGTGTCTCTTCCAAAAACCATTCCCGGCTCCAACAGTGCAGCACTCCCTCAGTACTGCACCAGACTCGAGGCGGGCTCCTAAACACACTTGCAGTAAGGATGGCTACTTGGGCATGTTATAAGGGGCTGCCATTTCAATCCTTGCCTCCAAGGACAGCAAATTATGGAGAAGGGAGTGCCCTACGTACTTCATGTTGAATGGAAGAAAAGCACTCTTTTTAAGACTATGAAACATGGGGCTAGATGTTCCCACAATCTGGGTACAGATATTTCTGCAGTGTTATCCTGTGACTATGATTGATGGTTCCACTGCCTCAAGGCGAGCATTCAGACAAGCAGGAAATTGCAGCGATACTTTGCAATTACCACCTGACATTTAGTAGCCCTGGATATTATTCTGGAACTGAGCGAAGGACCGTATTCAGTTATTTGGATCGTTTTCTCTCACACGGTAAACGGGATATCTAAAAGTTCAGGAGAGAGAAACCAAGTCGCTGTTTTAGGTCAATGATGCAATGTCAGATCCGGGAGCTGTGAAGTGATGTTCATCTTCCAGTTCTGAGGAAACATAAGAAACATAAGAACGAGCAGCAGGAGTAGGCAATTCAGCCCATCGAACCCGCTCTGCCATTGAGTACGATCATGGCTGATCTCATCTTGGCCTCAACCCCACTTTCCTTCCCATTCTCCATAACCCTTCAACCCATTACTAATTAAAAATCTGTCGATCACCTCCTTAAATTTACTCAAATTCCCAGCATCCACTGCTCTCTGGGGTACTGAATTCCACCGATTCACGAACCTTTGAGAGAAGTAAATTCTCCTCGCCTCTGTTTCAAATCTGCCACTCATTATACCCTAAAACTATGACCTCTCGTTCTAGATTGCCCCACAAGAGGAAACATTTGCTCTACTTTGTCAATACCTTTTATCATCTTATATACCTGAATTAGATCTCCTCTCATTCTTCTATATTCCAGCGAATACAGGACTAAACTGTGCAATATCTCTAATAAGATAAGTCCTTCAGCCCTGCAATCCATCTAGTGAACCGCCTCTAATGCAACTACATCCCTCCTCAAATAAGAGGACCAAAACAGTACTCCAGGTGCAGTCTCACCAATGCCTTGTACAGTTGCAGCAACACTTCTCTACTTTTATACTCTATTCCTTGAGCTACAAAGGTTAAAATTCCATTTGCCATTGTTGCTCGTTCTGGGTGAGTGTGCTTAACACTCAATTTGGCTTTGTTTCGTTACTTAGCTTTGGAGTCGCCAGGTATCGTTAAGATACCGCCACAAGTTTCAAGGTCAAGTTCAAAGCAATAAAACCATACACCAATTAGTAAGTTCAAACAAGACACGTTTATTATATTACAGTAATCTACTAATCATGCATATAAAACTATAAGACTAGGCTAATCCTACCGCTAATAGGCCAAATACGTATCTGGATAAGGGGACTGCCGGATCAGGGAACAACGGCCTCTAGCTTGTCCTGGGTCCGCAGGCTTCCAGTAGTTATGGACTACAGGGGGTCAGGAGTGTCTATTCCCGTAGCGTGCGTTGTGACTTACTTGCTGGCGGCTTCTGTCCAGACCTCTCCTCCTCAAGGTTCTTCTGCTGCAACGGTGTTCTGCTGGGAGGGCTGGCTGGTCAAGGAGAGGCTGGCAGAGAGAGAGAGCTGGGGTCGCGGTCTCTGTCTTATACTCCTCTCAGGGTCTTGCGCCCACCTGGGCGGACCCTCTATACTCTCGCAATCGATTGGATCTCTTCCCAATCGATTGATTTGAATTCCCCAATAATGGGACAGTATCTCGATCACTGGGGCGGTTCTTGGGACTTATTGTTTTGGGCTTCTTTGGCGCCGAAAAGTCTGGCCTTCCATTGAATGTATTGATTAGTATTAACTTGTTTCTTTTGTGCCTGGGGATCGCCCGGTATCGCCTCATTAATATGCTAACTGTTTTCTTTTCATAGTGCTGTCTGGTTTCTGCAACAGCCAAAACTGGTTTCTGCAGCAGTCCAAATATACAAGCACTCTGCAAGCTGCTTGCCTTTTACAACCTGTCCATTTTCCCTGCATTCCCTGCAATCTTCCATTTTGTGTTTGGGCAGTGATCATCCCAGGTGGCTACACCATCCCTTATACCCGCTGCACCTGTGCTAGTTTTCTGCGATTCATGCACGAGGACACCCTCTGCACCAAAGCATTCTGAAGCTTTTCCCCATTTAGATAATAAGTTGCCTTTCTATTCCGCCCAAAATGGATAACCTCACACTTGCCCATGTTAAACTCCATCTGCCACATATTGGCCCACTCACCTAAACTATCTATAACCAGATATAATTCTCATATTTCCTCATTGCACCTTACTATCCACCTATTTTAGTGTCATATGAAAATTTGGCTGTAGAACCTTCTATCCCGACATCCAAATCATTAATACTTATTGTATATAGTTGGGGTCCGAGAACTGAACCCTGTGACATCTTGCCAACCAGACACAGCTGAAACATTGACTCTCTCCCTCCGCAGACTCCACCTGGTCAGCTGAGTATTTCCAGTGTTTTCCATTTGAATTTTCTGATTCCCAGTGATTAGCTGAAGTACAGAGACAGGGAAAAGGGGACAGAGAGAGGTCCGGGTGGGAAGGCCTGTGCCGGGCAGCGCTGATTAAATCACAGAAGTGAGAATGGCGCAAAGCAGAAGGGGGGTTAATGAGACGAGTAAAACAACAAAAGGCGTGTCCAGAGGGAGGGTAAGTCGCCGCAAAAACAGCATGGAGTTGTGGGGGTGTGGGGGAAGGGATGGAGTCGGCAAGATCGAAAATGTGAGGGAAGAGAAGAAAGCGCCGTTGACTGGGGAATACGGCAAAATAACATCTCAAAGTTGGGGTTTGTGATTGTCATAATATACACCAGTATATCATGGTGCAGACACACACACTGATGGACATACAGTAGGACCAATCAACATGCACAAACACCGCAGCCAATCACCAGTTAGAGCACACTCACTATAAAGACAGAGGGCATCAGTTTTCCCGCTCATTCGGGATGCAGCCTCTCAGAAGTACAGAGCTTACAGCACAGATCCTCACCATGTGCTGAGTGATTAGACTGGTTAGGATAGGCACAGGTTTTTAGTTAATCTAACATCGTGTTAACCCACAGTGAAAGTATGTTCAACAGTTTATAGTTTAATAAAATAGTGTTGTACTATTTTAAGTGTTGGTGGCCTGTATGTGTTCCACGGATCCAGAGCACCCAACCCATCAGTGATCACTTGTGCTGGAGACATGGAAAAATCATTCATCACGTTGCAGTAATATTTGGCTTTTTTTAGGTGGAAGTAAACATGTCTTGTGCAGCATTCGATTGCCCATGCTGTGATTAATCTCAAAGTAACCTGTTTCGGAATCTGAATGCTTCTTTTTAAAAAAAAAAAATTCTCCGAAACATAAATCTAACTGATGTGTGAAATCTGTGAAGTGTCAGTTTGACAGCTTTAGATTTCAGTTCATTTGCCGGCACTGTCACTTTGGAGGCTGCAGATTGTAGCATCAAAGTCTCTCTCCTGTGCCAGCCCTGTCTGACATCTCGATCTTGGTCATGCCACCTTTCAGATGAGGTCCCATCTGCCTGTTCAGCTGCCACGGAAAGATCCTAATGGCACTTTTCAAAAAGTGTCTCGTCATGGTGGCCAACATCTATCACCCAAACCGACAGCAAATCATGTCATCCCTTCCATTGGCTGCTTCTGGAATCTTGCTGTGCGCACGTTGGCTGCTGTTTGGCCCATACTTCAGTGGTGATTTGGCCCATTGAGTGCGCCCGACCTCGGCCCACTCCCCGCGTCCAAGCCCCACCTCACCTGAACACCTGGCACGAACGGGCAATTTTTGGCGTGGCCACTCCCCCTAACCTGCACAGCTTTGGACCGTGGAGGAAATTGGAGCACTCGGAGGAAACCCACGCAGACATGGGGAGAACGTGCAAACTCCACTTGGTCACCCCCAAGGCCAAAATCGGACCTGGGCCCCTGGCGCTATGAGGCAGAAATGCTAACCACCGTGCTGCCGTCCTTACCCGGCCTGGCCTACTTGTGACTACAGATCCACAGCAGTAGCTTGACTCTTAAATGCCCCTCTGAATTGGCCCAGCAAGCCATTCTGTTCAAGGGCAATTCGGGCTTGGGAACAAATACAGGCCTAGCCAACGACTCCCATGTGCCATGAAAGAATAAAGTAAAAAGAAACAGGAAATGGAATTGAGGGAGGAGATCAGCCATGATCTTACAGGATGAAGGAGCAGGCTCGAGGGGCTGAATGGCCCTCTCCTGTTCCTATTTCCTATGCTCTTATCCTCATCTTGCAGTAGGCCGGTGTGTGGAAGTTACCTCACCGAGAAAGGTCAGTGTGATCGCTGCTGTCTCGTAGTTTCAGCGGTAGAGAAAGTTCCTTTAATGCTCCACGATATTTTCTCAGATCTCCACGTGACCTTTGGTTTAACGCCAAACAATCAACAGGAAACACTGGAAGGTCAGGCACAGGGCAGCACGGTGACGCAGTGGGCTAGCACTGCTGACTCACGGCGCTGAGGTCCCAGGTTCGATCCCGGCTCTGGGTCACTGTCTGTGTGGAGTTTGCACATTCTCCCCGTGTCTGCGTGGTTTTCACCCCCACAACCCAAAGATGTGCAGGGTAGGTGGATTGGCCACGCTAATTGTCCCTCAATTGGAAGAAATGAATTGGGTACTCTAAATTTAAAAAAAAGTCAGGCACAGCGTTAACGGGGTGATGTTAACCAGACCCTTGTCTGTCAGAATGGGATGCAATGCCACTTTTATGCCTCACTCGATTTTCCCCTCCATATTGGGCAGGTGTAGAAAATCGGCGTTCCTTCAGGCCTGTGCAAGTCCTGCCTGCCCAATTAAAATAAAACTGACTGTAAACATTAACCCTCTGTGACCTGTGAAGAGCATTAGATGTTTTGCTGCATAGTAATATTTCGAACATAGAATCCGCACCGTACCAAGGCCCCCACTCCCACCCTATTCCCAAAGCCTAACTTGCACACCCCTGGACACTACGGGCAATTTATCATGGCCAATCTTCCTAACCTGCACATCGTTGGACTGTGGGAGGAAAGCGGAGCACCCGGAGGAAACCCACGCAGACACGGGAAGAACATGCCGACTCTGCACAGTCACCCGAGGCTGGAATCGAACCCAGATCCCTGGTGCTGTGACGCTGCAGTGCTAACCACTAAGAGTGCAATGTGTTTTATTGCCTGTTCTGAGCTTTTCTTACATTTTCTGTGCCTCTCCCTCTGAAATTCAGTGTCCTGGATATTTTGCTTTTTCAATCCCCCCACCCTCCGTGGGTCTCCCAGTGCTTGAGATAAGACGGCATCTGCCAATGGACAGCACTGTGTACGCTGCTGAAGACCTTGGCCAGGCAGGTGCCGGGGCATATGTCAATGCAGTGAAACCACGTCAGCCTGCTGATGTTTCGGGGAGGCACGGCTAAGGCAAGAATTTGGCTGTTGGATCAGCTCTGTACCTACCAGGCCACTGACACTGAAGTTGCACCAGCGTGCTCCTCAGGAGAGTGGAGCCTGTCTTGTTGGTCTGCGGCAGCGAGGAGTGAGAGAGATTGCCGGTGCGAGAACTCGAACCCAAATGTGCAGCTGAAAACAGTTTGGGTGACTGGCTGGCTTGGGTGAAATTGGAGCAAGTGAGCTGGGTGATTGAACAAAGAGATTTACATCACCCCTTTTGTAGTCATTCCTGTTAGCATATCGGTTTGGCTTATCCAGTGCCTTTTACCAATATGTGTTAACAGAATCATAGAATAATGGAATCGTTACGGCACAAAAAAAGGCCATTAGGCTCATCCAGCACTAAACACCAGATGCTCCATCTCTTAAACCCCTCTGTAACTCCTCTAAGACCTACCTCAAGACCTACTTCATTGACCAAATCTTTGGTCACGTGTTTTTAAAACACCTTACCTGGCTCAGATTTGTTTGATAACTGCCGTTATGTAACATTTTGGGATTGTTTACTTTGTTAGAGATGCTATATAAATGCAGATTGTATACACAAGGCCAACCCATTGTCATTAATCAGAAATGGGTTGTTCTGCCTTGGACTTTTCCAGATTAATTAGCACTACACGGGTAATGAGCCATTCAACCCACTTGTTGGGGATTGGCCACCATGGGTCACATGTCTTACACCCAAGCCAATAAAGTGGCGGTTAGTTGGCGACGTGATGCTGTTATTCATTTGTGTCTGTTTGCTTGTGTGTTGCAGGTTTCCGAGGGGTAACCCCGGGAGAGAATGTCTGATGATCTCGTCTGGCGAGGAACTTGAACGGTCACCTCTCTGGGCACAGCGGCAGGGGCGGTGTTGGTTTCTTCAAGATGGCCGCTGCCCCCTCGAGCCCATGACACCCGGTCTGGCGCCAGTTGATGTCTGAGATTGGAGGAGGGGTGGTGGTGGTGGTGGTGGGCGGGGGCTTGAGGTGAGGTGGAAGGAGACTAGCCCCAGCCAGAGAGCGATGGGATTGTTTTGCCATGGTCACGTAGAATAAATGGCCGTCGCAGAGGAGTGGATTACTGCTTGCTGCTGCTGCTGGTCATCACTGCCATTGTGTGGACCTCTCTCAGACCCTTCTCCGAGGCTCAAGCTGCCCCGTGCTCACAATGGTTAACGTTTGGAAGTTTGTACGGAATTTTCGCCAGCTGGAGCTCCACCGGTTGATTTTAGTGCTGATAGTGTTCAGTCTGATCTCCATGTGTTTCTTGGCCTACTATGTGACCAACAGCCCAAAGATTAAGGAGGCCCTGCCCTTACCGATCAGTGATTGCAACAGTCAGCACAGAATTTCCCTGCCCCCACAGTCGCTCAGGCGCTTTATGCCGGCGGTGGACACATCGAGGACTGACCCAGTGGTCCTGGTATTTGCTGAAAGTATTTATTCGCAACTAGGTCAAGAAATTGTGGCCATTTTGGAGTCCAGCCGCTTTAAGTATAGGATAGAGATAGCCCCGGGGAAGGGGGATGTGCCAACTTTAACAGACAAAGATCGGGGGCGATATGCCCTTATTGTATATGAAAATGTTCTCAAGTATGTAAACCTGGATGCCTGGAACAGGGAGCTGCTGGATAAATACTGTATAGAGTACAGCGTCGGAATTATTGGTTTCTTCAAAGCCAATGAGAACAGTTTACTAAGTGCTCAACTCAAGGGGTTCCCCTTGTACCTGCACTCGAACCTCGGCTTGAAGGACTATCACATCAATCCGAACGCGCCGCTGCTTTACGTGACGCGGGCCAACGAGGTGGAACAGGGCCCCTTGCCAGGGGATGACTGGACAGTCTTTCAGTCCAACCACAGCACCTACGAGCCAGTCCTCCTGGCCAGCACCAAGTCGGCAGAGTTCATCCCCCACCTGAGCACGCACAAAGCACTGCACGCGACGGTGGTGCAGGACCTGGGGCTGCACGACGGCATCCAGCGAGTCTTCTTCGGAAACAACCTAAACTTCTGGCTGCACAAGCTGATCTTAGTAGACGCCATTGCCTATCTTACGGGCAAACGCCTGTGTCTGCCCCTCGACCGCTATCTCTTGGTGGACATTGACGACATCTTTGTGGGTAAGGAAGGGACCAGGATGAAGGTCATGGATGTTGAGGTAAGCAGTCCCATTGGGGTTCTAAGCAGCATTTTCAGTGATCTATAGAAGGAGGCCATTCAGCCCACCATTCCTGTGCTGTCTCTTTGAATGAGTTGTCCAAATTGTCTTTTGCACCATGGTCCTTCCAAATATTTATCCAATGCCATTTTGAAAATACTTTGTGAAATCTGCATCCACCAGCTTTTCAGACAGCGTGGTCTAGAATATAACAATTCGTAGAGTAAAAACAGAATGTTCTCCTTCTCTCATGCTTGGAACTGTTACCTTAAAAGTTAAAATGAGACTCAAATTCATCAACTGTCACGGTGGAATTTGCGTTCACCTTCTCCGGATGTTGTTGCTGTGACACAATTGGCCACGATGGCAAACGCAGCCTCAATGAAGCCTCGTCAGGAATTTCCAAACAATTACTTGTTTTGCGGAACATGTAATTTAAAGTTGACTCCAAGCGAGCTTTTCATTTCAGCTTAAGCACTGAAACATGAAGCTTCAATAATTTAAAATCAAATCATGCGTCGCGTGGCACAATGGTTAGCACTGCTGCCTCACGGCGCAGGGACCCGAGTTCGATCCCGGCCTCGGGTCACTGTCCGTGTGGCATCTCTGACTTTGTCTATATAAATGCTTCTGGAACATACCTCTTCATTCACCTGAGGAAGGAGCAGTGCTCTGAAAGCTCGTGTTTGAAACAAAGCTGCTGGACTTTAACCTGGTGTTGTAAGCCTTCTTACTGTGATAACCCCAGTCCAACGCCGGCATCTTCACATCGTGTGGAGTTTGTACATTCTGCCCGAGTCTCCGTGGGTCTCACCCCCACAACCCAAAAAGATGTGCAGGGTAGGTGAATTGGCCACAGTAAATTGTCCCTTCATTGTAAAAAAAGAATTGGGCACTCTAAATTTATTTTTAAAAATCAAATCATGCTGATAAATGATCATTATATACATATTTGTTAACATGAGAGTCTTTGAGGGACATTGAAGATTAAGTGACTAGAATTCACCTTTTTTGAAGACTGCGTTTCATTTTTTTTTGTAATTTGTGTGGCATTTGATCGATGGTTGCATTGATACAATGGACAGGATTCCACTGTACTTCCTAATACAAATCATAGAATCATAGAATTTACAGTGCGGAAGGAGGCCATTCGGCCCATCGAGTCTGCTCCGGCTCTTGGAAATTGCACCCACTTATGCCCACACCTCCACCCCATCCCAGTAGCCCCACCTAACCTAAGGGCAATTTATCATGGCCAATCTACCTAACCTGCACACCTTTGGACTGTGGGAGGAAACCGGAGCACCCGGAGGAAACCCACGCACACAGGGGGAGAACGTGCAGACTCTGCACAGACAGTGACCCAATGGGGAATCGAACCTGGGACCCTGGTGCTGTGAAGCCATAGTGCTAACCACTGTGCCACCATGCTGCCCAGCCCATCGTAAAAGCATTTGGTCTCTGGCTCCTGTGTTGCCAGCAGTAAGAACAAATATCGGCGAATGGACTCTCAGAGCTTCCGATCCATCTTCCCGTTGCCTTTGTCGTGTTCAATTGTTCTGTGTTGGATTAAGTGAGTCTTTTACTATTGATGTTCGGTGTGTTTGATTGGTTAAGCCTGGATGTGGACTCCGCATGGAGTAAACAAAGCTGTATTAAAAAGCTGGAAGCATGGAGCAGGCATTTGAAAGCATTGTGAACAAAACCTGTTACACGCACAGAAACTAGTGTCATCTCTGCATGGATCAGAGATATAAAACATATGACAGGCCTAAAACACTGTCAATGACAACCTCCAGACCCAGTTGCAAAATTTGAAGAGCAGGCAAGCTGACATGACTCAAAATACTGAACTCGCTTAAAATGCTAACTGGTGACTTTTCTTCTCGTATTCACTTTACGATTTGTTGCCCATTCTTCATTTTTCTTTCGTCCTTTTTAATGTTCCTCTTATTCCTCGCATTTCCAAATTGGTTCCTTTTCGTGGAATCCTTTATTTTATCACCTAACTTTCTGCTCTCCCTCCCTCCTTTTGTTGAGGCCCAGAAGCAGTACGATTGCCAACTTTGATTGGGTATATTCCTGGAAGTAACTTTGTGTGGTCCCCGCTCCCCACATTCTTTGGTCATTTAGTCCACCCCTTCTGTGCAGTGCCCCCTCCCCAGTACCAACCCATAACTGAAAAGACTCTTTGTCACTTGATTGAACGTAAGAACTAGGAGCTGGAGTGGGCAATTTAACCCCTGGGGTCCACTCTGCCATTCAATGCCATCATGGCTGATCTCCTCCCGGCCTCAACTCCACTTTCCCACCTGTCCTCCACAACCCTTCAACCCGTTACTAATTCAAAATCTGTCTCCTCCTCAAAGTTACTCAATGTCCCGACGTCCACCGCACTCTGGGGTAGTGAATTCCACAGGTTCACGACCCTTTGAGAGAAGTCATTTCACCCCATCTCTGTTTTAAATCTGCCTTATCCTAAAACTATGACCTCTCGTTCTATATTTCCCCACAAGAGGACGCATCCACTCTACGTTTACTTTGTCAATACCTTTTATCATCTTGTATACCTCAATTAGATCTCCTCTCATTCTTCTAAACTCGAGAAAGTAAAGAGCTAAGCTGCTCAATCCCTTCATAAGAAAAAACCCTCATCTCTGGAATCAATCTAGTGAACCTCCTCTGAACTGCCTCTAAAGCACTACGTCACTTTGCAACTAAAGGGACCACAATGTACACAATACTCCAGGTGCAGCCTCACCAATGCCTTGTACAGTTACAGCAGCACTTCCCGACTTTTATATTCTATTCCTTTAGCTATAAAGGCCAATATTCCATTTGCCTTCCCTATTACCCAATGTACCTGCGTGCTAGATTTCTGTGATTCATGCACAAGGACACCCAGATCCCTCTGCACCGGAGCACTCTGAAGCATCTCCCCATTTAGATCATAAATTGCCTTCCCATTTCTCGGCCAAAATGAATGACCTCGCACTTATCCATGTTAAACTCCATCCTGCCAAATTTGGGCTCACTCACCTAACCTTTTTATTCCATTTGTAAATTTCTTACTTCCTCGTTGCAACTTACTATCCCGCTTGTTTTAGTGTCATCTGCAAATTTGGCTATAGCACATTGCATCCCTGTGTCCAAGTTGTTAATATCGGTTGTAAATAATTGGGGCATGAGGATCAAACCCTGTGGCACTCCACTAGTTACATCCTGCCAATCCGAAAAGGACCCATTTATCCTGACTTTCTGCCTTCTGGCCGTCAGCCAGTCTTCTATCCAAGCTAATCCCTAATCCCATGTGATCTTACTTTGTGTATTAACGTTTTGTGTGGCGCCTTATCAAATGCCAACTGGAAGTCCAGATATACTCCATCTACAGGATCCCCATTATCCACTTGGCTTGTTACGTGGAAAGGTTACAGCCCAGGCGAGGCCATTCGGCCCTTCTTGTCCATGCCAGCCCGAGGACACCCAGGTGCCCTTCCCATACCAGCCTCGACAATAAGCGATTATTCTTATTATTAATCCCACCTTCCTGCACCCGGTCCATAGCCTTGTAATTTACAGCACTTAAGGTGCAGATCCAAGTACTTTTTAAAAGTGTTTAGGATCTCTGCCACCACTACCAACTCGGGCAGTGCCCTCAGACTCCCACTATCCTCTGCGTAAAAACATTCTTCCTCATATCCCCACAACACTATCTCCCACTTATCCTGAAGCTATGACCCCTGGTTCTAGAATTCCCCACCAAGGAAAACAGTTTTTTCCTGTCCACTCTGTATCTCTTCCCCTCATAATTTTGTAAACCTCACTCAAGTCACCCTTCAGCCCTCGTTGTTCAAATGAAAATTGCCCCAACCGATCCAATCTCTCTTCGTAGCCACACTTTTCTAGCCCTGGCAACATTCTTGTAAACCTCCTCTGCCCTCTCTCCAGAGCAATAACGTCCTTCTTGTGATGTGGCGGCCAGAACTGCGCACAATACTCCAGTATGGGGAAGAAGTTTTAAACAAACAACTGGAATACTCCAGGTGTGGCGTCACCAGTATTCTATAAAATTCCAACATTATATTCTTACTATAATATTCTATACCTCTGCCAATGTAGGAGGGCCTTCTTTACAACCTTGTCTACTTGAACTGCTGCCTTTAGGGACATGTGTACTTCTTTAACAAATTAATCAAACACGATTTGACCTTCAGAAACTATACTGGCTCTAACGGATTGAGTTTTGATTTTCTGAATGTTCTGGTATTACTTCCTTAATAATGGATTCTAACAATTTCCCAATGGCAGATGTTAAACTAACTGTTCTATAGTTTCCTACTTCCTGCCTCACTCCCTTTTTGAATAAGAACGTTATATTAACATTTTTCCAATCTACTAGAACCTTTCCCGCATCCAGAGAAGTCTGGAATATTATAGCCAATGGATCCACTATCTCTGCTGCCACTTCCTTTAAGACCCTAGGGTGTGGGCCATCAGGTCCGGGGGACTTGTCCTCCTTTAAACCCAATAGTTTTAAAAAATAAATTTAGAGTACCCAGTTAATTTTTCCAATTAAGGGGCAATTTAGTGTGGCCAATCCACCTACCCTGCACATCTTTGGGTTGTGGAGGTGAAACCCACGCAAACACAGGGAGAATGTGCAAACTCCACACGGACAGTGACCCAGAGCCGGGATCGAACCTGGGACCTCGGCGCCGTGAGGCAGCAGTGCTAACCCACTGGGCCACTGTGCTGCCCTGTAATCCCAATAGTTTGTTTAAAACGTCTTCCCTATTAATTAAGAACTTAAATTCTTCGAAGTTTCTGTTACCTCTGCATTACCTGTTACTATTGGGATGATACTAGCGTCCTCCTCTGCAAAATCAAGCAAAATATTGATTTAGTGCCTCTGCCATTTCTGTGTTCCCCACCATTTTTTTTCTTTTGTTCTTTATTTTTATAAATTTAGAATACCCAATTCTTTTTTTTTTTCCAATTAAGGGGCAATTCAGCATGGCCAATCCACCTACCCTGCACATCTTTGGGCTGCGGGGGTGAAACCCATGCAAACGCGGGGAGAATGTGCAAACTCCACACGGACAGTGACTTAGGGCCGGGATTAAACCCGAGTCCTCAGTGCCGTGAGGCAGCAGGGCTAACAACTGAACCACCGTGCCGCCCCTATGTTCCCCACTACTGACTGCCTAGTTAGTAACTCCCCTTAGTGTCTCTCTTCTTTTTATATGCTTATAGAAGCTTTTGCTATTGTTTTTTTAAATATTTTGCGTTAATTTTCTTTCATAATCTACCTTTGCTCTTTTTATTACTTCTTTAGTAACCCTTCGTTGATCTTTAAAAGTTTCCCAGTCTTCCAGCCTGCCACTGGCCTTTGCAACATGGTATGCTTTAGTTTTCGTCTTGATGTTATCCGTTGCTTGGCCATGGATGATTTTTCCCCCTCTTGCAATCTTTCGTCCTCTCTGGAATATATTTTAGTTGGGAGGAATGGAATATCTCCTTAAACAACTGCCACTGTCTTGTCTTTTAGTTTTCCTGCCCAATCCACTCGGGTCAAATCTGTCGTCTTGCCTATCGAATTACATTTTACTCCAGAACGCTGGCTTGGGCCTCCAGTTTTGTGCCCTCAGACTGAATTTGAAATTCCGTCTTGCTCTGACCACTCGTCCCAGGAGGATCCTTAACAATAATTAATTCCTCCTCATTACACAGTGCCGAATCCAGAATAGCCTGCTCCCTGGTTGGTTCTGAACATATTGCTCCAAGAAACAGTCTCTATTCCATTCAATGAACTCTTCCCCCTGACGCAACCCTAATTAATCCAGTTTGTATAAAATCGCCCATGATTATTGTCGTACCTTACTGACAAACCTGGGTTACCTGGGTTATTTCCTGGTTTATACTGTGCATCACTGAGGGGCTACTGTTTAGAGACCAATAGATTACCTGGCACCTGGTCTGTGCCAGCCTGACACCAAAGCCTTTTAATTTTGTTCTATTATCAAATCTCCCTGCTCTTGTCTGATTCCTTGCTGCAATACGACATTCACACGTTCTGTGTCTTCCTTTTACTTTCTGTTAACAATCCGCCTAACCACTAACCTGCACTCCGACCTTCTACTTTAACTTTGATTTTTTAATTTTCTACAACCTAGTGCTATTTAGTTGGTTTATTCTTTTCTTTTATAAATTTAGAGTACCCAATTCATTTTTTCCAATTAAGGGGCAATTTAGCGAGGCCAATCCACCTAGCCTGCACATTGTGGGGTTTTGGGGGCGAAATGTGCAAACTCTCAGGGTCGATGTAATAGCCACCTGTGCGAGCATTCCTGCATTTGTAGCTTATTGCTAATATGACTTAAATGAGGAAAAACAAACAATGAAAATTTGTTCCACCGTGTTCTGTTGCTCAGAGGTACACCCACAAGGGCGGCGCAGTGGGTCAGCCCTGCTGTCTCACGGCGCCAAGGTCCCAGGTTCGATCCCAGCTCTGGGTCACTGTCCGTGTGGAGTTTGCACATTCTCCCCGTGTTTGCGTGGGTTTCGCCCCCAAAAACCAAAGATGTGCAGGTTAGGTGGATTGGCCACACTAAATTGCCCCTTAATTGGAAAAAAATAATTGGGTGCGCTAAATTTATATAACAAAAAAGGTGCACAAATATTCCCTCACACGCAACTCTCACACACTCAGTCACCACACACGTTCTCTCACATTTTCTCTCTCATGCACACTCACACACGCTCTCTCACACTCACAAGCTCTCTCACACCCACGCTCTCTCACCCACGCTCTCACACCCACGCTCTCACACCCACGCTCTCACACCCACGCTCTCACACCCACGCTCTCTCACCCGCGCTCTCACACACGCGCTCTCACACCCGCGCTCTCACACACGCGCGGTCACACACACACAAATATTTGCTTCATTAACAACTGGAAATGTGCTGACCGTTTATAAACTCTTTCACACATTTGCGCTAATTGATTCAATTTGCTCTCCTCCTCTTCCTGCAACCCGTCACGAATTCCATTTGTTCTCTGTTGTCACCATAACCTCAGTGGAGCCATTGGCATCATTTTCTTCCTTCTCTGGTTTTCAGCAATCCTTCCTCAACCCACATCTCATTTCTATCCACCCAGCCGATTTTTCTTCTTCCTCTTATGTTTTTACCTTCATTTTCTCCTTCGGTTGTTGCCAGTGCCTTTGTTTCCAATGTCCGTACTCTGCTATCTGTCACGCTCGAATTGTATTTGTAATCTTTTTGATTCCTCAACTTCCACTCTTGGATCAAACCCACTCTTTGTTGGTCTCTCTGTCCATCCAGATGATTGTGAGCCCCCGTCCACCATTGCCCACAGTTCAAAAGCTGTTCACCTGCTCTCATAGAATCCCTGCAGTGCAGGAGAAGGCCATTCGGCCCATCAAGTCTGCACCTCCTATTTCTCGCACCCCTCGAGTGTGATACTTGGTGCCACACTGATGCTTGTGGACCTCCAGGCACTACTGCAGAATTCCATAAATACTGCCGATGCAGAAAACCAGGAGTGAATGAGCACTTCAAAGTTTTCAACTACAGTTTAAAGCTTAGAAACAGGCCATTTGGTCCAACTTGTGCCAATATTTATGCTTCTTTTCAGGTGGTTATACTTCGACAGTGAAACTTGCTAACCTCAGGCAGTGCGAGAAGGTGCATCTAAGGGGAAACTAGAGAAGCAACTGGGGGGGTAAAAGGAATGTTGATGTGATGGGATAAAGAGGGGTGGGAGGGTGCTAGTGGAGTGCATGAACTCCAGCGTGGACCAATTGGGCTCAATCTGTGCTATGTTGTAATGTTTTATAAGGCACTGGGTGGCATGGTGGCGCAGTGATTAGCACTGCTACCTCAGTGCGGCATGGTGGCGCAGTGATTAGCACTGCTACCTCACAGTGCCAGGGACCTGGGTTCGATCCATGTGGCGTTTGCACATTCTCCCCGTGTCTGCCTCCACAGCCCAAGATGTGAGGGGTAGGTGAACTGGCCATGCTAAATTGCCCCTTAATTGAAAAAAAAATGAATTGAGTACACTAAATTTATTTTTAATGAAATGAAAATCGCTTATTGACACAAGTAGGCTTCAAATGAAGTTACTGTGAAAAGCCCCTAGTCGCCACATTCCGGCGCCTGTTCGGGGAGGCTGGTACGGGAATCGAACCGTGCTGCTGGCCTGCCTTGGTCTACTTTAAAAGCTAGCTATTTAGCCCTGTGCTAAACCAGCCCCTAAGAAGTATTTGTTTTGTGGAATCGACTTCCCAAGTCTCATGAGGCTGCATTCTGCCTGACTAAATTTGGGCCTAGGGTCATAGAATCAACCAGCACAGAAAAGGCCATTCGGCCCATCACATCTATGCCGGTCAAAAACAACCACCGAACCATTCTAATCCCATTTTCCAGCACTTTGGTCCACAGCCTTGTCTGCCCTGGCATCGCAAGCGCACATCTAAATATTTCTTAACTGTTCTGAGGGCCTCTGCCTCCACCACCCTTTTCAGGCAGCGAGTTCCAGACTCCTACCACCCTCTGGGTAAAAATGTTTTCCTCGCGTCCCCTCATAAACCTCCTGTCCCTTCCCTTAAATCTGTACCCCTACCAAGGAGAAAAGTTTCTTTCTGTCTACTCTATCTCTGCCCCACATCATTTTATACATCTCAATCTTGAGATGCATCCATTTCATTTATTTAATAATTTCCCATTTGCGGATTTTGTTACTTGCAGATAGGAATCTTTACTGAAGTTTTGAAGGTGCTCGAGGAAGTGAAGCTTCATTTCTTTGTGTGTGTGTGAAATTCTTTTCTTTTAAATTTAGAGTACCCAATTCTTCTTTTTCCAATGAAAGGGGCAATTTAGCGTGGCCCATCTAGCTACCCTGCACATCCTTTTGGGTTGTGGGGGCGAAACCCACACAGACACGGGGAGAATGTGCAAACTCCACACGGACAGTGACCCAGAGCCGGGATCGAACCTGGGACGTCGGCGCCGTGAGGCAGCATTGCTAACCGCTGCGCCCACCGTGCTGTCCCGTGTGTGAAATTCTTGTAGCCGCACCAGACTAAAAGGCATTCTCTACAATGCTGTCGCAACCAATTGGATTCCAAATGCTCTCTGCTCTCACAAGGTTGATTGAAGATTAACAGGAGCGAATAAATCCTGCCCAACTTTTATTCACGGCGCCACATAATTTACTGCTGTGACAAATAGCTGTGATAAGCACTGCGGGGGAAGCAGGCTTCAGTATCACAAAGTTAAAATAATTTCCGACTGTTCTCCGGTTACTTGGAGTCGCTGACATGTAAATGCAATATCCTTTTACAGACCCACTTAGTCAAAAATAGAGCCAAAATGGAAGTAATATTTATGACACAGATTGTAGAGCTCAGGAACCGACCATTCAACACAGCTGGTCCATAAGAGATAGGAGCAGAAGTAGGCCATTCGTCCCATCGAGTCTGTTCCGCAGCATGCTGATCTTTATGGTTCTCTTTGTCCAACCCTGTTACCATAACCAGCTGTGTCAGTTTGGACGTCTGCTATTTTTTCGTGTCTCGTATCTTGTGTGTAAAGGGCTTTCCTAAATGATTGAGAATTTATGTCAGAATCCATAGCGACATGTTTCAAATGTATTTCCGAAGCAGTCAGATGGAATTTGTGGATTATGGGGATGGCACGGTGACATAGTGGCTAGCACTGCTGCCTCACAGTGCCAGGGACCCGGGTTTGATTCCGATTGTGGGGTTTTTCTTCCTCTCTTTTTTTAAAATTTAGTGTATCCAATTCATTTTTTCCAATTAAGGGGCAATTTAGCGTAGCCAATCCACCTACCCTGCACATCTTTGGGTTGTGGGGGTGAAACCCACGCAAACATGGCGACAATGTGCAAACTCCACACGGACAGTGACCCCGGGGCAGGGATCGAACCCGGGTCCTCAGCGGGTTCTTTCTTCTTTACCCGAGCTGAGAATATTGCGAGGGGAGAAGGGACGGTGGTGGGTTGGCTTGTCGGAGACTTTGTGGGATTTTTGCTCATGGGAAGGGAGAAGCGTGTGACATGCATGTGAGATTTGGCGTGTTAACGTGTCAACCCCTGCGCTGCTTCATTGATGTGCAAAGATCTGGAACGTTTGTTATGTTTTGTTGCTTGCTTGGAGCGTTGGTTTCTCTCCCGCTCTCGCTCCACTTCACTCATGGTTTCCCGGGGGTGAGGGAGGTGGCTTCAAGTGCTTTTCACGATCGGTGTTGCCAGCTCCGGTTGGACAGCATCCTGGATAACCCTTGAACGTTGCCTGTGTGATTTCTCTTCAGGATTCCTCGCTGCTGATTAGCCTTTAATTCCTGGGTGGGCCTCAGGACAATCCTGGAGAGGGTTGGCAGCACTAATTTTGTTCTGAAGCTGTCCACGGCCCACGGTGCTCAGCATCTCCATGGTTACGGGATGGTGCATACGATCGCAAGCAGTGGACATTGTTCAAACATTTCTTTCATTAAATAAACCCATCGATTCATTTTTTTAAAGGTTGATGTGGCCTGGGCACATTTTCTGCAAAGGGCTTTCGGTTATTGTGAAAGGTGACTGATTGTTCCAGAGTTCGAGATCTCGGAGAGACAATTATGAAGTTCTGGATGAATGGACTAAAATACAAAGCTGTTCAGTGGTTTCCTGATTGTAAATGCATCACACACTTGGAGTAGAAAGTGCTGCCTTTTTTTCATCAAATCCATGATTTAGTTGTTTTAATACTAATGGATTTCCTCAGCTCTCCGATTTATCACAGGAACACAGCACAGCAAAAATGTCAAACATGCGAAGGGCCTGGAGGTTCAGAGACGGTTGGAACACTTCCCACTTAGCCAGATGGCTGGGGACAGGTGGGAGGTCGATCTGCGTCCCGGTATGTCGTGGTTACCTGCTGCTCTCGCACCATCAGCTGGCCCACCAGGTGGGAGGTCGATCTGCGTCCTGTTCCCGGTATGTCGTGGTTACCTGCTGCTCTCGCACCCTCAGCTGTCCCACCAGTCGCAGATGCAGCATTCCCAACATGATGCACAGTCATCGGGCGGGAAACCGGAATGGTTTTCATGGTGGCCATCTTGCTTCTAGGAATTGGAAGTGCTTCCACAGGGAGGCGGTTAAAGTCAAAGATATCGTCTCCGTTAAGTCTGGCTCTTTTGTCTGGAAGAGGATTGTCCAACAGAGATATTAGAAAGGATTTTGTTTCACAAGATGTGGGTGGCGCTGGCCAGGCTAGCTCTTTTCATTATCTATCCCTAATTTCCTTTGAGAAGATGGCGGTGAGCTGCTGCTTTGAGCCACGTGGTGTAGGTACACCCAGAGTGCTGTTAGGGAGGGAGCTCCAGGAAGTTGACAGCGGCGATTATAGTTCCAAGTCAGGATGGTGAGTGGCTTGGAGGGGATCTTCCATGTGCTGGTGTTCCCATGCGCCTGCTGCCCTTGTCCTTCTCGGTGGTGGAGGTCACAGCTTTGGAAAATACCATCAAATTTGTGAGTTACTGCAGTGCATCTTCTCGATGGTAATGACTGCTGCCGCTGTGCGTCGGTGGTGGAGGGCGTTAATGTTTAAGGTGTTGGATTGGGTGTCAATCCAGTGGGCCACTCTAGAGCATGTTGGATATAAGATAACCAATCAAAGAATGTAATTCTGAACACTACCGTCAGCAGCAGCATGATACGTCCCAGGGTCCGGGTACTCTGAAAACTTCCATTGAAATCTCCTTAGCGTTCCCGAGCAGGGGCAGCACGGTAGCATGGTGGTTAGCATAAATGCTTCACAGCTCCAGGGTCCCAGGTTCGATTCCCGGCTGGGTCACTGTCTGTGTGGAGTCTGCACGTCCTCCCCGTGTGTGCGTGGGTTTCCTCCGGGTGCTCCGGTTTCCTCCCACAGTCCAAAGATGTGCAGGTTAGGTGGATTGGCCATGCTAAATTGCCCGTAGTGTCCTAAAAAAGTAAGGTTGGGTTACGGGTATAGGGTGGATACGTGGGTTTGAGTAGGGTGATCATGGCTCGGCACAACATCGAGGGCCGAAGGGCCTGTTCTGTGCTGTACTGTTCTATGTTCTATGTTCTCTACTCCAAGGAGAACAATGGCAGTTTCTCTATGTCGCGCTGTGTAACTGAATTTCCTTATTCCAGGGAAGTATGTGGGGGAAAGTCCCTTGATCTGTTTTTTTTTTGCCCCAATAGACTAAATTCTCACCCTTCCAATCCAAGTGTGTAATGTGTTTACTCTCAGAAAACCACTGAACAGCTTTGCATTTCAGCCTCTTTATTCCGAACTGCACAACTGTCTCTCCTAGGTTGCTGTCAAAATCAGTCAGCTTTTACAATAACTGGAAGCCTTTTGCTAAAAAATGTGCCCAGACCACTTCAACCAAATGGTCTTTTAAAATTATTCAACGGGCTTATTTAATGCAGGCCTGTCTGACTCTCTATCCAGCCTGCAGACCCCATGTTCCAAATATCGACAAGTGAATCTGTTAAATAGTAACACTGAATAATTGAAACTTGCTTCCAAGCCCCCAAAAAAAAACCCGAATCTTTCCAGAGTTGGGCTGTACGTGAAAATGTTTACTGTAGGCGAAATGGATCTGTAATGTTGATTAAAAGCGGTAGTTGCCAAAATATTCTGTGATGACCGGGCTTAAAATATTTCTGCACACTCCCCCTGAAGCCACAGGTTTAATAAGTGAGACTTTCATTGATTTTCCTCACTGGCGAGAGAGGGTTTCAGTCTTTACAAAGGGTAGTCTTCATTAGCACTGGAGGGGGAGGAAATTCTTCAACGGATAGCGGAGGAGATGATACCGACTTTCTGGCATTTTAGCTGCTCGCTGCAAGCATTTTTATTAGTCCCACAACGACGCAGGGATTTCCAGAAATAGCCAGGCTGACTTTGCGAGTGGGTAACCAAGGCCTCGTTAACAGGATGCGTCACTTTACAGCTCAGTGTTTTATTCTCTTGTACCTGCATATGCGATATATGAATGAAACCATCGTGGCTGACTACTCACTGGCTCTTGTGTGGGTTGCAATTTATTTTACCACACTGCAGAAAGACTGCCTCATTGTCACTCGTGCTCACTATAGCACTCCTGATATTCAGTCCTGGTCCCAAACGAAGGTAGATTTTGAGAAGGTATATGGACTTGAGAAACAGGAGCAGAAATATGGGGCACAGTTCTCCGACCCCCACGCCGGGTGGGAGAACCGTGGGAGTGGCGGGCAATTCCCGCCACGCCGCCCTGGCACCCGCACGCGATTCTAGCCCCCCCCCCCCCAAATCGCCATTTGTAGCAGGTGAGCGGCGATTCTCCGGCCCGGATGGGCCGAGCGGCCTGCTCAATCTGCCGGGTTCACGCCGGCGCCAACCACACCTGGTCGCTGCCGGTGTGAACAGCGTGCGAATGCTGCGTGTGCGGCCTGTGGGTGGGTGGGAGGGGGGGGGGAGGGAGGAGGGAGGTGTGGTAAATGTAACTCCGTAATTCACACTATATTGTAGATACATGAGACCATGCATTTGTAAGCGCAGTTGTGTTGCCCAACCACTAGGGGGAGTAGTGCTGGGAATGCTTAGGAGTTTATACAGGGCTCCACCCTTGGCTCCTCCCATGACTCCTCCCCCTGGACTGCTGTATAAATACCAATGCTCAGAGCCAGTCATTCAGTTCATCGAGAGTTCAACGCGGAACAGACTGGCTCTGTTGTAAGTAGATTAAAATCACTGTTCATATCTTAAAGCACGTGTCTAGTGAATTGATGGTTCTATCAGGAGGATCAAGCAGCAGGGGGCGCTCAGTAGGGAGCTGGCCCGCGATTGGTACCCACCGATTGGCGGGCCGGCGTCTCTAAAGGACTCCGCCGCCCCGCAAGATCAATCCTCCATGTCTTGCGGGGCGCCCGCGGGGAGGACGGAAACTGCGCATGCGTGGGTGACATCATTTACGCGCCGCTGGCCGTGTAATTTACGCGGCGCCGCTTTCACGCGGCGCCAAGCCCCGGCGCGCATAATTGACGTGTTGCCGCTCCTAGCCCACTGTGGGTGGGAGAATAGGGGGCGAGGAGCGGCCTCCGGCGTCGACACTTAGCCTCCCGATGGGAGAATTTCACCCACGATGTATGACCCCTCATTGTACAATAAATCCACTCCCCCCCCCCCCCCCCCCCCCCCCAAACTATCTCCATATTCCCTCGTGTCCCAGACTCTGTGTGGACAAGGCATCCACAGCTCGTCACTTTAGAGAATTCCAAAGATCCACAGTCTTCTCCTCATCTCCGTCCGAAATGGCCAAGCCCTTACCCTGGGCGTAAGGTCAGTTCTAGATTCTCCAATCGAGAGATGCAGCGTCTCTGCATTCGCCTTATCAGAGAACGAAGAAAAGTACAGCACAGGAACAGGCCCTTCGGCCTTTCAAGCCTGCGCCGACCATGCTGCCCGTCTAAACTAAAATCTTCTGCACTTCCGGGGTCCGTATCCCTCTATTCCCATCCTGCTCATGTATTTGCCAAGATACCCCGTAAACGCCACTATCGTCCCTGCTTCCACCAACTCCTCCGGTAGCGCGTCCCAGGCACCCACCCTTATCGAGCCTTTGAAGATTTTTATACATTGGAATGAGAACCCCAAAGAATGTTTGTCCTTGCGGCTCGCTCTCTTTAATATTTAATGTATTATTGATTGACATGACAAGACCTTCCTTTGTGCTAATGAAACCATTCTGGAGGTTATTTGTGATCCCTAGTTGTTGTCACTGATGGAGATTTGTTCCAAACCTATCTCTACCAGTGGCATCGCCCTGAATGCATCGGTCCCGGATGGGGTACAGATTCATCGTGACCCTGGCTCCGCTGACATCTCACCCAAAGGCATGGGTTTAACCAACTGTTTGGTCATAGATGGGGGTGTGAGGAGGAAGGGCATGCTGAATCAGATCTGTTGTCAAATCCAGTTCCCAGTTGACTTCCCAGGTAGCAATCCGGAACGTTGGCCTGTATTTATTTACCTAATTTCCCTCCATTCCCCACCCTCCTGTGCCAATCCCTGTTTCCCTAACTCGGGGTTGTGAGACAGCAGCTATCTGTAAGCAGGCTGGGTGTAAAACCTTCCACCTCGCTGGCCCCGTGTGGCTCAGCTATACTCGTCCAGCCAACCGAGGAGGTGAGATGTTGTCTTTCTGTAGAAAAGCCTGGGATGTTTCTCTAAGCCGCTGCCACTGAGGTGGGCAATTAAGTCACTGCATTCACGTCAAGTCGTCTGTCTCTGATCTAAAGGTCAATGAATTTGTGCTTCCATTAAGACAACAAAGTGAGAAAGTTAATAGGTGCTCATTAAGATGAGGTCCAGTGTGCTGGTTTAAGTTGGGGTAGGGGAAAGAGTCTTGGAATTATTCAACGAAAAGTAGCCTGGAGCCCTACCTCAAGTCAAAACTACTGTCAAGCACAAAGGATCTGGTCATTGGTTTTGTTACTCTTTGTGGGATCGTGCTGTGCACACAGAGGGTGCTGCGTTTCCTACATTGTGATGGCGGACACCCTTCCAAAAGAATTAGTCAACTTTGAGATACTTTGGAAAGCCCTGGTCCTGTAAGATGTACTATATAAGTATGCGCTTATTATTGAATAATTATTTGGACGAGTTATTAAACTAGCCCCCCCCCCCCAACCCACCCACATCTCCCCCAGTCCCCACCCCCACACCCAACTCCAGGGAAAACCACAGATTAAACTGGATCTGCGGAGTTGGGGTTTTTGGAACAGTGCTCTCCATCAACCCAGACTGCCTGAAAATGTCTTGCAAGACTCGGCCTGCACTCTTTAAATGGTGAGACTTTGCTACTCAGCCTTCAACCAAACTCGTTCATGTAATCCGAGACCGACTGAGTGGGCTGGGGCTCATTTCTTTAGAAAGAGAAAATGGAGGGGCGACCTGACACAGACCGATGAAGGACTTTGCTTGTTCAAACCTAGAGAACACGTTCCCACTCGAGGTGGGGTGGGTTAGAGGCCATGAAGTGCCAGGCCAGGGGCTGGTTTAGCTCAGGGGCTGGTTTAGCTCACTGAGCTAAATCGCTGGCTTTAAAAGCAGACCAAGCAGGCCAGCAGCACGGTTCGATTCCCGTACCAGCCTCCCCGGACAGGTGCCGGAATGTGGCGACTAGGGGCTTTTCACAGTAACTTCATTGAAGCCTACTCGTGACAATAAGCGATTTTCATTTCATTTCATTTTCAAGTGTGAAACCGGGGTTGTTGTGCTGAACCTCATTAAAACCTTAGTAGGGCCTGAATTGCAGAATTGTCACCAATTCCAGGCACTGAGCCTCAGGAAGGGTGTGAAGGCTTTATAGAGGGTGCAGAAAGCACTCACAGGAATGGTTCCAAAGATGAGGAACTTCATCTCTAGCTCGAGGAAGAAGATGCTACCCAAGCTGAGATGAGACAGGAGGTTATTGGTAGACTAGAAGAATTTACAGTTGAGAAGGAGATGGTGTTATAAAAGCTCTCCTCACTTAAAATTGAGAAGGTACTCGGGCCGGAGTAAATGCATCTGAGGGGCGGCATGGTGGCACAGTGGTTAGCACTGCTGCCTCACCGTGCCAGGGATCCGGGTGCAATTCTGGCCTTGTGTGACTGCCTGTGTGGAGTTTGCATGTTCTTCCCATGTCTGCGCGCTTATCCTCGGAGTGCTCCGGTTTCCTCCCACAGTCCAAATATGTGCATGTTAGGTGGATTGGCCACCATCAATGTGCAAGATTACACGGATGGGGCAAAACCACACGAGTGGGGCCTCGGTAGAGTGCCTAGGTAGGGTGCAGACTCAATGGTCTGAATGGCCTCATTCTGCACTGTAGTGGCTAAATTAAAAAGGTTGGGACTGTTTTGTTTTGACGAGAGAAGGTTGAGAGGAGATTTGATAACTAATTAATAATGAGGCGTCTGGGGAGAGTGGGATAGGGAGAAACTGGTCCCATTGGTGGAAAGGTCGGGAACCAGAGGGCACTGGTTTAAAGTGAATGGCAAAAGATCTAAGAGCGAGTTAGGAGAAAACCGTTCCACGCAGCGAGGGTTTAGAATTTGAAATGCACCGTCTGGGAAAGTGGTGGAGGCAGCGTCAATTATAGCTTTCAAGAAGGAATTGGATACGCACCAGGAAACGGGCGGGGGAGTTACCCGTGTTGCTTTTGCAGAGAGCCGGCATGAATGGGTTGGGCCAAATGGCCTCCCTCTGGGCTGCTCACACGGTGGCTATGTTACTGGACTAACAATCAGGAGAGACAAATACAAATCTCACCATGACAACGGCAGAATTTAAATTCAGTCGACTTAGATAAATTTGAAACTAAAAGCTAACATCAGTAATGAAATGTTGAAGTCAACTTGGTTCACTAATAGGGCAGCACGGTGGCGCAGTGGGTTAGCCCTGTTGCCTCACAGCACCGAGGTCCCGGGTTCGATCCCAGCTCTGGGTCACTGTCCGTGTGGAGTTTACACATTCTCCCCGTGTTTGCGCAGGTTTCACCCCCACAACCCAAAGATGTGCAGGCTAGGTGGATTGGCCATGCTAAATTGCCCCTTAATTGGAAAAAATGAATTGGGTACTCTAAATTTATTTTAAAAGACTTGGTTCACTAATGTCGCCTCGAGAAGGAAGTCTGCCACCTGATCTGACCTGGCCTACATGTGACTCCAGAACCACGTCAAGCCACCCGGTTTTCAAAAAGATTCTCGAGGGTGATGAGGGATGAGAGATGCGAAACTATGGCATTTGTCACAACTTTTGAATTAATAAATATGTTGCTAGTTCCCTATCCCTTTACAATTTAGCCCTCAGAGGCATTTTGGAAGGGGCAGCTCCATGATGTTCACTACCTATTATGCTTTGGACAGCCCCCTTATTAATTTGTCTCTCTCTACCCTGCGACTCCTGCAATCAGAAAGCACCTTAACTGGATCTTTAGTCCTCGGAAAACAGCAGCATACGAGGCTAGTCTCAGTAACCTGCCCTCGTGGTTTAACCCTTTTCCTCCTGGAATCATTCTGGTGCAGGTGCTCCACCCCTCAAACCCAATATATCTTAAAATAAATCATCCTAAATCATGATATGAAGGAGGGATCATTAAACCTGTTTTATGGTCCGAATCTGACCACCTTCTGTTTTCCTCCTCAACTTACGTGCGTTCTGAGCCTCTCCAGTTTTGTCACTTATTGTGCGAGGGGTAATGCTTGGCTCACTCTTGGAAACCATTTCCAGGTCTGGACACTTTCAACGGAAGTGTGATTAAGCATGGTGCCAGGAACCCGTGTTTACCACAAGTTAAATATTAAGACAAATAATGATCCCAATGTCAATAGCTAACCTTTGTAATTACTTTTAAGTTTTCAGCTCCATTGACTTTGGGATGTATATTGTCCCACCTGCATCTCATTTAGTCCAACTATAAGTGCGAGGTGGAAGATGGAAAAGATGTAAGATTGGTTACACGATAACTAGTAGCTATTCAAAGAGAAAATTTGTACCTCAGAATTTGCATCTAATTTAAAAAAAATTTAGAATACCCAATTATTTTTTTCCAATTGAGGGGCAATTTAGCATGGTCAGTCCACCTAACCCGCACATCTTTTGGATTGTGGGGGTGAGACCCAAGCTGACACAGGGAGAATGGGCAGCATGGTAGCACAGTGGTTAGCACAATTGCTTCACAGCTCCAGGGTCCCAGGTTCGATACCCGGCTGGGTCACTGTCTGTGCGGAGTCTGCACGTTCTCCCCGTGTGTGCGTGGGTTTCCTCCGGGTGCCCCGGTTTCCTCCCACTGTCCAAAGATGTGGAGGTTA
Source organism: Scyliorhinus canicula (assembly GCF_902713615.1). Classification (NCBI taxonomy): domain Eukaryota; kingdom Metazoa; phylum Chordata; class Chondrichthyes; order Carcharhiniformes; family Scyliorhinidae; genus Scyliorhinus; species Scyliorhinus canicula. The sequence goes on from NC_052167.1 coordinate 1,244,822, forward strand.
GGTGGATTGGACATGGTAAATTGCCCATCGTGTCCAAAATTGGGGTTACTGGGTTATGGGGATAGGATCGAGGTGTGGGCTTGCTTAGGGTGCTCTCTCCAAGGGCCGGTGCAGACTCGATGGGCCGAATGGCCTCCTTCTGCACTGTAAATTCTACAAAATCTATGAATGTGCAAATTCTACACGGCCGAGATCGAACAAGGGTCCTCTGCACCATGAGGGAACAGTGCTTTTTTAAAAAATAAATTTCGAGTACCCAATTCATTTTCCTTCCTCTGTTAATTGGAGGTTTTTAGGAATATTGCCGTCTAAATATTGGGATAAGTTGAGAATTAAAAGCCTGGGGTATACTGTGTGGCTGCAGTGATTGTGTTTTAAAAAAGATCTTGATTTGCTTCTCGGCAGTAGCAGGTGAAATTGGCGAAGGTATATGTTTTTCAGTCTCGGCTAATGGACTGTGGTTTGACTGGAGATGTCCCGGGGAGTTAATCTGCTTTTGCAGCCCGCAGAGATCATTTGCTTTTTAGCTTGGGGAGATGAAGTCATTGCTGGTTGGAGCCATGAGAGTTTGGAGAGAAGAGAGAGAAAGAAAAAAAGAGAGGAGCTCAGTTCTGATCTGCCTGATTCTTGAGTCCATGATTCTTTCCAAGTGGGATAGTTTTAAAAAAACGAGTAATAATATTTTAAAGCAGAGCAGAGCAGTCTTGTCTGAAGATAGGAAGAGGCTGAAGCAACCTAGTTGAAGCAGCTATTTGAAGATATTCAGCCAGAGTCTGAAGGGGTTCTAACCAGAGCCAGAATCTGCTCTGTACCGCTCTGTTCCCTGATGATTTTTAAGCGGGATTGAGAGCTGTATGTTCCTATTCTTGATGCTTAATGGGAAATTGAGTAGTCGTGTTTAAGGGATAATTGTAAGCTGTTCCTTTGTGGGTGTGAAGTTAAAAGTTTAATGCTGTATTCACAATAAAGTTTTGTTTCAGAAATGCCAAAGCCCAATTCTTTTATCCATCGCTCTTGGAGTGAATCACTCTTTCCACAGTCTTACAATAAATTAAAACATTGGGGTTTCGATCCAGTATCCTACTCACTGTTGGGTTCTAGTTTGGGATGGTAACATTCCCTGAAGGACATTAGCGAACCCGATGGATTTTTTACAAAGATCGGTGATGTTTGTCATGGTGGCCATTACTGAGACTAGCTTTTGATGCCAGATTTTCTACTGGCTGAACTTGAATTCCACCAGCTGCCGTGGTGGGATTCGAACCCGGGTCCCCGGAGCATTAACCTGGGTCTCTGGATGACCGGTCCAGTGACAGTACCACTGCCCCATGGGCACCGACAGAAGGCAGTCACGCAAGGGAAGAGCTCCCTCATGGACTGAATTGCTGGTAAATTTACTTGTTGTTTGTCAGTATCAAGTTGGATAAAGATCAGAATGTTTTTCAAATGAGAAGAAATGGGGAAAAAGTCTGTGCTTGCGCAAGCAGGTTTACCACATGTGAAATATCGGAACTTGTGACCGGTCAGTGTTGATCCGTTTTAAAATGTTCCTTGGGATTTGAACAGGGAATGGGCAAAGCAGAAAGGAAAAAATGACCACGTTGGCGATTGCTTGCATTGGAGACTGATCATTTCATTGCCAGGTGTTTTCTCGGATAGCTTTGCCTTGTTCTAAACTGTTTTATTCTCTTTTTTTTTCTCACCCCTCCCTTTTACAGGCACTACTGAGTACACAAAACAAACTGAAAACTCTGGTTCCAAATTTCACCTTCAATCTTGGATTTTCCGGGAAATTCTACCACACAGGTAAAAACTGTTTTAAAAGAAAAAAACCCTTTCTATCCTCCTTTGACAAACCTTAGACCCTTTCCTCAACCTCTAGTGTAGGCATGCAGATTCTTCCCCAGGGACTATGTTTGACTCGGGCACGTCGCAGTGACGATCCCTCTGAGCAGGATTGGGAGGAAACATGCAATACCAAGGAGTCCGCCCTCCGCCCCTCTCCCCCCCCCACAATCCCCACCCCGCCACCCCCCCCCCCCTTCACCATCACCACCACCAACAAGCCACACATCCCCAATCTCCCGCAATGGCACAGTATGGGAACCATCTTATAAAAACTCTAAAGAAAGAGGGGTTTGCATTTATATAGCACCTTTCATAACTACGATATGTCCCAGAGAGCATTACAGCCCCCTGAAGTGTGGCCATTGTTGTAATGTGTGTGGGGGGGGGGGGGGGGGGGGGGGGGGGGGCAGCCAATGTGCTCACAGCAAGATCCTATAGATTATCGATTTTCATCTACTTACAACTAACTATGATTGATCACTGTTGGCCTCTTTGGCCCCAAATCGACACAGACCTGAGAACCTTCATTCCTTTATGCTTCATTATTACAGCGGGGAGATAAACTAGGGTTTAGCCAACTGAGCAAAATGCCCTATTTCCCCATCACTGGCACCGTTACAAGAACGAACAGGATTGACAACATTATTCAAGTGGCAGGTTAGGAGTGATCATTTCAAAAGCGGCCCCTGTTTCAGAAACAAAAACTGCCCACAAAGCAGTATTCGGGTCTGTTTTATTGAATTTTAAAAACTCGACCATTCCTCCTCGCCCTGACCATGGTGTGAGAACATACCCATGTCATAATATACACACAAGTATATGATGGTGCATAGACAGACACTGACTGACACACTGAAAGACCAATCAACACACAGAACACAGCAGCCAATCACCAGACAGGTGGCTCTAGTTTTCCCGCTCATTCGGGATGCAGCCTCTGAGACAGACAGAGCCCGTGATCAGTAACACGAACATCTACCATGTGCCAGCAGTATAGTCTGGTCAGGTTAGCCTCAGGTTTCCAGTCAACCTAACAGAGTGTTAACCCACAGTGCAAGTATGTTTAACAGCTCATAGTTAAATAAAATAAAGTTGTACTTCTACAAGTGTTGGTAGCCTGTCTCTCTCACTGCTCTGGTAAACGCAGTCCTCGCAGACCCAGCATACCCAACACATCAACCCATATTGTATCTCAGCTTGGACTATACGTGTGGTGCGCCAAAATGATCTGTGTTTGGGTCTCAATTACTCACCGCATCTATCAACAACTGATGGGATGGGAAGTCACTTTTCCAAATTTGTTGATGACGCAAAGATAGCCAGCATGAGATATTGATAGAGTAAATTAATGTTTTTTTTAGTGATGTGCACTAAGGGATGAATGTTGATCATGGTCCGGTGGAGGATTAACCTACTCTCCTTCGGAAAAGTGCTATGATATCTTCCACATCAACCTGGGAAGGCAAACAATGGCTAGGTTTCATCCAGGGACAGTACCTCCAACCATGCAGGACTCCTTCAGTACTGCACTGGAGTGTCAGGCTTGGCATGTCCTGTTTGAGTGCAATTTCTCACTTATAGCAAGATGCTGGTGGGACGCTAAGCTGCTAGCTATATGTGACAGTCAGTATGAAGTAGCAATATTGGAATTAAATATCATTTTTAAAGCAGGAATCATAGGGTGGCGCAGTGGTTTGCACTACTGCCTCACGCTGAGGACACGGGTTCGATCCCAGCCCCAGGCCACCCTCTGTGTGGACTTTGCACATTCTTCCCGTGTCTGCGTAAGTCTCACCAACCCAAAGATGTGCAGGGTAGGTGGGTTGGCCACGCTAAACTGCCCCTTAATTGGGAAAAAAAAGAATTGGGTACTTTAAATTAAAAGAAAAACAAGAACCATATGTCCAGTGCACTCCTTATGAATTTAGATTACTTCTGATTATTTAATTGCGAGTATTAATTGTGAGGCATTTATTTATGTTGATACCTTGGACCTGCCTGATCGCAGGAATGATCTTATTGAATGGTGGAGCAGGCTCAAGGGGCTGAATGGTTTACTTCTCCTTGCTTTTATCCTCCTGTCATAGGAACAAAATGAAATGGCTTTGACAAAGAGACTTCCAGACTCACAACATTAGCTCCCTTCTCTCTCCACAGATGCTGTCATGCCTGCCCAGTATTTCTGTTTTTGTTTCAGATTCCAGAATTTGCAGCCATTTGTTTTTACCTGAAATGGTGTTGTTGGGTTAGGAGATGGTCGCTTGCAATATGAAGCACTGAAGTTTCTGGAGTTGATGTTTGGGCTTCACTTCATCAAAACCCATTTCCTTAAATTCAGCCAAACAAAGGAAAGTTCCCGGCATTTAGGCCGTGCCTTCTCATGTTGTCTGAGGGCCTCCAAATCCTCCATGCAGTGAATTTACTTAGTCCCAGGCTCTTAGCTGGACTACTTCAGTTGAAATGGAAGCCCAAGGGGAAGAACCTGTCCCAGTTGATCAATTGAGTCATTCAAGAGAACTTCAGATGATTATTTGAACAGAATCAATCCACTGCTGCATAGGGAAAATGCACTAAGCTCCGATGCTCCTTTGGCGAATTGGCGCAGATGCAATGGACCAAATGGTCGCCTGCGCCCCGTAACAATTCTGTGATTAATAATAAGGCTCTTCTTTCATTTTGCTAAATGAAGCACAGACTAATTAATAAGCACAGCTGTTTCTCTCTGAAACAAACAAAATACATAAGATGCTGCAGCAGAAACTTTGAAATAGTCATTAACCCACATGCTATGCGGGTTAAGTGTGTGATGTCAGACTACCAGGATTCGGGACAGGGCATAGCAATGGGATTGAAGTAAATTATTGTCGATCGGCCATTTAGGAGCAAGCTGTCCGGGTAGCTGGAGATGAACTGTTTCCACTGGGGGGGGGGGGGGGGGGGGGGGGGGGGGGGGGGTTCTGGTGGTCTCGGCACTGAAGAGTCGGGATTTCTAGAAGTGAAATAAAATCAAAATTCTGGATATGCTCATGAGATACCCGTACCAGCCTCCCCAGACAGGCGGCGGAATGTGGCGACTAGGGGCTTTTCACAGTAACTTCATTGAAGCCTACTCGTGACAATAAGCGATTTTCATTTCATTTCATGAGGTTGGCGGCATCGGTGATGAAAGAAATAGACAGAAAATGACTGAGCTGCAGAACCTTCTTGGGAATGAGGTTAGGAAGCGAGTCCGACATGAGGCAAAGGTTTGGGGCTCCCATCTGCAAATGGTAGTTAGTGCCAGATCAATTGATGATTTTAAATCTGTCCCTGATAGAGGTTTGTTCGAGAACATTTTAAGGGACATGGGGAAAAGACGGGGATTTGGAGTTAGATCAACCACGGTCTCGTTGAATGCCCAGGCTGGAGGGCGACACGTTCCTAGATTGCTGGAGTTGAAGGGGTGGTAGAGGGCCACACACAATATGGAGTCCACCTCATTTGTTGCACGATCAGAGCCTCTCCGGTGTCGGGGGAAGTGGGTTTCGCTGTCGGAACAAAGAGATGGAAGGGAGAGACCGGGATGAGTAATTTTCACATGAATTCCTCTGGATTCCTGTAAATAAAGCTGGCCCGGCCAGTGCAATCAGACTGCTTCCCTGAATAATTGACCCCAAAAGGCTCCTAATCTGAACTGATGAATGTAGCAGACTCTGACAGTGGGAGCCAAGTAACAAGGTCGTTGGAGACTTTGCGCCATTTGTGTGTCTAGCAGATGGTGGATCCACATTGGCAGGGGGCATGCCGTCTTGGAGGTGAAGAATGAGAGAAATGGCAATAGGCAGACTGGAAAAATATGTCGGAAGACGAGGAGGAAGCACGGCTGACAGATGGGGGAAATTGTCACAGTTGACGTGCAGCTAGCAAGTGATTTAGGAAGCTGGGAATCCAAAGCTGACTTGCATACGGTTTCAATTTGCTGGAGCTGACAGTTGCAGGTCAGGATTGGAGAGTTTTATGAAGCAGCGACTGATGCCAAACAGGAATGATCATTTTACCGGAGCGGAATGCAAGCTGCGAATGCCGGGGCTGTGCAACTAAACTCAGCTTTTTGGATCAGACGCTGATTTTTTTAAAAAATGATGCAGTTATGCTGGAGGTACGGGTGGAGAATTGAGTAAATGGAGCTAGCAAAAATATGTTGGCATTGAATCAAAACTCATGCCATTGCGGCTGACCTGCTGGCTCGTTCTGCCCAGATTACATCTTTTTACTGTAAAGATGCACGGAAATCACCAGTCAACACACTAAGGCCTCGTCACTGTTGCTCCGATCACTCCGCCCTCGGCCCCCCACCCTGTTCCAATGAATCTCGAGAAGCTCAGGCAGCAGCACCTTGTTTTGTGATTAGGCACTTCACAGCCTTCCAGACTCGACATTGAATTCGACAATTTCACACTCAATGTTTCAGATTTGCTGGTCACAATTCTGTTGCTGCTCTTTACATCCTCCTCTGGACCCATCCGTCTGCCCCTCTACCTGTCCCAATGCCTTATGCCTCGCACCATCATCTTTTCATGATTTAATCTCCTTCCTTCCACACTACCATACGCATTCCCTTTTCTTTTTATTGCAGCTGGGCGGAACAGACTTGAGGGCAAAATGGCGGCCTCCTGCTCCTTTTCTCCTGTTCATGTGCTGCTTCCTAATGAACTGACTTTCACCTGTCTTGATTACCTTAGGGACAGAACATTGAGGCTTCAAGGCCCATTTGAGGAGTATATTGTCCAGACCCTGTTCTAAGGTTGCCCTGGAGAAAGGAGACTTTGTTCCTCCAGCACATCTCTGCAATGTGTTTTTGTTTTTGTTCGCTGTTGTAGAAACCCTATAGTGCAGAAGGAGGCTATTTGGCCCATCAAGTCTGCACCCACCCTCTGAAAGAGGTCCCTACCTAGGCCCACTCCCACGCCCTCTCCCGTAATCTCACCCTAACCTGAACATCACTGGACACTAAGGACAATTTATCCTGGCCAATCCACCTAACCTGCGCATCTTTGGACCGTGGGAGGAAACCGGACGGAGCATCTGGAGGAAACCCAGGCAGACACTGGGAGAAAGTCGAGCTGACGTGTGTAACTGGGCAAAGCTATCTGAGGATTTGACTCGCATGTGCTCCTTGGAAGCTGAGCCCACTGAAACTGCACAGGCCCCCGCAGCACAATTATTAACCCCATCTGTGCAGGTTTGGGCATGCAAAGAATGTTGAAACTTTACATAACGGCTGTGTTTGTTGCCAAGGCCGACGCACGCGCAGTTCGGTTTCTACGACCTGCCAAACTGTCTGTATTCATTCCTGTTCCAGCTCCTGTTCCATTATGTTGCGTGGCCCTATTGTGTAGGCAAGGCAACACTCTGATATAGCACACTGCACGTCAGTCAGTCAACACAGCTTTCAGACACATTGAGTTAAGCATTCAGTTTGCACAGAGACTCTAGATTTGCAGAGTACAATCTCCAAAAACATCATTCTAAAGCCTGAAATGCCATATAATAAAAAATAGAATTTGACTTGTTTTGGCTACTGTAAGCCTGTGACCCAGGTGATGAGTTGTGAGCATCACACAAATTGCATCCTGGCTTCAGTCTGTGATTTCTCCCCTACACTGTATTGGCTTTAATACAGGGAGGAAGCTCACTGCTCAAACCAGGCACTGAGGTCAACCCCAGAAGTGGATCAGCTTTTTGTAACCAGCTGTGCTGTTGATGATTTTACTCTGGGAAGGAATTTGTCTCCAAGGTAGAATCAGAAATACAGAATTTCTAGATTTCAACTTCTAACTCCAACCTAATAGCTTCCCAAAAGCTTTCCTTCCAGGCCCTTACATGGAATATTAGCTGGTGCCGTATCTGGCTTTGCGTGACTGTCAGAATTCAATACCCATAACACAATAGGCACGAGAAAACTGGAAATTCTCAGCAGGCCAGGCAACATCTGCCGAGAGAGGAACATAGGCCGGGACCTTCCGCTCTCGCCGTTGTGGGAAGTGGCAAGCCATCCCAATCTCCGTTGACTTTGGTGGGCCTGGAAGGTCCTGCCCGGTGGACTAGGCCGGAAAAACCCCGCTCCAAGTTAACGTCTCGAGTGAAAGGCTGTTCACCAGAGTTGGGGAGAATTGGAGACGTAACCGGCTTTCACTGAGTGAGTGAGGGAAGGAAGGTGGGGAAAGAGCAACATGAAAGGTCGACGATCGGGCGGAAAGCAGGAATGAACAAGTGTCAGAAGGAATGATGTTGCGAGGCAAAAGGTGTCGGTAACGGGACTCATAAAGGAACAGAGGAGGTATAAACGAGAACAGCAGAAACATAACCAGCAGCTGCTGCTGGGAAAGATGGGGACAGAACTGTCGGAACATTGGAGTTTAGAAGAGTGAGAGGGGATCTCATAGAAACTTTCAAAATTCTAACAGGATTAGACGGTGTAGATTCAGAAAGAATGTTCCCGATGGTGGAGGAGTCCAGAACTAGGGGTCATAGTTTGAGGATAAGGGATAAAGCTTTTAGGACTGAGATGAGGAGAAATTTCTTCACCAAGAGAGTGGTCAATCTGTGAACTTCGCTACCACAGAAAGTAGTTGAGGCCACAACGTTGTGTAATTTCAAGAAGGAATTAGATACCGCTCTTGGGGCTAATGGGATCAAGGGATATGGGTGGAAGGCGGGCTCGGGGTATTGAACTTGATGATCAGCCATGATCATAATGAATGGCGGAGCAGGCTCGAAGGGCCGAATGGCCTCCTCCAACTTCTATTTTCTGTGATGTGGAGATGCCGACGTTGAACTGGGATAGGCACGGTAAGAAGTCCAACAGGTTTATTTGGAATCACTAGCTTTCAAACCGTAGCTCCTTCGGCATGTTTCTATGTTGATGACTTTCATGTAGGTATAAAGAATATTTGCCAAGATAGTGGTAAGCTTTGGGTCACCTGTGTGGGTCGCCTCATGTCAGGCTTGGTTTTAATAATGAAATGAAATGAAAATCGCTTATTGTCACAAGTAGGCTTCATGTAAAGTCAGTGAAAAGCCCCTAGTCGCCACATTCCGGCGCCTGTTCGGGGAGGCTGGTACGGGAATTGAACCGTGCTGCTGGCCTGCCTTGGTCTGCTTTAAAAGCCAGCGATTTAGCCCTGTGCAATCTTGTAACTATTATTACACTCTAACAGTGTAAATACAGATTGTTGAGATGAGGTGGGGAAAGGCAGCAAGCGAAGACCAGAGAGGGGAAAGTAGTAAAGTTCGCCATAGCCCCAGGTGACCATAAGTTACTTTCCCTTTTGAGGGGGAGAGCTGACTGGTGGTGATTAAACCTGAGGGTCACCACACCTCGGGCGACAGGCCAAGGCTGAGAAGGCGGGGTCACTGGAGTAATGAGCCTAGCAAAGGCAAAATGTGGACAGTTTTTTTTAAAGAGTAAGCGATGGAAAAAGAAATGTGACACAGGTAAGAGAATGAAAGGGAAATGTTGATCAGGAGTATGAAAAGGGGGCTGAAGTCAGATAAATGGAAAAGGCACAATATGAGCAATCGAAAGCAGGTGAATGGGAGTCACCTCAACAGTCACCTTGGGATTGAGGACAGCTAACCGTGGATTAAGAAAACTACTCCCTGGGAATCCCTTGGGTTTGTGGGACAGTGCAGGTTTTACTGTATGAAGTAAGTTGTAACCTGACCCAGAATCAGATTTTTGGAACAACAAAGCCGAACTCTGTTTCTTTGTGTGTTTGATGGGAAGTGAACCAGTCTGTTCAGTTGTAGATAGGGCTGGGTGACTCCAGGGCTATTATCTACCTCGTGAGCACTTGACAGAATGCCATGACGCCGATGTAGTGAGGCTTTCAGAGAATAGGCTGCACAGCTGAAGGGCGATCGCAAAGATACGTCCAGACGAGGTAGACGGTTTGTCCCACGGAACACATCCATCGATAGCAGCCTTCATCTCTGCTCACCCCCACCTCTCCCCCCATGGTATTCAACAGTCTGAAAGGTGAGACATCTTCATCCACCATCCTCCTCATTGTGAAGAAGGTTAGAGAGGCGGGGGGGAGGAGGAGTCTTGCTAAATGAGGTTGGGACTGTAAAAATGGAGGCATTGCCAGACCAAGGGTCGGAGGCAGTCAGCAAGCTTTGCCCTGGGGTGATGGGTGAAAGGGATCTGAAGCGGGCCAGGATGCAGATCACAGAGTTCTGCGTGAGCACAAGATTAATGAGGGTGGAAGATTGGAGACTGACCAGGAGAGTATTAGAATAGCAAATTAAAGCTAATGCAATAATAATCTGATCATTTTTGGACGGTCAGGTGGCGCAGTGGTTACCTCACGGCGCTGCGGACCTGGGTTTGATCCCGGCCCCGGGTCACTGTCTGTGTGGAGTTTGCACTTTCTCCCTGTGTCTGCGTGGGTCTCACCCCCACAACCCAAAGATGTGCAGGGTGGGTGAATTGGCCACGCTAAAGTGCCCCTTAATTGGGAAAAGAAAAGAATTAGGAACGCAAAATTAATTAATTTTTTTTACTTTAGAATACCCAGTTCATTTTCTCCAATTAAGGGGCAATTTAATGTGGCCAATCCACCTAGCCTGCACATGTTTGGGTTGACCCGGACAGTGACCCAGAGCCGGGATCGAACCTGGGACCTGAGGGAGCAGTGCTAACCACTGCGCCGCATGCCGCCCTTACTCTAAATTTATTTTTTTAAATAATAATCTTTATTGTCACAAGTAAGCTTACATTAACATTGAAGTTACTGTGAAAATCCCCTAGTCACCACATTCCGGCGCCTGTTCGGGTACACAGAGGGAGAGTTCAGAATGTCCAAATTACCTAACAAGCGCGTCTTTCGGGACTTGTGGGAGGAAACCAAAGCACCCGGAGGAAACCCACGCTGACACGGGGAGAACGTGCAGACTCCGCACAGACAGTGAGCCAAGCCGGGAATCGAACCTGGGACCCTGGCGCTGTGAAGCAACAGTGCTAACCACTGTGCTACCGTGCTGCCCTTGTGTGCCCGGGTGAGGGTTTCAGCAGCAGATGAGCTCCGGTTGGGGTGAAAATAGGTGATGTTTTTGTGGCGGAAATACACCAGCCACACATTTGAGCTTGCGTTCCTTCTGTATGAATTCCAACTCCAGCGTAATAGTGCACAAAGCAAGCTTCAGATTGCTTCAAACCGTTAGGCTGGACAATAACTCTTCGGGAATTAGTCGGCAAAAATCGAGTGACATTTCAAAATGCACCACAGAGCATGTTTACACAATTTACTACATAATTCCAATTCCTCATCACGTTAGGCACACTGTGTAAATTTGACAGTGGAGGGAGACAAACTGAGACCAGCACATTGACGCGCGCGCACCCGCTGTGACATACTGCGACAAGCACTTACAATGACACACGCATGCTGAGAGACACGCGCATGCCGAGAGACACACGCATGCTGAGAGACACGCGCATGCCGAGAGACACACGCATGCCGAGAGACACACGCATGCCGAGAGACACACGCATGCCGAGAGACACGCGCACGCCGAGAGACACGCGCACGCCGAGAGACACGCGCACGCCGAGAGACACGCGCACGCCGAGAGACACGCGCACGCCGAGAGACACGCGCACGCCGAGAGACACGCGCACGCCGAGAGACACGCGCACGCCGAGAGACACGCGCACGCCGAGAGACACGCGCACGCCGAGAGACACGCGCACGCCGAGAGACACGCGCACGCCGAGAGACACGCACACGCCACTTAAAAGGCTCACAGTGCATACGAATGATCATATCATAGACAGTAGGGTTTCAGTGGGGTTGACCAGCGAACGACAGAATCACTCAATCTAGGAAAATTCCAGTTTGGCCACCAACAACCCCCCCCCCCCCCCCCCCCCCCCCTGCCTGCTCAACCTCTCGCCCCGCCTCTGTACGCTGGGATGGGAGGCTGCAGGCTGGGATCACTGCTGAAGCTCTGACCCTGTGTACAGAAGCTAAGAACGTGACTGAGCTCCGGTGCGGAATACTCGATGCTGGAATGTGATGCATAAATAATAGCCACATCAGTGTGCGCAGGCAACTTGCGGCCGTGGAACTGGACAGGCCAAAATATTTTTTTTGAGCTTCGGTAAGGTGTTTAGGCGAAAAGAGGAAGACCATGTCATTGCAATACCCAATAACTTCAGTATCCCGAAGTTACAGCTAACATCGAATTGAAGCAGTTCAGAATGGAAATGGTCTCGTGTTCCAGTCTGCACTCTGCCTTTGCAGTAACCTTCAGATATTGTCGGCTCTTTACACCATGATAGGCCGGAGTAGGATTGTTGGATAGGTTGGGGTGAGGAGGAGAGCTGTGGGCCGATTAAATATGAGCACGAAAAATGACAAATACAAAGGAAGGACACAAAAAGAACAGAGAGGGGAAGGTGAATGGTTGTGCGATTGGAGTCGTTAGTAATCAATGATCTGTTTCTGGCTCGGGCAGGGCCAATAGATTTTTTTTATATTTAAAGGGAATCGAGTGATGTCGGGATTGGGTGGAAAAGTGAAGTTGGTTTGGCCTAATCCTGCTCCTTTCCGATTCAGATCTGGTCACATTACAGGAAGAAAGTTTTTTTGAGGGCACGTACAATCGCATTCATCAAGACTTTACCTCGGTGACGGGCAACCTAGGCCAGTGAGTGGGCCGCAGGGGTGACCCTTCTTCATCTCAGTGGGCAGAAAGATTGAAATCGGGCATGTTCATTAACCGTGACGCCATGAATTAGATTAACTACATTTACTACATGCAGAATATTTCATAATGAGTTAGAGAAAATGCTTAATCATTGACATATTAATAGACCTATAATCAACTTCCTGAAAGTCCCGAAAGACGTGCTTGTTAGGTGAATTGTACATTCTGAATTCTCCCTCTGTGCACCCGAACAGACACCGGAATTTGGTGGCTAGGGGCTTTTCACAGTAACTTTATTGCAGTGTTAATGTAAGCCTACTTGTGACACTAATCAAGATTATTATTATTCAAACGGTAAAAACAAAATATTGACCCTTTGGACACTGAGGGAACGCACTGCTCTCACAGTCAATGTTGTGAGCAATCAGCACGCACCTCGCCTTGTTTTACGAGTGATTCACATCGATCAGACCGGTAGGAAAAAGATTATGTGGACGGTAATCAGCGGAACGTGGCAACCCTACGTGGGGGCAGCAGTCAACAAAATTTCTCCTGGGCCGCACTTAGAACGCAGATTGGCTGCCATGTGGCCCCCAGGCCGCAGGGTGTCCACTACTGCATTACATCATTGTCTAGAGGATTGACCTTCTGGATTATATCACTGTCAAACCAGCGGGTTGTGAGAATCTGGAATGCCCGGCCTGGGAAGGTAGTGAAGGCGGGAAACCTCACAACCCTTAAAAATCACGGGATGAGCACTTGAAACACCATCACATTCAAGGAAATGGGGCAAGAGCTGGCAAGTGGGGTTAGCACGAGATGAGGGGTAGTTATTGTCGGTGCAGACTCGATGGGACGAAGGGCCTTTTCCGCGCTGTACGGCTCTATGAGCCCATACTAGAGAGGACACAGGGAGAATTACAAGTTTGTGGCCAGGAATGGAGAAGGTTATCAGTGAAGGGAGATTGGACAGGCGTGGATTTCGTGGGACAGTGGAGGCTATGGGGAGATTTAATTAAGGTGTATAAAATTCCAGTGGATAGGAAGTACCTAGTTTCCTTCACACAAGAGGCCAATAATCAGGGAAGCATAGATTTAAAGTAATGGTAAAGATTAAAGGGGAGTTGAGAACTTTCTTCACCTAGAGGATGATGAGGATCTGGAACTGAGTACCTGAAAGGTCATTGAAAACAAAAAGCTTTCATTGCATTTAGGAATATACATTTGACAAGCCATAATTGACAGGGCTATGGTCAAGTGCTGGAAGGGGCAATTGGCCTGGATAGCTCTTTTGCCGCAAGCACTGACCTGATGGGCTGAATGGCCTCCTGTGTGTCTGGGTTTTATGTTTGACAGTATGCCATGCCAGCCATTGACAGTGAAGTCCCAGGCTCAATATCTCCAGGACCTCAAACCGTACATTCTGGCCCAGAAGATTTATCCTTCTGCTCCCCCTTGTAAACATGGAACGGGCTCACACGTCCGTGTGCAGCACTCTTTTCGAGATTGCCAAGGACTCCACAGCACTTTCGCTTCCTCTGGGTGAATGAGATGGCCAAGTGCAGCAGCAAGTTGAATGAGCGGTCAGTCGGATTAAGATGGTGTTGGTTGACTTTTGCTCGAAGACACCAGAATTATCGGGTGCACGTCAAAATGTTCGGAGGCATTTTTGTGTTTCTATTTCCACTTGATCAAGAAAACAGACCTTGATATAAAGTGGGATTGAAAGACAGCACCTCCAGTGGTGCAGCTCGGTGCTGCATGAGGGTGTCCACCTAGATGATGTGTTCAGGTAGTTGGGAGTGGAATTTGATTACAAATCAGTCGAACACTTTAGGTTGGGCCTATACCCAATCACACTGAAGGAGGGGCCTTGAACAATAGTAAAGTAAGTAGCAAAGTCACCACACTCCCAGATGACCACAGGCTGTTTTCCCCTTTGAGGGGGAGAGCTGACTGGTGGTGATTCGACCCGAGGATCACCACGCCTCAGGCAAGGGGGCAAGGTTGAGAAGGCGGCGGGACCTTTATCTCAGCCAGGACGGGAATTGAACCCTGGCCTTGATCTGCATCTCGAACCAGCTGCATAGCTAAGCAAGCTAAACCACCCCCATGATGAGTATGGATACTGAATACACTAATAATAAAATTCCTCTCGCCTTTCCTAACAGAAAGAAGTCTTACAACACTAGGTTAAAGTCCAACATGTTTGTTTCAAACACTAGCTTTCGGAGCACTGCTCCTTCCTCAGGTGAATGAAGAGGTATGTTCCAGAAACATATATATAGACAAAGTCAAAGATGCCAGACAATGCTTAGAATGCGAGCATTTGCAGGTAATTAAGTCTTTACAGATCCAGAGATAGGGGTAACCCCAGGTTAAAGAGGTGTGAGTTGTCTCAAGCCAGTTGGTAGGATTTCGCAAGCCCAGGCCAGATGGTGGGGGGAGAATGTAATGCGACATGACTCCCAGGTCCCGGTTGAAGCCGTACTCATGTGTGCGGAACTTGGCTATAAGTTTCTGCTCAGCCATTCTGCGTTGTCGCGCGTCCTGAAGGCCGCCTTGGAGAACGCTTACCCGGAGATCAGAAGTTGAATGCCCTTGACTGCTGAAGTGTTCCCCGACTGGAAGGGAACATTCCTGCCTGGTGATTGTCGCGCGATGCCCGTTCATTCGTTGTCGCAGTGTCTGCATGGTCTCGCCAATGTACCACGCTTCGGGGCATCCTTTCCTGCAGCGTATGAGGTAGACAACGTTGGCCGAGTCGCACAAGTATGTACCGCGTACCTGGTGGGTGGTGTTCTCACGTGTAATGGTGGTATCCATGTCAATGATCTGGCACGTCTTGCAGAGATTGCCATGGCAGGGTTGTGTGGTGTCGTGGTAGCTGTTCTGAAGGCTACCTCGTTTCTGGAGCAAACCTCTTAATTCACCTGAAGAAGGAGCCGTGCTCCGAAAGCTAGTGTTTGAAACAAATCTGTTGGACTTTAACCTGGTGTTGTAAGACTTCTTACTGTGCTCACCCCAGTCCAACGCCGGCATCTCCACATCTTTCCTAACAGAGGCATTAACCCATTTTCATTCCCAATCGGTAATGTTGCACAGCTACCCTAACTAGACACAACAAACCAGGAGCGCAGTGTGTTTTTTAAAAAACTACTTTGGATGAAAAGAACAGTAGGGTTGTGTACTTATGGATTTAAATAGTGAAACCTTTTTAAGGATCCCAAGTTGACTCATAGATTAACCTGAAAAGAAATAAGGTCTGTTTCCGCTCAGCACTTTTTTTTTCTGCACCTAAGTGCTTAGCAACAAAACAATTTGCCTTTGTGAAGGAAAAGCAATCTTGTGGGTTTCAAGATGATGTGTTTTGCAGGTGACTTTCACTAACTCCGCAGGTCCTCTTGTTAACTAGAGAGCTTGTTAACTCAAGTACCTGACATCTCTCGTCACTTTTAACCATAAACAACAACTTGTATTTATGTAGCGCCTTTCACAGAGTAATACATTGCAAAGCACCTCATGGAAGAAACACGAGGCAGAGTTGAACAATGAGCCCTGCGGTATATCAGTGCAGGAGGCCCCAAAGCTCAGTCACAGAGGTAGGCTTGAAGGACCATCGTAAACCACGAAGAGAGGTGGCGGGGTTCAAAGAGGGAATTTCGGAGCTTCGGGTCAAGGCACCTGAAGGCATGGCTGCCAGTGATGGAGTGATAAAAATCGGGGTTGCTCAGAAAGCCAGAATTCAAGGCGCGCAGATATTTTGGAAGGTTGAGGGGCTGGAGGAGAATACAGAGATAGGGAGGGTACAAGCCACGGAGGGATTTGCAAACGAGCGTGAGAACTTTAAAACTGTTTGACCGTGAGTCGGTGTAGGCCAGCGAGCACAGGGGTGACAGGTGAACAGGATTTGGCACAAGTAAATATGCTCAACTTGTAGCCACAATGAGTAGTCCATTCAGCCCATCAAGCCTCGTCCACCATACAGTTAGATCTTGGTTGATTGGACACTTCAATGCCTCTTTTAAAATAAATTTAGAGTACTCAATTATTTTTTTCCAATTAAGAGGCGCGTGGCCAGTCCACCTACCCTGCACACCTTTAGGTTGTGGGGATGAAACTCAGGCAGGCATGGGGAGAATGTCCAAACTCCACAGACGGTGATCTGGGATCGAACCCGGACCCTCAGCACTGTGCTAACCACTGTGCCACCATGCCGCCCAACTTCAATGCCTTTTACCCACACTATCCCCATAACCATTTACTGTTAATCAGAAATCTATCAATCTCTACCTTGAACATACAAATTGATGGAGCTTCCACAGCCCTCTTGAGGTAGAGAATTCCAAAGATCCACACCCATCTGTCGAGAAATTTCTCCTCATCTCAGTCCTAAGCAGCTTTCCCCTAATTTTGAAATTAGGCGCCTGCCTCCAGCACCTCTCTGGAGGTTTTAGATCAGAATGCAAATTTTAACCCAAGACTAAATCTTCACCAGATGCGTCAGGCTGGTGAAGTGGTTAGCACTCTCGTGTCTTGAGTCAGGAGGGTATGGGTTCATGTTCAAGATGTGAGCAGATGATTGCCGCTGTTACTTCAGCTCAGTATTGACGGAGAAATGCGCTGTCAGAGAGGATACTTTCCAGATGAGGCCTTAGTAGGGCTCTCCCATCTGCCTGTATAGCTGATGCCAAAGATCCTTTAGGTTTTATTTTGTGAAGGGCAGGGGAGTTCTCCTAATGTCCTGGCCAACACCACGTGACTTTCCGATCATTGCCACTGCCGTTCATTGGATCATGCTGTGTTCTAACGGGCTGACATGTTTGACTGCAAAATACTGACTGCACTTGGCTGTTATGTTGGCTGTGAAGTGATCTGAGGATTGGAAAGGATCCTGTACAAATGCAAGTTCTTTACTTTCATACTCTCTTCATCAATATTCTCACTCTCTCTTTTCTCCTCTCACCCTCTCCACTAACTTGTTCAAGGATGTTGTCCTTTGGATGCCGCTAACAGTTTGACAATATGTCCGAGTGTGTTCCCCACACGTGGACCTAGATTGTGTCAGAATCCTTCCTGTTTATTTCCTTTGCTCCCATTTATTTTATTATTTTGGTCCGTGGGCCCATAATCGGGATGTGCCTTTAAGCAGAAGACAAACAGTTGATACAGCTGCTTTCCAGAACAGTGGGCTCCCAGGTTTTGTATTCTGGAGAGGAGAAGCCAGACTCCTGGGCACTGAGTGTATCTTAGGAATCTGCTTTGGAGGGACTCTGTTCAATGGTTAACTGGCAACCAGTGGGTTGGCCAGGGACGGCATTCTGCCTGACAATGGTCAGCGATTGGTTCCTGTACGATGCTTTCTGAGAGAACTCAGCAGAAGTGTTCAGAGCTTGGAAGTGAAAGGAGCTCTCGCTCGCTCTCTCCCTCTCCTGCTGGCTGAAGTGAAAGAACTGCTCTATTGGTCTGAAAGCAGTGAGTGTGCCTGGCACACCCTTTGTTGTGAACCTGAAATGATGCTGATTCAGCAGAGGAAGTAGACAACCTTACCAGAAAAAAAACCTACTCAAGCCTAGAAGGAAGAAGTACCAAACCAAAAGCCTGAACTCCAGAAAGACATTGACTGAAGGTCATTGTGCTTCAAAGATCCCTGTTCTTTCATTTTTATTTATAGCCACCCTTTCTCCCCTGTGTTGTTTGTATGTCAGTGTGAGTGTGGATAGCGGGGCGAGTTAAATGGGGGCAACGAGCGCTTTGGAAAGGGGTAGCAGATAGTGTCATGACACCCTGGGCTAGTGCATGGTCAATTCTAGCCCCACTTGACCCGGAATCACAGCAAAGGTAGAATTAGATTTTATTTGAAAATACCCGAGGTTCTTGGCTGAGCCGAATAAACTTCAGTCACTAGGTTTGTGATTTTGAAACACAAGTAATGTTTTATTATGTGCAGAATTATAATTGAATGGACAGAAAATGTAACTGACTAAAAATAAAAAAAATGGGAGCAAAGGAAATAACAGGAAGGACTCTGACAAGAGTGAATTATTTGATGACAGATTTATTTCAATGGCCGAGCTGAAACTTATGTTTCACGTGCACCTCCAGAGCTGGATTTGTGATCAGGAGCAATCGGAATATCACGGGACCTCTCACTCCTGATTCCGGGGGTGAAGGGGTTGTCTGAAGTTTGAGCAGCTTGGGCCTACACCCTTTAGAGTTTAGAAGAATGAGAGGTGGTCGTATTGCAAAATGTAAGATTCTGAGGGGACTTGACAGGGTGGATGCTGAGAGGATGTTTCTGCTTGTCGGGGAGTCCAGATCTCGACGAGACAGTTTATGTCTCCCATTTAAGACAGAGGTGAGGAGAAATGTTTTCTCTCAGGGAGTCGTTAGTCTGTGGAATTCTCTACCGCAGGGAGCAGTGGAGGCTGGGTCATTGATTATGTTCAAGGCCGAGTGAGATAGATTTTAGATCGACAAGAGAGTCAAGAGTTATGTGAGGGGAGGGGTGGGTGGGGAGGAGAGCAGGCAGGTGAGTGGGGTTGAGGCCACAATCATATTAGCCGTGATATTATTGAATGGTGGAGCAGGCTCGAAGCCTACTCCTGCCCCTGAAATCTTGCACATCTGACTTGGCTGAATGTTGTTTTTCTGCCGTCATTAAGCCCACTCTTGCTGGGGTTTATTTTAGCCCGCCTACCCTCAGCACTGACTGGGAGTTGAGTCGAGTAGCTTGCCAATGAGTAAGGGCCTGAGGTTCAGACTGTCTTTGCCCAAAAACACTAATTTGGGGACACATGTGAATTGCCTACAGTGATCTCGTCAAACGTCATTGGTCATAGCTTTCATTGTACTGAGAAACATGCAGAAGGAGGCCATTCATCCCATTGTGCCACTTCTGGCTCCTTCATACCCATTTCAGCTGTTACATTCCAGATCGCAATTACCCATTACCCCCCCCCCCCCCCCCCCCCCCCCCCAACCTTCGCAGTTCAGCATTGTCTGTCTACCAAGTAGCCTAAACACTGTGCAATGCTAATGTGGGCAAGTTGTCTATTTCGGCTGACTCTGTCACACTCAGCAACTCTGCTTAAAACCTCTGCTCTCTCTCTCTCTCTCCCGAATGTTTTCTTCCCAGGGGCGAATGAGGAAGATGAGGGTGACGACATGCTGTTGAAGCACAGGAAGGAGTTCTGGTGGTTTCCCCACATGTGGAGCCACATGCAGCCACATCTCTTCCACAACGAGACCGTTTTAGCCGAGCAGATGAAACTGAACAAGCAGTTTGCGCTGGTAAGTTGGGAGTTTGGATTCCTCCCCCCACCCCAAATCCATTCTGGGAAAGCCAGTGAGGACTCTGCAAAGCCAACTTTCATTGCCTGTTCTACAGATCTTGGATTGTCAAAACCTGCCTGATGCCCAACTCCGTTTAACAGACTCAATCAAAATATTTAAATTTGTCAAATTGCATATTGCTACAGCACAGGAGGAGGCCGTTCAGCACATTATACCTGTGCTAGCTCTTTGGTAGAACGACCAAATTAGACCGACAGGCCTGTTCTTTCACCATCGCCCTGAAATTCACATCCCTGCAAATATTTATCCAATTTCCTTTTGAACGTTACTATTTAATCTGCTGCCTCCACCCTTACAGGCAGTGCATTCCAGATCATGTTACCTCATTATGTTTATAAACAAATTCCTCGTGTTGCTTCTGGTTGCGTTGTCAGTCATCCTACATTAATGTTTAATGGTTCCCGGCATTTCAGCCTTTGGAAGCAGTTTCTATTTATTTGCTCATCAAAGCGCTTCAAGATTTTGAACAAATCTCCCCTTGGCCTTCTCAGCTCTACAGATAATGAGCCCACCTTCGCTCGCTCCCCCACATTACTCCAGATTCTTAACCCACAAACCATTCCAGTAAACCCTTCACCAACCTCTCTGGGATCGAAGAGGAGAAGAGAGGCACTTGCTCCAAGTAAACGTACTGTTGGGCTACCCAAAAGCGTATCCAGTAGGAATGGCCGAGAACTCAGTTCTCGGCACGCCCCCACCCCCACCCGCCAGATCTACCCCTATCTAGAAAGGGAGCTTTGCTCTGGAGGGAGCTTTTCTCCACGTCAAATGAAGCCTAAAACAATGTGTTGAACACAAAGTGCTTAAGGTGGGAAGATGCTGCAGCCTTCAACCCAATCTGTACAGACTTGATTTGGAAAACGTCGGGGACGGACGTTTCTAATTTTTTAGGCAGAATGGCGCCAAGGGCAGGAAAAGCAATGTTGAAGTCGCTGGTTCCAATGGTGGTTTTCTTCACTGGTTCGTAGATCAAACAAACTGAAGGGGCAGATTCCACGTCGTTACCCTGTCCGCGACTTGAGTTTTAAGGGTGCCAGGCTCACCCTCCATCCATCCCCCAGCACTGCCCGGGCCTGACCCACTACCCCCTGAGTGATGCACTCACCTGAACACGGCAGGGTCCCAGGTTCGATTCCCGGCTTGGGTCATTGTCTGTGCGGAGTCTGCACAGTGTCTCCCAGTGTCTGTGTGAGTTTCCTCCCGGGTGCTCCGGTTTCCTCCCACGAGTCCCAAAAGACGTGCTGTTGGGTGAATTGGACATTCTGAATTCTCCCTCTGTGTACCCGAACAGGTGCCGGAATCTGGCGACTAGGGAATTTCACAGTAACTTCATTGCAGTGTTAATGTAAGCCTACTTGTGACAATAATAAGGATTATTATTAAATCCATCAATCTCACCCCCCGCCCACCCCCACACCCCCCATTTGAAATAATGCTTCCTGACGTCATTCCTGGACAGCCCGGTTCTAATATAAGTTTATATCCATTGTTCTGCTCTTCCCCCTAAAGAGGGAATACTTTCTCTCTGTCTACCCTGTTGAATCTTTCAATCCTCTTCAATGCCTCAATTCGAGCGCCCTTGGTCTTGTGTATTCAAGGAGACACAAGCCCGGTCGCGCAACCTATACTCGAAACCAGCCTTTCAAGCCCAAACAGGGAATCAAAAACTGGAGAATTTTGATACAATGCCAAGGGTTTGAAAAAAGAGCCTAGTTAAACTGCCAAACAAAGTGGCTTCATGAGTAGCCATTCTTTGTACAAAATCTTTGGAAATGCAGGGCCCAAATTAATCTTCGAAAGCTTGCAATTTCTATAATTTGCCCATGGTTCACTTTGACTCAATACGGAAAGAGAAACATTCTGGGAGTTTTCACATTATTCCCCCCCCACCCCCGTGTCTGCGTGGGTCTCACCCTCACAACCCAAAAAGATGTGCAGTTGTAGGTGGATTGCCCACGCTAAGTTTCCCCTTAATTGGAAAAATGTATTCCTTCATGGGATATTGGGCAACATTCGTTGACCATCCCTAATTGACCTTGAAATGAGCTAAGGCAGTGAGCAGCCCTTGAACGGAATGATTTGCTGGGCCATTTCAGAGGGTACTGAAGTGTCAACTACATTGCTGTGGGTCTGGAGTCACATGTAGGCCGGACCTGATAAGGGCGGCAAATTTCATTCCTTTAAGGACATTCGGGAACCAGATGAGTTTTTAGCAACCATCGATGATCGTTTCACCATGGCAAAGACTAACTTAAGATTCATTTAATAAATCTGGAATATAAAGTTTCACCAGATGTTGTGGTAGGATTTGAACTCCTATCCCCAGAGCATTAACCCTGGACCTCTGGATTCCTGGTTCAGTGACATTACCATCTGTCCCAGCTTCAGTACGTTTGTATTCGATTAACCCTTTGCCACCCATGGCCATTGCTAATGTTTCCTGACAGTAAGTGTCGGTAATTAAAAAGAGCAATGTGATGAAGCAGATTGTTTTTTTTAAATATAAATTTAGAGTACCCAATTCTTTTTTACCCAATGAAGGGGCAATTTAGCGTGGTTAATCCACCTAACCAGCACATCATTGGGTTGTGGGGGTGAGACCCACTCAAACACGGGGAGAATGTGCAAACTCCACATGGACAGTGACCCGGGGCCGGGATCGAACCTGGGACCTCAGCGCCGTGAGGCAGTAGTGCTAACCACTGCGCCACCTTGCCACCCAAGGTTAAAAACACGTGTTCCAAATGCAGTAATTTTCTGGGTAGAATTTTGCTTCTTTGTTAACAGACCTTCGAGACAGCAGTGTGGACTTATATTAAAGAAAATGTTAAGTGACTGCCATTCCGATCCTCTGCTATATTTTCTGGAAAGCATTCCATTGGGACTTGGGCCGTGGGAGCAGGCTAATTAACAGGCTGAACTGCTCTCAAAGCTCTTCTTAAAACATAAACCCAAGAAAAGGAGAAAGTATCGTCACTGGAATGTGAAACAGATGATTTATACTGTGGGCCCACAGAACATTAGATTTCTTTTTAACAAGTCTGATTAATTACCTGCAAATTATTTCACAACATGACTTATATTCGTGGGCCTTTATGGAACTAACGTCTTGGGGATTTAAAAAAAAAGTTTTATGGCAGAATATGCTTTTTTTCTGGACAGCTTAATGACTTCCACAGAGGATTCAGTGGGGGTCAGCCAGGCTTATATAGGAGGACC
The DNA here is from genome assembly GCF_902713615.1 of Scyliorhinus canicula. Lineage (NCBI taxonomy): Eukaryota > Metazoa > Chordata > Chondrichthyes > Carcharhiniformes > Scyliorhinidae > Scyliorhinus > Scyliorhinus canicula. The sequence goes on from NC_052167.1 coordinate 1,267,940, forward strand.
AAATGAAATAGGAATGCTGCCCTTTTCATGCCACATCTCCGTCAAGTGAGCTGATCTCAACGGGTTATTTGCCACCTTGGGGAAGCTTCTCCAGTTTGCCTCCCGTGCAGTTAGCAAACCCCCCCCCCCCCCACACCCCTCACCCGACCATTACGCCTATCCCCAGATTGAATGTGCACACTTTAGGTGAGTATAGGCACATCGTTTCCTGTGCTTGCCCACTATGGATGCAGGCCGCCTGGGCAACATATGTGCAGACAACTGGTACACGGACAGGGGTGGAATGGGGAGCTTTTCGTTTGGCTCAGCGAAATGCTAGGAGCCAGAGCACAGTGGTCGAGTGGCTGCTGGAAAACCAATTCAGTAGTAGCTCTCAGAAAGGACTTGCTTAAGCAATTGGGAAAGGGAACAGCACCGTGGTTGGGGAGGGGGGGAGGGGGGGGCAGGCAATGGAGAAAGTGTAGAGGGAGTGGGTCCAATCAGATAGCTCTTTCAAAGATCTGGCATTAGGCATGAGGGGCTGAGTGGCCTCCATCTGTGTTGTATGCTCCAATGTGGAACTATACCATAACTGAGTAAGGGGAAGGAGAAAAGTGATCAGAAAATAATAAGAAAATATGGCCTTTTCATAGAATTCAAAATAACAAACTAATCTGTCTTTGATGTGCAGTTCCAGAAGAAAAGTCCAATGCTGTCGTGTCTGCCCTCAGCTCGAGCTGGTATATAGAGCGCTTGTTCTAGAGCTTTGAGGGGTCAGCTTTGCGACCACAGGTTAGAATGGGATTTCCTTCTTCAGTTAATCAAAGCGTTTTATGGCTTTAACCTGTCTCCTCCTCAGCTGTAATGCACACACGAGTGCACAACTACTTTGCAGTGAGGCAACGTGGGAAATGTCCAAGCAAACTTTGTGCAAATGAAGACAAATGCCCCTTTCGGTAATATCAACCCCATTCTCTGTGCTCCTTTAACCTTCAAACATTTACTATTCCTGGCAATCAGGCTGGGGTGTGCAAAGGCCCAAATCCTGATTTATTTATTTTTTTCTTGTTCGTTCATGGGACGTGGGCTCACTGGCTAGTCCAGCATTAGTTGCCCATCCCTAATTGCCCTTGAGATGGTGGATCTGAGCTGCCATCTTGAACTGCTGCAGTCCATGTGGTGTAGACACTGTTACGATCCCAGTTATAGCTGAAGACCCCAGAATTGAACCCTGGCTCAAAATACTGGTAACTTTTTATATGTAGAGGAAGAGTCATAGGACCCCAAATTACTTTTAACGAGAAAAATGCATTTGTTAAACATGAAAAAAATTAGATTATAATACAATACTCCTTTGCTCCCCCCTTAGCTTAACAAATACACACAGGTTTTAAGATTAACATGGATGACAAAGTACATTTGAAGATACAATGGTCCCATTGACATACAAAGTCCCTTTGGCACATGCAGTATGACTGTGGCCAAATACTCATTCCTTTCTGACACCCCAAGGGAATGTCTGTGGATGCCTCCTCCAAGCCCCCCCCCCCCCCCCTGACGATTGACACATAAGAGCTTCCAAACTCTAATCCCCAAATCACACTTTAAAATCTCTCTCAAGCATGCTTTCCATTCGAGGTTTACATTCCAAAATCCGTTCTACATTTTCCAAAAGACTCTTGTGAACATAGCTTCTGCTCCACTTTTACCAGCGAACCCAGACCACAATTTTACACCTCAACCCCTTTCAGGATTCCTTGCTCTTCAGGATCCTACACAAACTCTGAGATCCAGCCAATTACTTTAAAATTTGTTTCACCGACTGTAGTGAAACGTTCCAAACTTTCGGATTACTTTAGAAACCTATTTTCTCTCTAACTGGTTCCTTCTCAGTTTTGTCTGTGTGACCCTGCTCTTATTCCGGGGCCGGGATTCTCCACTACCCGGCGGGGTGGGGGGGGGGTCCCGGTGTGATGGAGTGGCGTGAACCACTCCGGCGTCAGGCCGCCCCAAAGGTGCGGAAGTCTCATGACAGCGGCGAGACTTTGCATCCATCGCGGGCCGGAGAATCGCCAGGGTGGGGGGGGGGGGGGGGTGGCCGCCGACTGGCGTGGAGCGATTCCCGCCCCGGCCAAAGTTCTGGTGGCGGAGAATTCGGAACACGGCGGGGCCGGGATTGACGCCGGCCCCCGCCGATTCTCCGACCTGGGGTCGGAGAATCCCGCCCCAGGTTTCTAAAACCAACCTTTCCTCCAGCGCTTGCTTTCTTTGCACATTACTCCGTTGTAGAACTTCTCTTGCCTTGACCAGAGCTGAGAGAAGTTTCCTCTCCGGCTGTCTGTCTGTAACCGCTCTGGCTTCAGTTTTAAAGAAAAAACGTAAGAACAAAGTAAAGCTTTTTTTAATCATAGAATGTACAGTGCAGAAGAAGGCCATTTGGCCCATCGAGTCTGCTCCGGCCCTTGTAAAGAGCACCCCAACCAACCCCACATTGGGTGGCTGTGAGTGAATATGGATAGACTGCTTGTCAGAAGAGTCGGTGCGGACTCGATGGGCCGAATGGCCTCCTTCTGCACTGTAGGGATTTTATGATGATCTCTGCTCTCCTCCAGCTCCACCTCTCGCTATTCCAAACTGGTGGATGTGCTTTCAGCTACCGGGTCCTGAGCTCTGGCATTCCCTCTCTAAACTCTTCTGGCTCTCTATTTCTCGTCCTCTAAGACACTCCTTAAAACCTACCTCTGAGCAAACGTCTGATCACCCATTGTAACACCCCCTTGGCTGTTTCAGTGATGAATATTGTGCGATAACGCTCCCGAGAAGCATACCTGCTTCAAAGGCAGTAGATGAATGCGAACTGTTGGTTCCATGAACCTGTTAATTTTAAACAATTTTCAAGGAATTGCAGATGAATTTGTTCAGTGGTCATCGGCCAGGACCCCAAGGTTATTCCAGGAAGATGGTGTTTATTATTAAGGCAAAGGCTCTCTTCCAAGTAAACTGGGCAGAAATCTCTGTCTCGATTTGTCGATTTACATTAACAGAATGGACGGGATCCCTCAGGAGATTCATTAATGGACCTAAACATCTCAGCGAACTGTTTTGTTCCATTCGGAGCAATGCACAACCTAAAAATGGTTTTCGTCTTCAATTATTTTGCCCGTTTCTGGAAAGAGTCTTGTGCACTATTGGTGTAGTTCACTAAGGGAGTCTGAGTTGCTGTAGCAACCTGCAATTTTAAGTTCCTTTTCAGCCTGGATCTATGGGAGTGATAGTAGAAACTCCCAACTTTCTTTCTCTCACATGGCTGATGAGGAATCTCTCTGCCCCTTAACACCCGCCATTTGCAGGTTGATAAAACCATCTGTTTGGCCTTGTTGCGATCGCACCTTTCTTGGCCACCATGACCTGGGGAGTGACTCGAACCCAGGGTTTCTGGCTCAGAAGCTCGGCCGCGACCCACTGCGCCACAGGACCATCCCCAGATGCAATTACCAGAACTCAAATATTTGTAGACATCACGGCATTAGAAATAAAATATCACTGGCCTCCAGAGATGTAAGGCCCTTATACTCCTAACTCTTAAAGTGGAAACTCAGCTCGCAGCTTTAATCATTGTGGACCCTGGAGACAGAATTCATTCCTCCTCCCAAACTCGGCCTGATGTTTCTTGGAAAAGTTCGGGACACAAAAGTGGGTGTGACTTCCTTTCTGATGGCAGTCACGTTTGACAGGCCTTTCAAATCATGGCCTCCTTTGGTCTTTATTCACTGTTGAAAATCCATTCCACTGCAAACTCCTCGTGCATCATTCACGCTTTTTGAGTTGAAACCACCGTGTGCAGCAACTGGCGGTTTGCCTTCAATCATTCAACGAGGCTGGAGTGATGGGAACTTATCAGAAGTTACCTGGCAGAATGGAATGAAAATACAGTCGGAAACATTGAGGGACGAAGTAGCTTTGCTCAACACCCCCCCCCCCCCCCCCCCCCCCTCCCTCTCTCTGAGCCAAACTAGCCACCGCTGAACGTTGGACTGGGCTCCAGTTTCTGGGTCTGTTATTAGAGATCACCCACTTATAACGGACCATTCCCCAGTGGTCCCTTCAAAAGCCCATGTGCAGCTCAAGCCATGGTAACATGATCGTCCCTCCACCATTTCGACCCTAGCTAAATAAAGAAGCTGGGTTTTATTTTCTGATCCCTACGGCTCGACAGTGTGTCCATAACATTGACCATAACTCCAAAGCTGTTGCCTGTAACAGTCAAACAAGAAGAACAAAGAACAGTACAGTTTGGGAACAGACCCTTCGGCCCACCAAGCCTGTGCTGATAACGTAATACTATAATCTTTATTAGAGTCTCATGTAGGCTTACATTAACACTGCAATGAAGTTACTGTGAAAATCCCCTAGTCACCACACTCTGGCGCCTGTTCGGGTACACTGAGGGATAATTCAGAATGTCCAAATTACCTAACAAGCACGTCTTTTGGGACTTGTGGGAGGAAACATCAAGATGCCTGTCTATACTAAAGCCTTCTGCACTTCCAGAGTCAGTATCCCTCTATTCCATCCTATTCATGTATTTGCCAAGGTGCCTCTTAAATGCCGCTATTGTATCTGCTTCTGCCACCTCCCCCGGCAGAGCATTCCAGGCCCTCGCCACCCTTTGTGTACAAAACAATCCTCGCATATCTCCTATAAACTTTGCCCCCTGCACCTTAACTCTATGCCCCCTAGTAATTGACTTTTTCACCCTGTGAAAAGGCTTCCGACTATCCAGTCTGTAGAAGGAGGCCATTTGGCCCATCGAGTCTGCACCGACCCTCTGAAAGAGCACCCTACCCAGGCCCACTCCCCCGCACCTAACCTGCACATCTTTGGACTGTGGGAGGAAACCGGAGCACCCGGAGGAAACCCACGCAGACATGGAGAAAAAGTGTAAACTCCACACAGACAGTCACCCCAAGGCCAGAACTGAACCCGAGTCCCTAGCGCTGTGAGGCAGCAGTGCTAACCACTGTGCCACCGTGACAAGTGACAAGTCAGGTTTGCAAACTGATCTTCCAGTTCACAGAATCATAGAATTATAGAATTTACAGTGCAGAAGGAGGCCATTTGGCCCATTGAGTCTGCACCGGCCCTTGGAAAGAGCACCCTACCCAAGCCCACACCTCCACCCTATCTCCGTAACCCAGAAACCTCACCTAACCTTTTTTTGGACACAAAGGGACAATTTAGCACGGCCAATTCACCTAACCTGCACATCTTTGGACTGTGGGAGGAAACCAGAGCACCCGGAGGAAACCCCGCAGACACGGGGGAAACGTGCAGACTCCACACAGACAAGTGACCCAAGACGGGAATTGAACCTGGGACCCTGGAGCGGTGAAGCAACCGTGCTAACCACTATCCTGCCACGCCACCAAGTATTGAACCCTCCGTTTCTGATTTCTGTAGCTATGTCCTCACATTTCTAGGTGCCAGGTTTAAAAGAAGGAAAGAATTGAATTGTGGTAGGGCCAAATGTGACATCCGCCCGCCCTTGGGTGCATTGCAGCCAATCAAATGCTTCTTCAAAGTGTAGTCACAGTTAGCTTAGCCCTGATTGCAGAGCGAATCTGCATATCCTCAATCTGTGAGGTATATTTAGTCACATATAACAGCAGTTCTTTAATCCTGGGCCATTTTTCACGGTTGTATTCAGTTGAGCACGAAATGCATGTCATAAACCAACAAGTAACTTAAACTCTTTGCCACGTGGCCTTTCGTTCTACCAGAGGGTGAAGATTTCTGCTTGCTATTCATACTGAAAATGTAAACACATTCTCGATCACGTATGTGTAGTTTTTGGTGTCACTGATAGCACAAATGTTCCCTGCTCCCGATTTGCTCAGTGCCTCCGAGCTGAGGTTTGCAGTGAGTAAAATGGCGATCAACCAGGCTCAAATGTGATCGAAATCAAACGTGTGTTTGGAAACTGCACAAAGGATTCAATAGCGATGACTCCTCGTGACCTGGGCTCTCTGTGACTGGGGGCTACAGAGGATCATCGAAAAGACTTTACAAACGGCTGAATATGAAAGGCAAAGATATGTCCAGAGGCCTCGTGAAGTAAATGCGGACAGCTTGCCAACAGGGCGGCTCTTGATCCCAGTCTCGCCTGACTCGCGTGCCCAATCTTTAACTGGATGGCGAGCACTGTGAGTGTTGGAAGGCTGTCAGAGGTATGGAGGAAATCCATCTGGAGGGCCAGTAAAGGGGAGGGAGGGAACGTTTCAGCACCTGTCGAGCCCCTAAATGAGAGCCAGCATCTAAGCAGAGCAGGGTACTGCATAAAGGTCATGTAAAAAAAATTGCCATGTTATGCAATAGCACAAAGGGTTCTGTTAATGATGGATTGCTTTGCAGCTCTTAAGAGACTTGGCAACGATAACTCATTCTTCCTGGTTTGTTGTAACATGCCAGCCATTCAGCTCAACTTTCAATTCACTTTTAGAACCAAACTCTCTAATGTCACAGCCTGGCTCAGATGATTGAATCTCTTCAGAGGCAGAAGGTTGTGAGTTCAAGCCCCACTCCCAGGACTTGAGCACCTAATCTAGGTTGTCATTGCAGTGCAGTACTCAGGGAGCCCTGCACTTTTAGCAAAATACCCTCCAGATGAACTACTAAACCAAAGCCTTGTTTGCCTGTTTAGTCGAAATGTAATGGGGATCGATTGGTGGTATTAAATATTCCCCCCTCAGGGGCAGCACGGTGGCGCAGTGGTTAGCACTGCTGCCTCACGTCGCCGAGGTCCCAGGATCGATCCCGGCTCTGGGTCACTGTTTCACCCCCACAACCCAAAGATGTGCAGGATAGGTGGATTGCCTACGTTAAAATGCCCCTTAATTGTAAACAATTAATTGGGTATTCTAAATTTAAACAGAGAAATACCCCCCCCCCCCCCCCCCCCCAAAATCAGCACCACCAAGAATGGATTAATTGGCTACACATTGGCCTCCCACGAAGATGGTTGATAATGTCCGAAGTGTTTTGAACAGTAACGTGACACTGTGGGTCTCTATTGAACGCAAAGTTTAAAAAATAATTGGATAGTTCCGTGACTGGAGACTATAGGAAGGACGTGAACGCATTGGGGAGAGTGCAAAAGATGGTTCCAGGGATGAGAGATTTCCGGATAGATTGGGAGAGGCTCTCCTTGGAGAGAAGACGGCTGGAAGAGGGGATTTGTCGGAGCTGTTGAAAATCATGGGGGAGCTGGACAGAGTAGACGGGGTGAAGCTGTTCCCGCTCGTAAAAGGGTCAAGTCCGAGAGGGCACAGATTCAAAGTGTTTTGCAAAATAAGCACATGGGATGTGAGGTTTCTTTTTCACACAGCGAGTGGTTTGGGCTCTGGAATGAACTTACTTCCACCACTTGGAAATGTGCTGGGGGCAGGTTTAATCGAGGCATTCAGTTTGTTAAAGATAAATTTCGAGTACCCAATTCTTTTTATTCCGCTTCAGGGCCAATTTAGCGAGGCCAATCCACCTGCCCGGCACATCTTTGGGTTGTGGAGGGTGAAACCCACGCCGACACTGGGAGAATGTGCATACTCCACACGGACAATGACCCGGGGCTGGGATTGAACCCAGGTCCTCGGTGCCGTGAGCCAACAGTGCTAACCACTGTGCCACCAAGCTGCCCTATTCAAGGCTTCCGAGGGTATTAGATGATCATTGGAATATAAACAATGTGCAGGGTGACAGGGGAAAAGACAGGAGAATGGCACTAAATCATGATGCTCATATGGAGAGCCAGTACAGATACGATGGAAGGAATGGCCTCCTTCTGCGCCTAAATACTCCTGTGATTCTGTGAAGTTGGAGACATCACAGAGACGGGTTTTGACTCCATTACCCTGGTGGGTAATCTAGTTGACAGTAACATAGAGCACGGAGGGAGCCCTTTCAGCACATCCTGCCTGTTCTAGTTTTCTGAAAGAGCTATCCCATTGCTTCCGCACTGTCCTGCTGCTTCCCCATAGACCCCCAGGTTTTTCTTTTAAATACTTATCCAATTCTCTTTTGAAAGTTGCTATTGAATCTACTTCCGCTGCCCTATCAGGTAGAATGTTCCAGATCATAACTTGCTCTATTAAAAAAAAAACTCAACTCCCCTCTGGTTCTTTGATCAATAAGTTTATACCTGGTGTCCTGTGGTCACCAAACCTCCTGCCAGTGGAAACAGTTTTGCCCTACCTACCCCGTCAAAACGCCTCATAATTTTAGCCAGCTCTATTTAATCTCGACATTCACTGTTCTCAAAACCACCTGATTCATGTGGCATTGAAATCGGGCAGGTTTGCATTGGATTATGGTTAAAGGGCTGCGCACGTTAATTGTTTTTTTTTTAAGGATGACCTTTTTGTCTAACCAAAGTTCCGAACCCCTCCAGGACCATGGAATCCCAACCGACATGGGTTACGCAGTGGCCCCCCATCATTCGGGGGTGTACCCGGTTCACAGGCAGCTGTACGAAGCCTGGAAATCTATCTGGGGGATTCGGGTCACCAGCACTGAGGAATATCCGCATTTAAAACCAGCTCGGTATCGCCGAGGATTCATTCACAACGGGATCATGGTGAGTGCCTAATCTCGTGGCGCAGTGAGTTCTTTCTGTGATTATTGGCTTGCTCCGGTTGTTGTGTCTGAGTCATTTGTCCGGTGCAAGCCTAGATCAGCGGGCCACAGGCGACGCTGCTTTGTAAATCTCTCTCTTCCCCCTCTCTGTAGTTACGGCAGAGTTTTCTGTGTTATACTTTCCTCCAGTGGTTCATGTTGGAATTGCTCAATGTTGTGGATACCGTGCTAGCAATGAGGTTTTTTTTTAAAAAGGCCTGCATTTATGTAAGCAGCCTTGAGATAACCCAGTGAAGTGCTTTTGAAGTGTAGTCACTATTGTAAGAAATGTGACGGTGAAGTTTTACACAAGTTCCCACAAACAGCAATGTGATCATGACCAAATAACCTGATTTATTTCTTGAAGTTTGGAGGTAAATATTGACCATGTCCACCTAGAGGGCAGACTGGGCCTCAGTGTAATGGCCTGGCCACAAAGCAGAACCTCCGACAGTGCAGCGCTCTCTTGCCGCTGCATTCAAATTCAGGCTGAAGTGGCAGGTTGAATCCCTGGAGTCTGACCACGAACCCATGGGTTTCTGACTGAGAGGCAGGAGCACTACCCACTGAGACACAGCTGAGGGCCCGTGGAGCCACCCAGGATGATGTACGGCTGATATACTGTTTATGTGCTGGATTACAAGGCTCCGCGTTTGGAGCATCACCGAGTCCCCTCCTGTTTCCTGCTGTGCAGGAACTGAAGGAAAATCAGCCCCAGGGATGTGATTCAGTAATGTCTGATGCACAGGTCACATGCTTGCATGTTGGATGGGGTCTGGACTAGACTCCGACATTCCCACGTCCCACCGTGGGCACGGTATGCAGGCCGCGAGTGAGGATTAAGCTGCTGGATGAGGAGCGGAGGGCAACTGGCTCGAAAAACATGTTGATTTCCCTGTCATTCTCCACCCCCAGCGAGCTGCCAACATCTTGATACACTGGAGAGGGTGCAGCACCGATTCAGCGGAATGACAGCCAAAAAAGGGTTAAATTAGGACAGGTTGCATAGATTAGACTTGCGTTTCCTTGAGTTTAGATGATTGAGGAGTGATGATATTGAGGTGCTGAAAATGTCCTTGAATTTCAACCCCTCCCTACACGCATGTGTACACCCGCGCGCGCACGCACACACACACACACACACACACACACACACACAACAGATGCGGCGAGCCATTCAAATCTCCGTTGACTTTGGCAGGACCACAGGGGGAGGGGCCAGAGATTCCCAACCAATGATATGAGGAGTTAATAGAATGGTCAAGCGAGGCTATTTCCTTCGGGTGGCATGTGGCGCAGTGGTTAGCACTGGGACTGCAGCGCTCAGGTCCCAGGTTCGATCCCGGCTCTGGGTCACTATCTGTGTGGAGTTTGCACGTTCTCACAATCTCTGTGTGGGTTTCACCCCCACAACCTAAAGATGTGCAGGGTAGGCGGATTGGCCACACTAAATTGCCCCTTAATTGGAGAAAAAGTAATTGGGTACTCTAATTTTTTTTTAAAAAGGGAGGCTATTTCCTCTGGTAGGAGATCAGCAATTATATAAATAAATGGTGGAACAGGCTTGAGGGGCCGAATGATTTCACGTTCCTGTTCCTCTTCCATTTGCCGTTGACTAGCCTGTTCGGAGGTGTGAGGGCAGTTAGGAGTGATGCAGCATTTTGATTTAATGCTCGAACTCCTTCCCTCTCCTCACTCTTTGTCCCGACTATCACTCACCCTGAATGGACTAGACTTGAGTGTCGAAGATTGAGGATTGATTGAAGTGAAATGTTGAAGTCGATTGGAGAGATATCGAGAGATTATTTCCTCTGGCGGGGTAAGGTGGCGTCACTTTAAAATTCAAACACGGCTGATCAGGGACAATATAGAGAAGCACCTCTTCACGCAGTACAACTGAAACAGGTCATCAAGGTCCAGCTGTCCTCTCCTCTTCATCCGCACCTGTGATCTCCCCTCAATCTCATTTCACCCACTTCCTCGGCGTCTCCCCTTCCTCCTGCTTCCCCACAATCCGGGGGAAATGCATTTTCAATAGAGCTGCCAGCAGCGTGTGAGTGATCACAGCCCTCTGCCTACTTGCTGTCGGTCCAGTAGTACAGCTTGTTGAAGAAACAGTGCAGCCTGCTCCAGAGCAACTTTTATTTCTACTCGGTAATGCTGGTAACTAATCATCTTAATTGGCACCAGAGATTACCATTTGCTTTGGGGGCGAAAAAAAAGCCACTAATGAGCAGAAGCAGCAATGGGCGCATCTGATTCATTAATTTATGATTAGAATTGTGTGCAAACATTTGAAATTGCGTTCGGTGACTGGGTTATGTAATCTGTAGACATGTGCAGTAACGTCATAGATAGTCCTGTTCAAGATGGTTTGGTGGCGACACAAGGGAGGTGTTGTCATCTGGATTGTACTGCCTGAGAGGGTGGTAGGAGCAGATTGAGTTGTATCTTTCAAAATGCAATTGGATAGATACGTGACGGCAAAAGATTTGCAGGGCTATGGGGAGTGGGATTTAATTGGACACCTCAACCAAAGAGCCTGTGGAGGAACAATGGGCTGAATGGCCCTCTGCTGCGCTGCATCATTCCGCGGTTCTATGATTATTGGTATTGAGTAAATAATAACTTGCAGAATGGGCACGGTTTTCTGTAGAATCTACAGCGTACAATGCCGAGGGCTTTTAATCTCAACCTACCGTTCAGGGTTTTGAATAGCCTTTCAAAATAGAAATTTCAAAATTGCCTTTGTTAAGCTTTTCATAGAATCATAGAATTTACAGTGCAGAAGGAGGCCATTCGGCCCATCGAGTCTGCACCGGCTCTTGGAAAGAGCACCCTACCCAAGGTCAACACGTCCACCTTATCCCCATAACCCAGTAACCCCACCCAACACTAAGGGCAATTTAGCATGGCCAATCCACCTAACCTGCACATCTTTGGACTGTGGGAGGAAACCGGAGTACCCGGAGGAAACCCACGCAGACACGAGGAGAACGTGCAGACTCCGCACAGACAGTGACCCAGCGGGGAATCGAACCTGGGACCCTGGAGCTGTGAAGCAATTGTGCTAACCGCTATGCTGCACTTTTACGTTAGTAGAGGGGTTGGTTTGTGGTCCTGCACAGTGCTCGTGTAGAATGAAGCTGGAATCAGCTAAGTATCACGGGAATTGAATCCCAACACTCTGGAGTTCCTCGTCGCGTCCGACTAAAAACTGTGTCCAGTCACTGGATTCCATTACGGAAAAGGTGTTGCACGTTTAGTGTAATCTCACGCAGTGGACAATGTGCCATAACAAGCTGCTGTGTGCAGAAACAGAATCTAAACTGATGATGTTGGTAGAAGTTTGGTTAACCTTTTCTTTCTCTCTCTTTCTCTCTCTCTACACATCATCCAGGTTTTGCCTCGCCAAACCTGTGGGCTGTTCACACATACCATCTTTTATAACGAGTATCCAGGAGGATCCAAGGAGTTGGACAAAAGTATTCGGGGCGGAGAGCTATTTCTTACAGTGCTGCTTAATCCGGTGAGTGACAGTTAAGGGGGCAGCACGGTGGCACAGTGGTGAGCATTGCTGCCTACGGCCCTGGGTCACTGTCCATGTGGAGTTTGCACATTCTCCCCGTGTCTGCGTGGGTTTCGCCCCCACAACCCAAAGATGTGCAGGGTAGGTGGATAGGCCATGCTAAATTGCCCCTAAATTGGAAAAAATAATTGGGTACTCTAAAAATTTTTTTTTTTAAAAGAGTGTCATTTAAGACCGATTTAACCATGAGAAGATTTCCCTCCCCTCTGCAGTGAGATCTGGCTGGTCGGCACTAATATGGGCATTTGGTCACCCTTGTGAATTTTGCACTGGGACAGATAACAGAGGACACCAGTTCCTTCGTGGGTTAGACCAGTCGATCACAGTTAAAGTTTGGCTCAAAGTCCTGTTAATGGGACATTCCTGACAGACACTGGGCAGCACGGTAGCACAGTGGTTAGCAGAGTTGCTTCACCGATCCAGGGTCCCAGGTTCGATTCCCGGCTTGGGTCACTGTCTGTGCGGAGTCTGCACGTTCCCCCCATGTCTGCGTGGATTTCCTCCGGGTGCTCCGGTTTCCTCCCACAGTCAAATGCTGGCATTACCAGCGACAGCACACGCCCCATGAAAGAAAAGAACATTTGCTGTAAGCAGTGCCTTGGAATAGGTAACATTTGCCGAACGCTTCTCATCCCAACGTGCGAAAGCAGCTTTTAAAAATAAAATACAAAAAGAATAACATTAATTTCATGCAATTTATGGTCAATTATGGGCAAATTATTTGCCGATTAACTTGCCAGAAATTTACAAGCACCTGGCAATATGCTTACCTCTGTAATTGGGCTGCGAATGTTTACAGCAATTAAACTTTGGTGGCTTCAAAGGAGAGGCCATGTTCACACAATAGCAATTGAGCAGCTGAACAATATACAGTACATTTACATGAGATACTCCTTGTGATATTACAAGACAATTTTGTCATCAAGCCTATTCCGAGCAACTCCACAGGAGTTCAGCTCGTAATTTATGGAGCATGGAATGTTCTGGCACTAAATATGCGCACTGTTGCTTAAAAATACAATGTATTGGTATCAATGAAAGGGAATGCCAGCACCAATGGCCTAGGCAATGGAGGCCGGAAACTGGGAACAAATGCCAGTTAAAGCTAGTACTGTGTAACATTTATTAAACAGGGTCAATGTGTAACATATTAAAAACTTGTCCCATCTGTGAAACGTTATTTCTGTGTCAATACTTTTGTCACTGTTTGCCAGCATTATGAATTCCGATTTCCATGATTATAGGATCACAGAATAGAATCATAGAAACCCTAGAGTGGAGAAGGAGACCATTCGGCCCATTGAGTCTGCACCGACCCTCTGGAGGAGCACCCTACCTAGGCCCACATTCCCGTAACTTCACGTAACCTTTGGGCACCAAAGTTTAATCATGGCCAAATCCACCTAACCTGCAGACCTTCAGACTGTGGGAGGAAACCGGAGCACCCAGAGGAAACCCACGCAGACACGGGGAGAACGTGCAGACTCCGCACAGACAGTCACCCAACACTGGAGTGACGGCAGCAGTGCTAACCACTGTGCCGCCATGCCTCGGCCCTCCAGCCAAAGGAAACAATATTGTTGCTTCAGTCTGTCAAGCCCCTGACAGGATTTTAAACATTTTAATTAGATCCCCTCTCATACCTCAGTCACAATGGAGGGCAGCTATGTAAACATGTCACCATCCTCCCATAGCCTCTAGTTTATTTTTATAAATTTAGAGTACCCAATTATTTTTTCCAATTAAGGGGCAATTTAGCACGGCCAATCCACCTACCCTGCACAGCTTTTGGGTTGTGGGGGTGAAACCCACGCAGACATGGGGAGAATGTGCAAACTCCTCATGGACAGTGACCCAGAGCCGGGATTAGAACCCGGGTCCTCAGCGCCGTAGGCAGCAATGCTAACCACTGCGCCACCGTGCCGCTCTAGCCTCTCAGTTTAACGATGCCAAGCTCCACGCCGAAGAAAATGTTAAATCCAAGCCACTCCATTGGATCCATGTCCTGAAGTCTGCTAGCCCTTTGACCTCTAACCCCACTTCACCCAAAAACCATATTTGGGCTCGGTCCCATGATTTCAGTGCCTTAGGAGGTCACCCAGCAAACTCTATATATTTCTTAGGTACCAGGCCATCAATTCAAAGCTTTCATCAAACCGAAGATACATAGTGATGAAACGCTCATAGCATTCAGCGAGTTAGGTGACATCTGAGGGGTAAGGGAGTAGAATTAACCTTTCTAGTTGGTGACGGTTCATGCAGATTATTGAAAAGTAACAATTTTAAGGCAGGACGGAGGCAGGGAAAGAGGGAAGGTCTGTGATTGGGTGGAAGGCAGGAGAGATTAAGTGACCTGTGCATTGACGGGGTAAGGAAAATATAATGGAGTAAATAATGGAAAGATGGGTCATAGGGGAGGCGTGAATGGCAACAGCAGAACCATTTCCGCCACTTTCTGTCTATAACGCTGGGAGCAGTGGTTATGATGTGACATTGTGGAGCTCGCTGTCGAAACTGGAAGGTTGTGAAGTAAATGTCCAATTGAAAGAGGAGGTCCTGCTCCTGGGGATTCACAGCGACAGTGGAGGAAACCGGGCGCAGAGAGATCCGAGTGGGATGGAGAATTAAAACGGCAAGCGGCTGGAAGCTCGCGGCCATACTTGCAAACTGACCAGGCGTGTTTAGCGAAGCAATGCCCCGATCTGCGTTCGATCTCCCCAGTGCCAAGGTGGCTGCATCGTGGGTGCTGCTGAAAGTTAGTGTTGCCCGACTCCCTGGATTATGCATTGCAAGAAATACAAGGGAACGCCGGGGTCCGTCACCATCTCGAGGAAAGTCGTTTGTGGTGGCACTGGGGAGATTGAACGCAGATCGGGGCATTGCTTCGCTGAACACGCCTGGTCAGTTTGCACGTATGACCGCGAGCTTCCAGCCACTTGCTGTTTTAATTCTCCATCCCACTCGGATCTCTCTGCGCCCGGTTTCCTCCACTGTGGAGGCCTGCATTCTATCTCAACACCCAAGATTTCTTTTTAAATCACTTGATTTTACTTGGACCATGTAACCACTCTTGGATATCCATAACTCTGTATACAAAAGCTTCTGCAATGAATTTATTGCCCTCAACTCTGTGTGTCAAAATCGAGATTCCATTCAAGCACAAAAAATATAACGATGGTATATCTTGCTGTTGAATATATGAATGTTGGCCTGAGTCCATGTCTCAGAAACAATTTAAGGGTCCCTCGACATACATTCTTCCTAATGGTGGTGGGGTGGGGTGGGGGGGGGGTTAGTCTCGGGTAGGTTTGTGCAGGTGTTCAAACATAACTCGAAGCTTAAATTAGGACAATGTTGGAAGTGGCTGTGTGTGTGCATGCATACACGTATGCGCACGTGAGTGTGTTTGTGTGCATGCATATGTGTGCATCTTGTGTATGCATGCGTGCACCTGGCTGTATGTACACGTGTGTACATGCATATGCGTGTGTGTGTGCACATGCATGTGTCTGTGTGCGTGTGTGTGTGCATGTACACATGCATGTGTCTGTGTGTATACATACGTATGTGTGTGTGCATACCCGTATATGTTTCTGTGTGTGTCCATGCATCTCTCTTTAATTAAGTTGTGTGTTGAAACAAGGACACTGAGCAACTCATCGGAAGAGAAGGACGTTTTATTTTGTTGCCCAATTGCTTCCACAAAATGTTTCTGAGAAAGACGAGCTTCATAATGAGTTCAACTCCTTTGCAAGGTGGATAATGCCAGTTTTATCATCTTAACAATAATGTCTTCTCGGGGCAATTTACATTTCAGCTCTGCAGTGTGTTCTAAGGGTTCAACAGCAAATAATTTCCATTTAAATGCATCTTGTGTCACTCGTTGTACTTCAAAATTGTTACTGCATGTGATTGTGATGGGTAAAATTTGACATGTGCCCATATTTTGGAGATAAGACTGGTGCGATCCTGTCCAACATAGCAGTGGGACAGGCACCACTCTCTCCTAATCTACACCTGTGTTAATGCCACCATTATAATAGTCAGGCCCATTCTCTTCAGGTGACCTGAGCAGCCTAAAGTGGTCGATAGGTTTGAATGTGTTAGTTAGGTGGCCTAACGCCTGTTGAAGGAGCCGATCTCTGTCAAATCGGTTTAGAACGAGTTGAAAGAACGCGCTCTGGATTATTCAGTCACTGAGAGGTGAGGTTCCTTTTGAGCTTAAATTTCAAAAGGAATCTTCCGTGGAGGCAGGACCGGCCCCTGACGATGGTGTGAACATTTCCTCCCTGAGCATTGGCACAGGCAGCTTTCTCGTACATTGAGGCCCGTGAGCCACTTTCCATTGTTCCCCTTCGAATCTGCCAGACCCTGGTATTTGCACGTCAGAAGTACTTGATTGGCCGCAAAACAAATCGGAGATGTCCTGAGGGTTGTGAAAGGCACTATAGAAATGCAGAAAATGGAAACGTACTTGGAATTCTGTCTGGGTCAAGCCGATTTGTGGGATAATTGGAGTGTGCCGATGCCAGGTTATATCCCACACTCCCAGCTGTCTCTGTAACTCTGTTCTTTTGCTGGCTGCCTTCAGCGAATTTGTTCTTTAGTCTGATTTAGCACAAATTCTGCAGGACAAAATTCAGCCAGATTGATCTGCCATTGATTCCGACAGGGCAATCTACCCGCCTGTCGCAGGAACCTTCCAGCAATTTCCGAGAGTAGAATCTGGTCGTAACATTAAGCACTTAAATTCCAGCATAATACAGCTGGATGTGTGCATTCAATCAGAGTTGGAAACATCTGAATCCATCCACTTATGGCCTTCTGCCACGATTCCATTATATTAATTTCCCCCATCCCCCTTGTGAAACACCCTGTGTAAGGGTGAGGTCACCTCACTGAAACACTCGTTTGTTTATAGAAACAGATACAATTTTGCATTAAATGAGACAAACAAATGACTTCCATTAGTGTAGTGTCTAATCCCACCTCTTAAATGTTCCTAAGTTTATTCTGTCAAGTGGAAACAAAATGGCAACAAGCAATGTGGATGAGGACACAATTAATCCGTTTTTGGGATGGTGTGTGGTTGCTTTGGGATGGTGTGTGTTGTTTTGGGATGGTGTGTGTTTTGCGTTGGGATGGTGTGTGTTGCGTTGGGATGGTGTGTGTTGCTTTGGGATGGTGTGGGTTGCTTTGGGATGGTGTGTGTTGCTTTGGGATGGTGTGTGTTGCTTTGGGATGGTGTGTGGTGCGTTGGGATGGTGTGTGTTGCTTTGGGATGGTGTGTGTTGCGTTGGGATGGTGTGTGTTGCGTTGGGATGGTGTGTTGCGTTGGGATGGTGTGTGTTGTGTTGGGATGGTGTATGTTGCGTTGGAATGGTGTGTGTTTTGGGATGGTGCGTGTTGTTTTGGAATGGTGTGTGTTGTTTTGGGATGGTGTGTGTTTTGGGATGGTGTGTGTTGTTTTGGGATGGTGTGTGTTGTTTTGGGATGGTGTGTGTTGTTTTGGGATGGTGTGTGTTGTTTTGGGATGGTGTGTGGTTTTGGGATGGTGTGTGTTGCGTTGGGATGGTGTGTGTTTTGCGTTGGGATGGTGTGTGTTGCGTTGGGATGGTGTGTGTTGCGTTGGGATGGTGTGTGTTGCGTTGGGATGGTGTGTGTTGCGTTGGGATGGTGTGTGTTGCGTTGGGATGGTGTGTGTTGCGTTGGGATGGTGTGTGTTGTGTTGGTATGGTGTGTGTTGCGTTGGGATGGTGTGTGCTGCGTTGGGATGGTGTGTGTTGTTTTGGGATGGTGTGTGTTGCGTTGGGATGGTGTGTGTTGCGTTGGGATGGTGTGTGTTGCGTTGGGATGGTGTGTGTTGCGTTGGGATGGTGTGTGTTGCGTTGGGATGGTGTGTGTTGCGTTGGGATGGTGTGTGTTGCGTTGGGATGGTGTGTGTTGCTTTGGGATGGTGTGTGTTGTGTTGGGATGGTGTGTGTTGCGTTGGGATGGTGTGTGGTTTTGGGATGGTGTGTGTTGCGTTGGGATGGTGTGTGGTTTTGGGATGGTGTGTGGTTTTGGGATGGTGTGTTTTTTGGGATGGTGTGTGTTGCGTTGGGATGGTGTGTGTTGCTTTGGGATGGTGTGTTGTTTTGGGATGGTGTGTGTTGCGTTGGGATGGTGTGTGTTGCGTTGGGATGGTGTGTGTTGTGTTGGGATGGTGTGTGTTGCGTTGGGATGGTGTGTTGTTTTGGGATGGTGTGTGTTGCGTTGGGATGGTGTGTGTTGCGTTGGGATGGTGTGTGTTGCGTTGGGATGGTGTGTGTTTTGGGATGGTGTGTGTTGCGTTGGGATGGTGTGTGTTGCGTTGGGATGGTGTGTGGTGCATTGGGATGGTGTGTGTTGTTTTGGGATGGTGTGTGTTGTGTTGGGATGGTGTGTGTTGCTTTGGGATGGTGTGTTGTTTTGGGATGGTGTGTGTTGCGTTGGGATGGTGTGTGTTGCGTTGGGATGGTGTGTGTTGTGTTGGGATGGTGTGTGTTGCGTTGGGATGGTGTGTTGTTTTGGGATGGTGTGTGTTGCGTTGGGATGGTGTGTGTTGCTTTGGGATGGTGTGTTGTTTTGGGATGGTGTGTGTTGTTTTGGGATGGTGTGTGTTGTGTTGGGATGGTGTGTGTTGCTTTGGGATGGTGTGTTGTTTTGGGATGGTGTGTGTTGCGTTGGGATGGTGTGTGTTGCGTTGGGATGGTGTGTGTTGTGTTGGGATGGTGTGTGTTGCGTTGGGATGGTGTGTGTTGCGTTGGGATGGTGTGTGTTGTGTTGGGATGGTGTGTGTTGTTTTGGGATGGTGTGTGTTGTGTTGGGATGGTGTGTGTTGTTTTGGGATGGTGTGTGTTGTTTTGGGATGGTGTGTGGTGCATTGGGATGGTGCGTGTTGTTTTGGGATGGTGTGTGTTGTTTTGGGATGGTGTGTGGTGCATTGGGATGGTGTGTGTTTTGGGATGGTGCGTGTTGCATTGGGATGGTGTGTGTTTTGGGATGGTGCGTGTTGCATTGGGATGGTGTGTGTTTTGGGATGGTGTGTGTTTTGCGTTGGGATGGTGTGTGTTGTTTTGGGATGGTGTGTGTTGTTTTGGGATGGTGTGTGTTGTTTTGGGATGGTGTGTGTTGTTTTGGGATGGTGTGTGTTGTTTTGGGATGGTGTGTGTTGTTTTGGGATGGTGTGTGTTGCGTTGGGATGGTGTGTGTTGCGTTGGGATGGTGCATGTTGCTTTGGGATGGTGTGTGTTGCGTTAGGATGGTGTGTGTTTTGGGATGGTGTGTGGTGCATTGGGATGGTGTGTGTTGTTTTGGGATGGTGTGTGTTGCGTTGGGATGGTGTGTGTTGCGTTGGGATGGTGTGTGGTGCATTGGGATGGTGCGTGTTGCTTTGGGATGGTGTGTGTTGTTTTGGGATGGTGTGTGTTTTGCATTGGGATGGTGTGTGTTGTTTTGCGTTGGGATGGTGTGTGTTGCGTTGGGATGGTGTGTGTTGCGTTGGGATGGTGTGTGTTGCGTTGGGATGGTGTGTGTTGCGTTGGGATGGTGCGTGGTTGTTTTGTGGTATGTGTGGTTATAGTTGGACTAGGACACAGAGAACTCGCTGCTGAAATTGAGAACTGCAACTGGATTTTTAATATGCAACTGATTGGCAGGTCTGACTTGGCAAATATTTCTCCTGAAGGATGCAATCTCCAACAGTGCAGCACTCCCTCACCCATGCAATCTCATGCCAGATCATGCACTGGGCCTTTTACCCACAATGTTCTAACTCAGGAGAAGTGGTGCCACTGAGCTCCGTGGATAGAAATGATCACAAAAGGATTTTTACCCATTACAGTGGTTGTCACTGCTGCCTCACAGCTCCAGGGCCCCGGTTTCATTCCAGCCTTGACTGTCTGTGTGGAGTTTGCACTTTCTCCCCGTGTCTGCATGGGTTTCTTCCGGGTGCTCCGGTTTCCTCCCACAGTCGAAAGATGTGCAGGTTAGGTGGATTGGCCCTGCTAAATCGCCCTAGTGTCCATAAAAGGTTAGGTCATGTCAGTGGGTTAGGGTGGAGGTGTTGGCTTGGGTAGGGTGCTCTTTCCAAGGGCCGGTGCAGACTCGATGGGCTGAATAGCCTCCTTCTGCACTGTCAATTCTATGATTCGTTTGTCAATACCTTTCTAGAACTGGGCAACTCTTCTGAAATGTCATGTTCTGGCTGCCTATTTTTCAGTCTCACTTCAGTAACTTGAGAAACATTTGGTGCTCAGGTTCAGCATGTGGACAGTGACACAGGGCCTAAAGGTCTTCTAGAGACTAAGAGGAACTGAAAAATGTTGTTTTACCCAGCTGTGGCTCAGTGGTAAGACACTCATCTGTCGATCAGCAGGTTGAGAGTTCAAGTCCAACTCCAGGAACTCAAACTCAAAAACCAAAGCTGGCACTCCATTGATTTAGTCATGGAATCACCGAATTTACAGTGCAGAAGGAGGCCATTCGGCCCATCGAATCTGCATCAGCCCTTGGAAAGAGCACCCTACCCAAGCCCACACCTCCACCCTATCCCCGTAACCCAGTAACCCCACCCATCCCTTTTGGACACTGAGGGGGCAATTTAAAAAAAGATTCAATGGCACTATTTAAACATTTATCCATGAGCCAGCATCGCCAGAAACAGGTTACCTGGTCATTTGTCAATCTGCTGTTTGCGGGATCTTGCTCTGTACAAATTAGCTGCCATGTTTCCCACATTACGACAGCGACTGCACTTCAAAAAGTCCTTCAGTGGCTACTTTGGGAATGGCCTGAGGTTGTGAAAGGTGCTATATAAATGCAAGTCTTTTACTTATTTTGTCTTTCCTGCCTCTGTGGAGTCTGGGAGCTAATGCAAGACTGTTGATTCATTGGCGGTCAGAATGGCGATGTGATTTGAAACATTATTGGTCCGCCTGGGGTCCTTCATTCAAATCAGGAAATGCCTTTGCTAAATGAAATGCAAAAGACTTGTTTAAATTGTGCACTCGCTGGCTTGGTTTCATCAGGCTTGTGAAAGCGAAAGCCACTAATTGATGTGATTTATGGATGGGCTTCACATTCTAATGGGAAGATTTTGATTTAAAATGACTAGTTGCCGGGTAAATTGAGTCATAAATGAACCACTCCCATAGTCTGGCTTAGACATTATACCATCTGTCCTTGTGGCTGCTGGCCACCTGACTTTAGTTAGCCCTTCAGAGGCCCCACACCTTTCCAGCAATGCAGAACACTGGGTTTTGCCTCTCGTCAATCTGACTTTAGCTGTGGCAACTCTGGGCTGTAAATGATTCTGAGCTGTTTCCGAGAAATGAAGGGAGCTCATTTCTAAGAAGCAGAATCACTGAGGCTGTCGGGCCTCGCGCCTTCAGTTTGTGTAGGAAACCCGGGAGCTCCGCGAATACACGTTAATGTTATTAGAGGGCAGATGTCCTACTCTACAATTGTGTCAAACCTGTTTCCTCAGTTAGAAGAGCTTGTGGTTTTTTTTTTAACGGGGCCTGACGATGTGTCAGGGGCACAATCCAAACCATTTCCCGCACATTTCCTACCCCTGTACCTTAAAATCCATGCCCCTGGTTAGAGACCCCACTATTAAGGGTCCTTCCTCTCTCCCCTATCTGTCTCCCTGGTGATTTTGTACACCTTGATCAGGTCCCCCTCAGACTTCTCCAAGGGAAACAACCCCAGCCTCTCTTCATAGCTGGTTTAGCAAACTGGGCTAAATAGCTGGCTTTTAAAGCAGACCAAGGCAGACCAGCAGCACGGTTCGATTCCCGCACCAGCCTCCCCGAACAGGGGAATGTGGTGACTAGGGGTTTTTCACAGTAACTTCATTTGAAGCCCACTTGTGACAAGTGATTTTCGTTTCATTTCATTCAGCTGAAATGCTGCGGCCTAGGCAACGTCCTGCTGCGTCTCCTCTGCACCCTCTCTGGTGCAGTCGCACAGTTCCCGCACACCGAGCAAGGCCGCAGGCTTTGGTAATGAGAGCTGATGGGCAATGTTTCTCGGTAACGCTCGCCATGTTGTCTTACATTCGCACTCTGTTGTTTGACTATATTGGATGGTTTTCAGGGTTAGAAGGAAGGATATTGATTGTGCTGCTTTGATGCAGAGCTGATTGTGCCTAGTTTGCATCATGGTAAACGACAAAAGGAAGCGTGAAAAAATAATAATCTTTTATTGACACAGGTATGAAATTACTGGGAAAAGTCCCTAGTCGCCACATTCCGGCACCTGTTCGGGGAGGCCGCTACGGGAATTGAACCCGCGCTGCTGGCCTTGTTCTGCATCGCAAACTAGCTGCCTAGCCCACTGAGCAAAACCAGCCCTTAAATGATCCAGGCTCTGCGGCTGCATTATTATTAAAATCGTTCCTTTCAAAGAAATCACATCATCCGAAGCGAGATAAAAACATCTGTGACTGGCCCCATTGTTTTCAGTAATAATGTCATCAAGCCAACTTTCCAAACTGAATCTGTGAGAGTGAGGCCAGCCATGAGTTTTTAATTATTATTATTACTATTCTTTCATGGGACCTGGCTAGGCCAGCATTTTTATTTCCCATCTCTAACTCCCCTTGAAAAGGTGGTGGTGAGCTGCCTTCTTGAACCTTCCAGATAGTAGAGAGGTTTGGAAGGTGCCAGTAAAGGAGTCTTGGTGAGTTCCTACAGTGCATCTTCAATATGGTACATATGGCTGCTACTGTATGTTAGTGGTGCAGTAAGGGGGGGGGGGGGGGGGGGGCGTGCAGGGAGTAATCTCACAGACCACTTTATCCTGGATGGTGTTGAGCTGGCTTGAGTGTTGGAGCTGCAGGTTAGGTGGATTGGCCATGGTAAATTGTCCCTTAGTGTCCAAAAAGGTTGGGTGGGGTTGCTGGGATGGTGTAGAGGTGTGGGCTTAAAGTAGGGTGCTCTTTCTAGGGGCCGGTGCAGACTCGATGGGCCACTCATCCAGGCAGGTGGAGGGTATTCCATCATACTCCTGACTTTTTGTAGGTGGTGGACAGGCTCAGGGGAGTCGGGAGGTGAGTCATTCTCCCTATAATTGGTATTTCTGACCTGTTCTTGTAGCCACAGCATTTATATGGCTGGTCCAGTTCAGTTTTTCGATGATGGACAGAGGGTTTTTCTCTCTCTTGATTGGTCAATTGTATATTTTGGCCTCTCGCGCAATTTTATACCAGCTGACAAATGTTTAGAGTTCTGATTGGCTTCCTGTGACATAATTAGATCATTATAAATAACAATGGGTGCTGTCGTAATGGTTGGTAATGATTCAGTAAAGACTGACTTCCCTCCCCCTTCTTAAAAGTGGAAAGGGCAATGGCGATTGGTTTCCAGTTAAAATGCCTGTTTGGGAACTCAGTGAGCTGCCCCTAGAACCCCTCCAGCACGTCACAGAAAGGATGAACTTTCTGATATCTCGCCAGTCCCACAATCCTAGCCTTTGAACATCTTCCAATCTTCGTTGCAGAAGCATACCTTGACTGCTCTGGAATTCCCTATCTGAACCTCCCCATCACCCTCGATGCTCCTTAAAAACTTCCTCTTGCAGAGTGAAGGGTTAACGGTAATGTATAAACCTCTGGTCTCCTGCCATACTGTTGCACTATGTGCCTCAGTTTCAATTTTCTTTAATATAACGCTGCTATTAAGCGCTTTGGGCCGTTTTGTTTATTAAAGGTGCTATATTAATGCACGTTGTTTTGTAAAGTTCATAGAATTTGCAGTGCTGAAGGAGGCCATTCGGCCCATCAAGTCTGCACCGGCCCCTAGAAACAGCACCCTACTTTAAGGCTGCACCTCTACACCATCCCAGCAACCCCACCCAACCTTTTTGGACACAAAGGGACAATTTAGCATGGCCGGTCCACCCACCCGTACATCTTTGGACTGTGGGAGGAAACCGGAGCACCCGGAGGAAACCCACGCACACACTGGGAGAACGTGCAGACTCCGCACAGACAGTGACCCAAGCCGGGAAGCGAACCCGGGTCCCTGGTGCTGTGAAGCAACAGTGCTAACCACTGGGCTAGATTTAATAACAAGCCCAATATCTCTTAAAGTTCTAGAAAATGTTCAATCATTTATAAAGTGATAGAACTATCATGAACTTCAAATAGTAAAAACAAAAGAGATATTTACACTTTGGACACAGAGGGAGCGCATGGCTCTCACGCTAAATGTTGTGAACAATCAGCACACTTCTCACTTCACCTGCCCTCGTTTTACAGGCAAATTAATTCAATCGGGCTGGTAGGAAAAAGACAACACGGGTGGAAATCAGCAGAACATGTCAACTTTGCGCGCGGGCAACGGTCAACAAAATGTCTGGTGGGCCCCAATCAGAACGCAGATGGGCCGCCTGTGACCCCTGGGCTGCAGTGTGCCTACACCGAGCTACATCCTTTCTGCCAGCCCATGTTGCTTCACATGTTGAGCTGGATTATGTGGCGAATGGAGTTTATTTTTCTCTCCGCTGAGCCAGGTTAATGAGATGATCTCTTTTGTTCTATTGCGGAGTACACTTGCTCCATTGAAGTTAATATTTAAACAGACTCGTTGGGAATGTGTTCCACGAGTCGGTTGGACTTCTCTCCCGTTTCAAAAGCAAACATCTTTGCAAAGTATACCGCGCAGCGACAAAAAAAAAATAAGGAGGAAAGTCAATTGAACCAAGGTCTGTGTGCGATTTATTGGGAACTGCCAAAGTAGGGGGGGGGGGGGGTTGCTCTGCACAGACAATACACAATCCTTCCCTGTGATAAAGACCTCTCTAAACTGAATGAAATAAGCTTTGTTCCAACCCGAAAATATAGGAACCCAACTGACTGATCACATTAAGGGCTTTGAAAAACATGGACTCTTGTTTGCATAGCGTATGTAACAAAGCGCACTGTCCAAACATTTAACTGGTATTGCATGTCTGCTATTGGAGATGTGCCACCTCTCTCTCTCTCTCTCCCCCCCCCCCGCCCTTCCCCGGTCAAGTGGAAGAGGTGAACTGGATCACTTCAGTTCAGGAATGAACGCACCCAGTCAAAATGATTTTTCTCCGTCTATTTATGTTGAAATATGGGGGTTTCTTTTTCTGAGTACACCAGCCCACCACCCGACGCACTTGCCCAGTCCCCAACCACTCCCAGCCTCGTCTGCCTCTGGTGGACAGACTTCGCACTTCCTCACGAACCCTTCGGCACTCCAGACATTTTCAGCCTCTTCCTCTTCCGCCACCCCTCTTCCAATCTTAAGCTCATCCAAAACTCTTGCTACCTGCTTCCAACTTGCACCACGTTCCCCCATCACCACCACCGCCACTGCTCCCTGAACTAGGTTGGCTCCCGGTTTGGGAATACTTCCATTCTAAAATTCT
Source organism: Scyliorhinus canicula (assembly GCF_902713615.1). Lineage (NCBI taxonomy): Eukaryota > Metazoa > Chordata > Chondrichthyes > Carcharhiniformes > Scyliorhinidae > Scyliorhinus > Scyliorhinus canicula. The sequence goes on from NC_052167.1 coordinate 1,293,597, forward strand.
GACCCTTTGGGCGGGGTTTCCCACCTCGCCGATGGTGATTGCGGCCTGCCGTTACCGGCAGAAACTTTCGGGATGGCTGCTGTCGATGGGATGTCCCGTTATTTTCACCCTCTGCCTTTTTCCTATCCCCTCCAGTTCCACAACCCTCCATGATATCCGTGCTCCTCCAAATCTAATTTCTCGTGCATCCCTGATCGGTGGCTACCTGTGAGTCTGGGGCCACATGTAGGCCAGACCAGGTAAGGACGGAAGATTTCCTTCCGTCAAGTGATCTAGATGGTGTTGTTTTTTTAAAACAACAGTCGATGATAGTTTCATGCGATTAATTAAATTAAAATTCCACCGGTGCCGGGACATTCCAGTTACCCCACCGTCTTCCCCGCTGTAATTTAAATGACTGTATTCTCAGTTAAATATGTGCTTCAGACCAGACACGACTCTTGCTTTAGCACATGAGAGATGACAGTCAGCCACGCCTTTTAATTCAAAATCAATTCAGCAAAATCATCTGAGTTCAGTTTCCTATCTTATTTTTTAAATTTAGAGTACCCAAATTTTTTTTTTTCCAAATAAAGGAGCAATTTAGCGTGGCCAATCCACCTAACCTGCACATCTTTGGGTTGTGGGGGTGAGATCCGTGCAGACACGGGGAGAATGTGTAAACTCCACACGGGCACTGACCCGGGGCTAGGGATCGAACCCGAGTCCTCGGCGCCGTGAGGCAGCAGTGCTAACCACTGCGCCAACGTGCTGCCACAAGTTTCCTTTTTTAAAGCGCTAACTTACTATTTCCTGTGTTATTTTTGTAGGTTAATTCCCGTAAATGGATTATTTAATCCTTGTTAGTGCAGAAGTGACTAATTTTGCGAGTGGCCAGGTAGCTTTGAGCCTGGTGAGGTATCATTGAGCATGTGTGTGCAATTCATCACAAAACATTGGGGTTGAGGTTTCGTCAGAATTTTTCTTGCCAACACTGGAACTGGTTTTGAAAGAATGGGCACAGATTCTTGGGGGGGGGGGGGGGGGAATGGCCTCCTTCTGTGTTGCACTACTCTGAAGGTGCTGGGGGACCTATTCCAAGAAACAGTGGCCAGGGGTCCTCTGGCATTCCTCCAAATTCCGGGGCAGCACAGTGGTTAGCACCGCCGCCTCACAGCGACAGGGACCCGGGTTCGATTCCAGCCTCGGGTCCCTGTCTGTGTGGTCTGCACGTTCGACCCGTGTGTGCGTGGGTTTCCTCCGGGTGCTCCGGTTTCCTCCCACAGTCCAAAGATCTGCAGGTTAGGTGGATTGCCCATGATAAAATTGCCCCTTCGTGTCCAAAAGACCGGGCTGAACATGGGTAGGATGCTCTTTTGAAGGATCAGTGCGGACATGATGGGTCAAAAGATCTCCTTCTGCATTGTAGAGTTTCTATGATTCTATGAATTGGGCATTCCTGTCACCTCCGCCTGGTCAGTGAATTTGGGGAGGACCTGCACTGGAAGCTGATCCTATCTGCAGCTGTTTTCTCACGTGTTGCTTTTCTAGTTGTCGTAGTCAGGAGCAGAAATCCTGACTGATCAAAGCCCAGGGATGCTGAATGCAATTTTGGTGCCCAGCTCTTGCTAACCTTGGTCTAGGGCAAAGCAGGAACTGAACGATCTTCCGAGTCTGTGCAGCTTAGAACCACAACTGGTAATAAATGGCGATAAAAGCCAGCTTACTCACGTGTAATTCACAACCGTACTGCTGCTGCAGGGATCCATGCATTTTTTAAAGTCGCTGACATAGGTTCCCATAATTTTAGAGATATGGAGGACATCTGTCGCAAGACATTTCAATATAGCGACAAGATCCCCGCTACTTTGCAAAAGCCACAGTTGTCACATTGGTCGCATCAACAGGTGTGAATAAGTTATTAGGAATGCAGCTTAATATCAAATTAAGCTTCACAAATTAGCCATTGCCCCAGATAATGGAGTAATTATGCCGGACATGTCACCATTTAGTCAGGTTGTGTCCACAGTGGAGCGACAGCTTGAAAATGCTGGAGTTTGCACAGAGTGAACAGTTTCTGTGCGGGCCCAGAGTTAGCCTGCGCACGGGCCCAGAGGGAGGTAGCCTGCGTGCGGGCCCAGAGGGAGGTAGCCTGCGTGCGGGCCCAGAGGGAGGTAGCCTGCGTGCGGGCCCAGAGGGAGGTAGCCTGCGTGCGGGCCCAGAGGGAGGTAGCCTGCGTGCAGGCCCAGAGGGAGGTAGCCTGCGCGCCGGCCCAGAGGGAGGTAGCCTGCGTGCGGGCCCAGAGGGAGGTAGCCTGCGTGCAGGCCCAGAGGGAGGTAGCCTGCGCACGGGCCCAGAGGGAGGTAGCCTGCACGCGGGCCCGGAGGGCGGTAGCCTGCGTGTCGGCCCAGAGGGAGGTAGCCTGTGTGCGGGCCCAGAGGGAGGTAGCCTGCGCGCGGGCCCAGAGGGAGGTAGACTGTGTGCGGGCCCAGAGGGAGGTAGCCTGCGTGCGGGCCCAGAGGGAGGTAGCCTGCGCGCGAACCCGGAGGGAGGTAGCATGCACGCCGGCCCAGAGGAAGGTAGCCTGCGTGCAGGTGGTTGCCTGCACATTGCTGAATGCTGCTACGGTTCCAATTTCAAAAGGATGATTACCTTTGCTAAAATGTGAGAGGGAGGAGTTTCTGACGTGTAAACTATCACTGGCTGATAGCATTTTGGGTGGGTAGTTCACGGCTGCAGTGTTTAGTCAAAGGTGATAAATATACGTTCGCAAATGTAGCACAAGAGGATGACATTTAGCCCTGTGGGCCATTGAGTGAGATCATGGCTGATCTGTGCCATGGTGGGATTTGAACAGTAAGATGAGGATTGTTATTTTCTGGAAAGGTTTGGCAGTAGAATGATTCCGGTAACTGTGCTTTCATCCAAGAGGCTGAGAGTTCAGAAACCAACCATGGCGAGATTAGATTTTGATTTAATAAATCTGTTCAGTTGTGAGCGGCTGGAGTGGGCAAGACAGGGTCCCAATGACCCTGTCTAACCATTGGGCACAAAAGGGGCAATTTAATGAAATGAAAATCGCTTATTGTCACGAGTAGGCTTCAATGAAGTTACTGTGAAAAGCCCCTAGTCGCCACATTCCGGCACCTGTTCGGGGAGGCTGGTACGGGAATTGAACCGTGCTGCTGGCCTGCCTGGGTCTGCTTTCAAAGCCAGCGATTTAGCCCAGTGTGCTAAACCAGCCCCTACATGGCCAATCCACCTAACCCGCACATCTTTGGACTGTGGGAGGAAACCGGAGCACCCGGAGGAAACCCACGCACACACGGGGAGGATGTGCAGACTCCACACAGACAGTGACCCAGCCGGGAATCGAACCTGGAGCGGTGAGGCAGCAGTGCTAACCGCTGTGCCACCGTTGTGACATGTCGGCTTATACTACAGTTGACTTTCATACACTCTCTCACAACTTGAAACTTTTAACAGGAATGAGATGAAAGTGGTGGTTTGGGGGAGGGGTGGGGGGGGTGGGACAGCGGTGGGAAGAGGTGGGGGCGGGGTGGGGGGGTCACCGGAGGCCAGAATGGGAGGAGCGCAAAGATGTCGGAGGATTGTAGCACGGGAAGAGGTTACACAGAGAGGTGGGGGGGGGGGGGTGCGAGGCCAAGGTGGGATGATTAAACTTTGAGATGAGAATTATTATATGTTGGATTGAGCAATATTGAAAGGCAGCGCAGGGTTGAGGAGAGTATCAGTAACCCTGGAGTCCGTGGTGTCCCGAATTCAGTTCAGTTTGTGCTGCAGTTTGTGCAGGTTAAGGTAGCGGAGATGGTTTTGGTCGATTTTAGGAGTTTGGCTCGATGGCAGGTGGCAGGGAGAGCAACAGAGGGCACACACCTGTTCACTAAACGGAGAGGCATGATGGTTAGCACTGCTGCCTCACAGCTCCAGGGCCCCGGGTTCAATTCCGGCCTCGGGTGACTGTCTGTGTGGAGCCTGCACGTTCTCCCTGTGTCTGCGCGGGGTTTCCTCCCGCAGTCTTCAGATGTGCACCTTGGGTGGATTGGCCATGCTAAATTGCCCCTCAGTGTCCAAAAGGTTAGGTGGGGTTACGGGTGGAGGCGTGGGCTTAAGTAGGGTGATCTTGCCAAGGGCCGGTGTGGACTCGATGGGCCGAATGGCCGCCTCCTGCCCTGTAAATTGTATGAAATGATGTGATTCAGCTGCGATGTTGCTGTGCTGGCTGTGGTTTGACCTGCATTATGGGGATGGAATTTAATTTTGCTCCTTGCTAACAGGAGAACAGTCGGCCTTGTCCATTTTTACTGCAATTACCCGTCAAGGAATGTTTCTGTCCAATTACGTTGATTAAAGTCAGTATCTGAGTCGAAAGCAAGTGGATGAGTCGATCTCATTCCTTCACACAATCGTTAATTTTCCCCAACCTCCCCTCGTATGCAGTCTGTACCTGGACATTGCTTAATTTAACAGCGCAAAAGGCGATGCAAATAAGACGGACAGAGTGGGAATTTGGTGCTAGAAAATGGAATTATCATCTACTTAGACTCAATAGTGGACGGTAAAATAAAAATGTTTTAGACAATGCTACCATCTGAACATCATCTAAAACAAATTGAGTTGATATCGCAAAAAAAAAAATGATAAGAGGTTTCCCACTGCAAAGAGAGAGCAGGAAATTAGGATTTCAAAATATAAGACATAGAAATTAACAGCACGGTCAGTGGACCAGTGTCTGAAAAGACGGATGAAAGACGGTGGCGCAGTGGTTAGCACGGCACCGAGGACCCGAGTTTGATCCCGGCACCGGGTCGCTGCCCGTGTGGAGTTTGCACGTTCTCCCCCGTGTCTGTGTGGGTCTCACCCCCACAACCCCAAAAAGATCTGCAGGGGAGATGGATTGGCCTCGATACAATTGCCCCTTAATTGGACGGAGGGAGAAAGAAAGAGCGATCCGAATTTCCAGCTCTTGGCTCTGTTGGCTACAAGTGCATTAGCAAATGTGGAGTCAAAGAACAGGGGTCCCTAAAGTGCCTCAAATGAGGAAGTGGGGGGGGGGGGGGGTTCAGGGAGGAAATTCCAAAATCATAACGGTGTCAATTGTGAACCTCGCTGGTTAATGTTTCTGTGATAAACTCTCTCACTTCCCTTCGCCATTATGTAAAGATGAAGACGTCACAGGTACATTACTGAAAGCTAAATAAACAGTAGAAGGAGGGAGGAATGGGAGGCAGGAGGAGGCTCATTAGAGCCAACTTGGACCTGTTGGGCCGAATGGTCTGTTTGGGTGCTTTACCCTGAAGCAAGGCAGGGAGACAGTTAGTACATTCTGGAGTCGTTTCAAATAGGTTTAACCTCTTTCAGTAATTACACAAGCATTCACATTTCGAACAGATTCACAGCCCTGTTCAATTTATTTGATTATGTTTTGTTTCACATTGTGGAAGCTCCGTCCTCAACCATTGAAATTGCAGCTTATGGCCCCTCTAGTGGCCTAGCTGTGAAGTTCAGTTGATGACAACCATGCTGAGATTGACTGGGATAAAAGCAAATTACTGCGGATGCTGGAATCTGAAACAAAAACAGAAAATGCTGGACAATCTCAGCAGTTCTGACGGCTTCTGTGGAGAGAGACGGGACCTAACGTTTCGAGTCTGGATGACTCTTTGCCAAGGCTGTGCTATAGGAAAGTGGCTAACCGCAGGGCACTGTGCAATTGGCCCTGTCCTTGCTGACGAACACTGGATCCGGATCCCACACCACCTCCATTTTAAAATTCTCACCCTTGTTTTCTTTTAATCTTTCCATGTCCTCACCCCCTCCCTATCTCTGTAACATCCTCCAGCCCTACAACCCTCTGCGATCTTGGCACTCCTCCAATTGTGACATCTTGCGCAAACCTGTTTTACCGTTGGCAGCTGTGCCTGGGCCCCCAGATCTGGGATTCCCTCCCCTCAACTTCTGCACCTGTCCAAACCTCTCTCCTCCTGTAAGACGCTCTTTAAAGCCTCTCTCTTTGTCCATGGTTTTGATGATCTTCATATTCTGCCATCTCCTTACACGGCCTAGTGTCAAGGCGTCCGATCAGCCTCCTGTGAAACCCCTTGGAACGATGTACAATGTGAAAGGTGGCAGTAGATGGAACTTTTCGTCCCGTACCCAGTTTGTGAGATTAACGGACTTCGAGGTTAAGTGTGAATGAGGGGATAAGAACACATTTGCTGGAGCTCTTGGCTACAGTGATGCGGCACTGCTGTTTGGCAGGAAATAGTTCAGTGGTGACGCCACATGTGTTCGAATAGCTTGCAAGAGTACTCGCTACCATGAGGAATGCACCCGCGGTTTTCAGCGAATGCAAGCACAAGAGTTTGTTTTGTCAATCATTCTGGGATGTAACCGCCACGGGTGAGGCCAGCATTTATTGCCCATCCCTAACTGCCCCTGAGAAGTTGGTGGTGAGCTTCCTTCCTGAACTACCGCAGTCCCTCTCGCGTAGGTACACTCATGGTGCTTCTTTTCCTGCCGCAGTTTGAGAGCGGCTTGCTGGGTCATTTCATAGTGAGCAGTTTAAAGTTGACCACGTTGCTGTAGGTCTATATTCCCGTGTAGGCCAGGCCAGGTAAGGATGGCAGATTTCCTTCCCTCGAGGAAATAATGGGGTGGTTAGCACTGTTGCTTCACAGCTCCAGGGTCCCAGGTTCGATTCCCGGCTTGGGTGGCTCTCTGAGTGGAGCCTGCACGTTCTCCCCGTGCCTGCGTGGGTTTCCTCCGGGTGCTCCGGTTTCCTCCCACAGTCCCGAAAGACGTGCTTGTTAGATGAATTGGACATTCTGAATTCTCCCTCAGTGTACCCGAACAGGCGCCAGAATGTGGCGACTAGGGGATTTTCACAGTAACTTCATTGCAGTGTTAATGTCAGCCTACTTGTGACACTAATAAAGATTATTATTATTATAAATGAATCAGATTGAATGTTTTTCACAACAATCTGCGCGTTTCACAATCATTGTTAGTGAGACTAGCTTTATATTCCAGATTTATCAATTAAATTAAAAATTTTCCCTGCTGCCTTAGCGGGATTTGAACTTGTGTCTCTTGAGAGCATTAGCCGGGGCGTCTGGATCACTAGACCAGTAACAATACCGCAAAGCCAACGCCTCCCCCCACACCCCCTTTCAACGTAGAATATTTTTACACCTTCTGCGGGCAGGAAAAAAGAAACATACATTTCTCCTGATGAATGTGTCAGAGGGAATTGTGGCTCAGGAACGCCTGCAGAGCCCAATGTGAATCGGGAATATTTTTTTTTTTGCAATGCTTGAAATGCCTCGGGTTGCTCACGTCTTGCTTTCGTTTGACTTTCAGATCAGCATCTTCATGACCCACCTGTCAAACTACGGCAACGATCGCCTGGGCCTGTACACGTTCGAAAGCCTGGTGAAGTTTGTCGAGTGCTGGACCAACCTGAAACTGCAGACACTGCCGCCAGTGAAGCTGGCAGCCAAATACTTTGAGCTGTTCCCGGAGGAGAAGGACCCCTTGTGGCAGGTAAGTCACAGCTCCTTGCAGCCTCAGCAAGTTCCAGGCCGTGAATGCCGACTGCTTTTCTACAATCTTACATTTCTGTACCCTTTCAGCTGTACGTTTGTCTTAGACGCACTGCTAACTTGCCTCCGCTGTCACAATATACTCAAAGCACTGTGAAACGGAATTATTGGCATTCATATATCCCTACTCTTTCTTGAAAATCCTCTCTGATCACCCTTTCAAGCATTATTTCTTTAATTCTTTAAAAGTTGACCTTTGATGCCCTGCAGTCTATCAGAAAGTGGTGTCTATAATTACAAAGCAGTGTTTTGTTAAGGGAACTAGGAATATATTTATACATAAGAACATAAACGTAAGAACTAGGAGCAGGAGTAGGCCATCTGGCCCCTCGAGCCATTCAGTGAGATCATGGCTGATCTTTTGTGGACTCAGCTCCACTTTCCCGCCCAAACACTATAACCCTTTATCCCTTTATTCTTCAAAAAACTATCTATCTCTATCTTGAAAACATTCAATGAAGGAGCCTCAACTGCTTCACTGGGCAGGGAATTCCATAGATTCACAACCCTTTGGGTGAAGATGTTCCTCCTAAACTCAGTCCTAAATCTACTTCCCTTTATTTTGAGGCTATGCCCCAATATACTGGATATTAGAGCACTCCTTGGAAGACTTAATGGACGTCTGGCAATGCAGTGCAGGCTCCAGCAACACGCTGTATTTATATAGCACCTTTAACATAGTAAAATGTCCCAAGGTCTTGATAGGAGTGAAATTGGACACCGAGCCACGTAGAGATATTAGGCCAGCTGGCCCAAAACTTAGTCAAAGCCAAAGCATTTGTGGACACTTGGCCCTCGATTCGAGGATGGCGTCCACACAGGGTCGCTGGTTTCTGCCAGGGGGTCTGCCAGTGACTGAAGAAGCAGATTCTCAACCCAGAGATCTTTGGGTACAAGGGGCAGGGCATCCCGTGAGGTAGTGGGGTTGGGAGTGCAGGAAATGCTTCCTTTTCGTACCTTCTCTGTATGGAGAATTGGACCAGAAGTGGCCGTGTGAGAAGACAAAGTCCTATAAGGAAGACACCAGCAGAGCTGGTAACACGGGACAGCATGGCGGAGAGCAAGGGGAGACGGCACAGAGGTCGAAGGAGCAGCTGGTGAAGTTTTTCGAGGATTGCTTCGCTGAAGAACATACTGGACCCGATTAAGGCTTCGATTAATCAAGTGGTTCAGAATCAGGAAACCCATGGGAGAGCGATCCAGGAGGGGAACAAAAGTTGTCGGAGCAAGAGGAGTATATAACCGTGCTGGAAAGCAAGGTGGGGATGATGAACGATCGCCAGAAAAGAATGCAGGAGATGCTAGAGGACCTGGAGAATAGGTCCAGGCGGCAGAATCTCAGAATTGTTGGCCTCCCTGAAGGCAGTGAGGGATCGGATGTGAGGGCCTATGTGACGAACATGTTGGAGAAGTTGATGGGGGCTGGGGCGTTCCCTCAGCCCCTGGAGTTGGACGTAGCGCATAGAGCCCTTGCGAGGAAGCCCAGAGCGAACGAGCCGGCATTTTGGTGGTAGGTTTTCACCGTTTCATGGACAAGGAACACGTTTTGCGGTGGGCCAAGAAAGAAAAGAGCAGCAAGTGGGAGAACTGTGAGTTGCACATCTATCAGGACCTGGCAGCGGATTTGGCCAAGAGGCGAGCTGGGTTCAATCGGGCAAAACGACCCTCTTTAAGAAGGGGCTGAAGTTTGGGATGCCGTACCCAGCCCGTCTGTGGGTTACACATGAGGAACGGGACTTCTACTTTGAAACACCAGACAACGTATGGACCATTATTAAAGAAATGAAGCTGGAGGCAAATTAAAATACACTTAAGCCTTGGAGAAGTACTGTGGCAGCGATTTGTGGTGCTGATTGTCTAAATTTAAGTAGCTCTATGTGAAATAATGGGCTGTGTGGATGGTTAAAGGTTTCTCTATCTTGCAGGGACCTTGTTAGAGGTTTGAATTTGGTTCTGCTTTTTGGGTGACTTTTTCTAAAGTGACTTTCTTTGTTTTTTCTGATGTTTGTTTACTGGGGAATGTGATGCTTTTAAAATGTTTATTCATGTGTGGGGGAGAGAGGAGAGAACAATAGGGAGACAGACTGCTTGGTGCCAGGGGCGGTGGCCACCGAGTCAGCATGGGTCAGCTGACTCTCGGAAGCGCAGTGGGGGGTGAGCAGGTGTTAAGCTGGAGCTTGACTTGGGGTGTGGGTTTCTAGTGTTGTTGCTAGTGGGGGGAGCTGCTTTGCTGACAGGGGAGGAACTGTTACCAGGGGACAAATGGGAGGTTGGGGAGCCCGAGTGGGGACTCGAGGAAGCGGAAGGCGCGAGCTTGAGGCTGGCCTAAAAAGTGATGGTGTGTGAAGATTGAGATGGGGGGGGATGGTTATTTTACCATGTTGATGTCATTGTTCATTTAACTGTTATAAAAATGTTCAAATACCTTAATAAAATATTTTTTTTTAAAACAGTGTGGGGACCATCACGAAGCCCTGCTTAACCTCAGTCCGAATTTTGAAAGCACCGTTTCAGATATCCCACTCGAGACTGTTGCAATTGCAGGATTGTGATGAAGTGTATTGGGTGTCCAAACCTTTGGAGCACAAGCTACTGAGCATTGCGATTTACGGACTCAAATATTCTTTTACAGAACCCATGTGATGACAAACGACACAAAGACATTTGGTCTAAAGAGAAAACCTGTGACCGGCTTCCAAAGTTCCTAATCATCGGCCCACAGAAAACTGGTAACCTTATTTTCAAAACGAATGCAGCTTAATAAGTCAAAACTGTTAAATATCACTATTTTAATATTGGCATATTAAATACTGGAATATCCTGTATCAGGGAGCAGTGTCATCATTTTCTTTGGTAATGTGGCGACCAGAATTGAACACTATACTCCAATTGTGGCCTAAGGTTCTATACAGCTGCAACATGACTTGCCAATTTTTATACTCAATGCCCTGGCCGATGAAGGCAAGCATGTCCCAGCACTGATCTCTGCGGAACGCCACTCGTCACAGCCCTCCATTCAGAAAAGCCCCCTTCCATTGCTACCCTCTGTCTTCTATGGCCGAGCCGGTTCTGTATCCATCTTGCCAGCTCACCTCTGATGCCATGTGACTTCACCTTTTGTACCAGTCTGCCATGAGGGACCTTGTCAAAGGACTTACTGCAGTCCATGCAGACAACATCCACTGCCCTACCGTCATCAATCATCTTGGTCACTTCCTCGAAAAACCAAATCAAGTTGGTGAGACATGACCTCCCCTTCACAAAACCATACTGCCTCTCGCTAATACATCAAGGTTGGATTTGTCAGGATTGGTAGATATTCATGGTACCCTGGCAGTATTTGACATAGAAATAGAATTTACAGTGCAGAAGGAGGCCATTCAGCCCATCGAGTCTGCACCGGCTCTTGGAAAGAGCACCCTACCCAAGGTCAACAACTCCACCCTATCCCCATAACCCAGTAACCCCACCCAACACTAAGGGCAATTTTGGACACTAAGGGCAATTTATCATGGCCAATCCACCTAACCTGCACATCTTTGGACTGTGGGAGGAAACCGGAGCACCCGGAGGAAACCCACACACACGGGGAGGATGTGCAGACTCCGCACAGACAGTGACCCAAGCCGGAATCGAACCTGGGACCCTGGAGCTGTGAAGCGATTGTGCTATCCACAATGCTACCATGCTGCCCTTTGAAGAAGATCAGGAGAGCTTGGGCTATGCTGAGAACATAATCCCGGAAAACAAATATGTTAACTGATGTTTGAGGGATTGGCAAACTCAGTTGGCGGCCCTGTTTGCTAACGTGCCAACAATCCGTGCGCTTCAAAGAAATTCATTGCGACTCACTTTGAGATGTTGCTAAGAGATGTGAGAAGGTGTTATTTATATGTACATCTTTCTTGCGAGTTTGAAGATGATTCTAAAATCAACTGAGGTGGGAAGGAGAGCGGTGGGGAAATGCAATTTGCTCCTTTAAAATTTGGCATAGAAATGGACTTTTGAAAGTGGCGTCTGCATGACCAGCACTGTCCCTCTCCTCAGGTACCACAGCTTTGCACTTTTTCCTGTCCTTACATCCTGGAGTCACGAGTAATTTCCCCAGCCCAGTCACCTATGAGGAGATTCAGTTCTTCAATGGAGCCAATTATCACAAAGGAATTGACTGGTAAGACCCTGTTCAACTTGAGCACATTCGATTCAGTTTTATAGACTCGAGCCGCTTGGAGGTGTTGGAACGTTTCTAGATTGTGTAAATTGGGAGCACTGACACATAGTTGAACGGCTCTCAGCCAAAAACAGCCGTTCACCTAAATTCTGCGACCTCTGGAATTGTCCGTGTGAGGAGCCTCTGTAAATATTGGAATGTTCCAGAAGAATCCCTGCAAGTGTTTAATGGTGTCTGGGATCCCATTGCAGGAATCCTGATCAAAATACTTTGCACCCGGATTGGCCTGATGTCTCCAGGTCGCTCCAAACATTGGTGGCTGTTGCCTCAGATGATTAGGCCCAAATTTCTGGGATTTCCCCCACTAAGCCTCTCGTCACTGCTCCCTCCTCTTTTTTTTATAAATTTAAAATACCCAATTCATTTTTTCCAATTAAGGGACAATTTAGCGTGGCCAATCCACCTAGCCTGCACATCTTTGGGTTGTGAGGGCGGAATCCACGCAGACACGGGGAGAATGTGCAAACTCCACATGGGCAGTGACCCGGGGCCGGGATCGAACCTGGGATCCCAGCGCCGTGAGGCAGCAGTGCTAACTACAACGCCACTGTGCTGCCTCCCTCCCTCTTTTAAGAAGCTCCTAAAAACCTACCCCTGTGACCAAGGTTTTACCCACCTGTGTTAATATCTCCTTATGTGACAGGTTACCTGGCCTAATATCTCCTTATGTTACCTGTCGTAATATTTCCTTATGTGACTCACCTTTCCTAATACCTCATCTGACAGGTCACCTGTCCTAATATCTTCCCTTGTGACTCTATCAGATTTTTACTGATGACTGCTTGTGTGAAGAGCTTTGCGATGTTTTACTACATTCCGGGCGCTACACAAATGAAAGTCAATGTAATCATTCTACAGACTTGGGTGTGTGTCAGAGAGAAAAAAAACAATGTCACATCAGCCAGATTGGTAGACAGCAGACAGTATATCCCACCCAGAGGGTGGGTGGCCTACTCATTCACTCTGGCACCTATTTTTCAGGTACATGGAATTCTTCCCGATCCCATCAAACGCAAGCACAGACTTCATGTTTGAGAAGAGCGCAAATTACTTTGAGTCAGAGGTGGTCCCCAAGAGGGCGACAGCACTGCTGCCCCGAGCGAAGATCATCGCCATTCTGATCAACCCGGCTGAGCGAGCCTACTCCTGGTACCAGGTGTGTCCGCCTTCTCCACCAGAATGCCGGATTTTGCCGATGTTTGAATAATACCTCGATTTTAAAATTCTCATATTGTTTCCCAAATCTGTCCATGATCATTCTCCTTCCCCTCTCTGTAACCTCTCCTAGTCCCAGAACCTGTCCAAGATCTTTCTCTTGCTCCAATTGTGATCTCTTGTAAATCCCTGATTTCCTTCACTCTATCGTTGGTGACCGTACCTTGAATTGTCTGGACCCTAAATCTGGAATTCCCACCATTAAACCCCCCATTCTCTCTCTCTCCATTTCCTCCTCTAAGACACACCTTAAAACCCTTCTCGTCGCCATGTTTTCAGTCGTCTATCCCTATGTGTTTCGGGGTGGTGAATTTTGCTCGGTACTGACGAAGTGAAGCACCTTGGGATGTTTTCCGTTGAAGGGGCTACGTAAATGCGAGTTGTTGTTGATTCGACAATGTGGACTTAAGCCACTGGAGTTTCCTCACCAGAGCCAGGGAGGAGGTAAAAAGCAATTGCCTGCACCCGGAGTTGTCAGGAGCACGTGAAGTCATCCATAGTAGGAAGAACATGGAGAGACATGTGAACTCATGGAACATAGAAAACAGGAGCAGGCCACTCAGCCCATCTTGCCTGCTCCGCCATTTAACCAGGCCATGGCTGATCTCCCGCCTCAATGCCATTTTTCTGCATTATCCCTTGATACCTTGAAATATATCCATTACTGTCTTGATCATGTTCAATGACTGAGATTCCATAGCCCTCTGGGGGTAGAGAATTAAAAAGGTTCCCAACAATCTGAGTGAGTGAAGAAATTCCTCCTCATCTCAGTCTTAAATGGCCTGCCCCTTATTCTGACACTGTCTCCTGGTTGTTGGCAACCCCCCCCCCAACCCCCTCCCCCCCCACACACACACACCTCGCCCCCCCCGCCCAACACTCCCTAATGGCCCAACTCAAATTTTAAGACCACATCCTTAATTTCTGGTTTCTCTCTATCTGCCCTATCGAGTTCCTTTATCATTTTGAACACGTCGAATTAGCTGAGCCCTCTGTTTTCTAAACTCAGGAACTCCTTGCTCCTTCACAAATAGTGCTGAGGGAATTTCAAAGCTGAATCACCAAAACAGGGCAGCGGTAAACATTAAAGGTCAAACAGGAACCTTGGGGGTGATTATACTGAGAACGGAGACCATTCTCAGCCCTTTGATCCTGTACCGTCATTCAGTTAGCTCATGGCTGATCATCTCTCAACTCCAAGGTTTCGTGACCTTGTCTAACCAAAACGCTTTCAGTTGCTGTCCCTTGCTAGCAGCGTGAATCTCACGGAACGTTGACCTGTTGGTTTCTTTCCCCCCGCAGCATCAGAGAGCTCACCACGACTCAGCAGCCCTGAACTACACCTTCTATCAGGTGGTCACAGCTGGACCAGATTCCCCGAGGGATCTTCGTGTTCTGAAGAACCGTTGCTTGTTTCCCGGCTGGTACGCCACGCACATTGAACGGTGGTTAACACACTATCAACCTACTCAGGTATGTCTCATTTCCGTTGACATCCCCAGGTACCAGCCGTGGCTCAGTGGGCTGCACTCTTGCCTCCAGAGTCAGAAGACGGTGGGTTCAAATCCCACCTCCGAGATTGGTGCAATATCTGGGCTGATGCTCCAGCGCATCCAGCGTGGAGGAAGTGCTACCCTGTTGGAGATGTCAACTTGCAGGTCGGATGTTGAACTGATGTCCTGCCTCCCCTCTTAGGTGGACATAAAAGATTTTCATGGCACCATTTAAAAAAGAGCAGGGGACTTCTCCCTTGGCACCTTGGCCAAGAATGATCTCTCCATTAACACAGTGAAAAATGTGCAAAGTCGGGAAGGAGTGGTGCTTGTTGGAGGTACCAGGATAGTATGATATGCAGGGAAACGTTCTGCTTGTGTGGTGACTTGCCAAAAGCAGGAGGTGCAAAGCCTTCATTTTCTTACTACCCCTAAATAAATGGAACAAAATACAGTTATGAGTAAAGGTAAAAAGAGTGATCCCACACTCCAAGAGGGGTGGGCAATTACAACACTGGAGAACTCTGAGCTCCAACCCACTCGCCCATTGAGTGCGACCGCCCATTCCGAAGAGGGGGATTCATACGTTTACGTTTTGTTCTTCTCGAAGGGTCTCTATAACTGCCCTCCACTGCCTTCTCGGAGGTTCTCTATAACTGCCCTCCACTGCCTTCTCGGAGGGTCTCTATAACTGCCCCCCACTGCCTTCTCGGAGGGTCTCTATAACTGCCCTCCACTGCCTTCTCGGAGGGTCTCGATAACTGCCCTCCACTGCCCTTCCTTAGATGCGAGTCATGGCAAGTTGATGAACAAATCACAAAATAACGTTTTGTCTACTGTGAGATGCGATTCCGCGATTGGGCAGCACTTGCTGAACAAATCCTGAGTGCGCTAATAGCTGCACTTAACCAGCTACAGATAATCAGTCAGGTTTGTAATGCGGCATATGTCCATACAATTCTTTGCAGGCAAAACAAATATGTTCAAACTTTGCATCTTTTTCTTGCATTTCCTGGCAGCTTGGGGAGCTTATAGTTAGTTCCATGGCAACACCTCAGCCAATCAGAGCCACCATGCCAACCGGTCATACAAATTGTTGCGATCATTTGAAATTTGGTATTCTTGCACTTGTCTTGATAAATTCAAGGCCAAAAGCTTCAGCAACATGTCCCTTTCCAGCAAGATTAAGATTTATTGGGGTCGAGTGCTTTTCTAAGCGGCTCACTAATAGGCACCCTCAGACACCTGTACCCTCAATGGTTCTCAGAACAAAGAAAAGGAATGGGAAATGCTTCCTGTTTCCTTCTCCAATTCCCCAATTCAAGCTTGCGTTTTAACAGCACGTATTTTTAATACTCAAATTTGTGATGGGATTGTTCCTCTATCTCCCATCCGTAAAAGGGGTTGCACCAGCTCACATTTTCTTTCTTTTGCCTGGAAAAGGGAAAAGCAGATGAAAGTCTTCAAAATGGTGGTGGTTTGATAGCGTGGATATAGAGATGCCTCCACTTGTAGAGGTGACCAGGGGGATGGGGGGTTGCATCAATATTAGATGGTGGTGACGTGTTAAGAGTTTGCTCAGGGAGTCTGAATCACTGCAGCGACATGCACTCCCCCAGTGTAGTCTGAAGCTGTGCTTGCCGAAATGCCAAAATTCATTCCACCATGTGGCCCACCAGGAATCTCTCTCTTCTCCCCTCCCCCTTACTGTCTGCCATTGGTGTGTGAAGGAAGGACGGATTTCCAGGTCAGCACTTGACCTGTTTGGCCGTTAAGTCCTAGGGTGGGACTCGAACCCTGAACCTCTGGCTTAGAGGCACAGGCCGTGCCACAGGATCTCCTCTTAGGTAGTCACCAATCGGAGGTTCCAGGAGAAGGATCCTTGGCCAAGAGAATGGTGAGAATATTGAACTCTCTACCACAGACAGCGGTCGAGGTGAATAAGTATTTGAGGAGAACCTAGGTAAAGACATCATTGAGAAAGATTATGCTGATGGGGTGAGATGAGATCGTGTGGGTGGAGCCTCTTGGGGCAGTATATGGAGCTGATGGGCTCAATGGCCTGTTTCTGTGCTGCAAATTCTATAAAGGTACATGGGTGGCCCCACTGCTTGACATTTAAAAGGAATATTTCTTCTTCTTGTAGTTCCTCATCATTAATGGCTTACAGTTACGCAACAACCCTGTGGCTGTCATGGAGAGTGTGCAGAAATTCCTTGGCGTTACTCCTCACTTCAACTACACGCAGGCGCTGATGTAGGTATTTCCATCAATTCTTTTTTCCAATCGGTTAGAAGAGTAACTCGTGGCATCCATGCCTTTTTCCTCCCTGTTCTGCATCTCAACATAAGTTTGTAAGAAGTAGGAGCCGTTCAGCCCATCGCGCCCGCTCGACGTTCATCTGATTGTGGCCCAGACCCCACTTTTCCGTCTGCCCTCCCCCCATAACTCTCGAATCTCATGTCGATCAATATATCTGCCTGACTCAACCGTGCCTCTATTCAATGACCCAGCCTCCAGTACCCTCTGGAAGATATTTCCAAACAGTAGGTCTCTGAGAGAAGGAATTCCTCCTCATCCCAATCGTGACTGAGAGACCCTTTATTTTGAACCCATCCCATCATTCCTAGCTTCCTCCATGAGAGAAAACATCCTCCCCGAATCTGTCCCGAGAGGCCTCCACCCCAGCCAAAACGATCGCCACTCGCTTTTTTCCAAAGTCCTGTCAGCAACCTTTCCCGATTAGACAGCCCTTTCATCCCAGGGGCCAGTCAAGTGAAGCTTCTCTGAACTGTCTCTGATATGAGTAAATCCTTCTTTAAGGAGACCAAAACTGTACCCAATATTCCCAATGTGATCTCGCCTGTACAGTCGATTGGCTCCGTTGCTAATATTTCGCATTGGAGTCAAAAAAGTTTGAAACCCGCCCCCCGGAGTCTTGAACACGCAATCCAGGCTGACAGTTCCAACAGCTGCACCGAGAGAGTGCTGCACAGTTGGAGGTGTTTTTTTTTAGACACTACGCTGAACCGAAGCTTCGCTTGTCCCCTCAGCTGGGTGGAAAGGAGGAAGTGGAGGGGATTGCGCCCTGGTCAGTGTTTAGTCTTCAGACACGATCACCACAACAGATGAATTGCTCTGCGCGTGGGATCTTGCTGTGCTTCATGCATCAGTGATTTTTTTTTTTTACTTTTTCCAATTAAAGGGCAATTTAGTGCGGCCAATCCACCTACTCGGCACATCTTTGGGTTATGCCGACACAGGGAGAATGTGGAAACTTCTCACAGACAGTGACCCGGGGCCGGGAGGCGGCAGTGCTAACCACTGCGCCATCCCGCCGCCCCTGTGATTTCACTTCCACAGTAATGTCCTGGCTGTAATGTGCCTTGAGATCGATTTGTAACTTGTTCATAGAGCCGAAATATGCTCTTTCCCCTCCAATATTGCATTTGCCTCCTCCAGCGCTGCACCTTAGGGGTGATATATTGGGCTTAGAGGGGCTGCAATTTAGGTATTGGAGCTACAAAAATTATGAGGACATAATTTGAGGACAGAGGAAAAATTATGGGCAGCATGGTAGCATTGTGGATAGCACAAATGCTTCACAGCTCCAGGGTCCCAGGTTCGATTCCGGCTTGGGTCACTGTCTGTGTGGAGTCTGCACATCCTCCCCGTGTGTGCGTGGGTTTCCTCCGGGTGCTCCGGTTTCCTCCCACAGTCCAAAGATGTGCAGGTTAGGTGGATTGGCCATGATAAATTGCCCTTAGTGTCCAAAATTGCCCTTAGTGTTGGGTGGGGTTACTGGATTATGGGGATGGGGTGGAGGTGTTGACCTTGGGTAGGGTGCTCTTTCCAAGAGCCGGTGCAGACTAGATGGGCCGAATGGCCTCCTTCTGCACTGTAAATTCTATAATTCTATGACTATTGCATTGAGTCGGCTTGTATTCCTCATAAGTACAGGGGCAATCTAATGGTGGTATTTGATGGGGTAGATCTAAACGCTTTTTTTAGGTGGTGGGACAAGTCCAGCACAAGTTTTGTGGGGGGTGGGGTGGGGGAGCCATGCAACGTTAACATTTGAGCAAGGCTATTTAAAGGGCAATATCCAAAGGTACTTCCTCACACAAAAGGAAATCTGGTCAAAGCAAATTTCTGCAGATGCTGGAATCTGAAAAAGAACTGAAAATACTGGGCAATCTTGGCATTTGCACAGAGAGAAGGGAGCTCACATTTAGAGCCTGGATGACTTTCCTCCCCTCCCCCCCCCCCCCCCCCCCGAAAAGCCGTTCCGGGGGGGGGGGGGGGGGGGGGGGTCGTCCACTGAAAATTTCCAAACTGAGGTTTATAGAATTTTGTTTGGCAAAACTATTGAGGGAGGCAGAACCGAGGCTGGTGGATAGAACCAAGATGCAGATCAACTCTGATGCAGTAGGAGCCCTGAAGGGCTGAATGGTCGTCTCCTGTTCCTGTGGGATGTCCATGAATCTACATAGTCCGGGAGCAAAATGATGCTGCCACCTGATAACTGTCCTCCATTTCTAGTGATCTGTGTACCACTTTGCCTCGGTTGGGTCTTTCACTGATCTTGGCACAGCAGGTTAAACCTTTCAAAGTTCAAGGCTGCCTGAAATTCTTCACTATTGTAACCGAAAGTGGTTTCCAACTGTGGTGCTCATTCTATTGCCATCTGTGTGGTGTTTTACTGCAATGGCACTGCAAAGAGTAAATGGATTAATTCCAAAATCTGCTTGGGCCGCTCACCCTCAAGTGAAGCACCTAAAGGGGGGGGGGGGGGGGATTGACCGAATTTTCTTGACACACTGAAGCCCGAGATACGAGGGCAACAAAGTCGCGCTGTGATTGAAGGGAAGCCGTGGTAAGGGTTTTCTTGGATGGATTGGTTGACTGCCTTACTTTCCTCGTTCTTCTCGAAGGTAGGTTGTACATTTTATTGAATTGCGTTTCATGTCAAAAATCCAGCTTCTAAGAATCGCTCCCTCTCCCCTTCAGGTATGACGACAACAAGAATTTCTGGTGTCAGATGGTGGAAGGTGGCAAATCAAAGTGTTTGGGAAAAAGTAAAGGGCGAAAATATCCAGAGATGGATTCATCGGTGAGTGTGGAGCAAAAAAGTGGATTCTTCCTACCACATCTGTGAGACTTTCAAAATCCCTTATAATTAAAAACCAGAACTTGGCTAATTCGGTCACCACAAGGCATTGGGAGCCCTGCTCTCCTAGTTTTTCAAACTGTTCATGTCTCTGCAACTTCCAGCCACAAATATAAACACTGGCAGGTAATGCCTTAGTGCTCAATTGCTCAGTGTTTGATTATAAGAGACTGAGTGTTGAATCAGAGCTAAGAAGACAGACAAATTGGATAAAGTTCCTGCATACTTTTCTGCACTGCCCTGAAGTCAAATATGCGATAACTCCCCTTCTGCATCTCCAGAACATTCTTTGATAAAAGCCTCTCTCTGCATATTGCATCCTGCAATGCTTTTAACCACATTGAAGGTTAAATACCAGCTATCTGGGTATTTAATAAGACAATGTTAAATTGTACTTTTTTTATGTTTCCAAGATATGAGACAATTTATCCTGTAAGCCTTTGTCCACTTAACAGAAGGGAGAGAGAGATCCCTCAAACTAATACTTGCTTTTTGTTTTTATTTCCTAGTCCCGGACATTCCTGACAAATTACTACAGGGAGCACAACATTGAATTATCAAAACAGCTAAACAAATTGGGACAATCGTTGCCCAGTTGGTTGAGAGAGGAACTACAGCACAGCAGCTGGAGTTGAGAGTGTGGTCAGTTTTGCCATCACTCTTAGGACACCTTCATGTCGACTGACCTCCCCTTCTTTCATTTTACCAACTCCAACTCATGTGACGCAAGCCAGCGTGTTCAAAGGAGGCGATGGAATTTGATGCGATTCAAAGTTCCTGAAGACCTGCAAAAGGGGGCTTGACATAGCAGCTGGAGATCAAAAAGCTCCCGGGCCGGCTGGGTGTCGGTTTTGTAGGGAGCAGGAGCGCACTGGTGAGCAATGGGGACCATTGTTCATGACAGCCTCGGACTTTCCCCTCATGCTGGAGAGAGATGAACCCCCTGCCCCAAAGAAACTACCCCCTCATAGTGAAGAAGTGTATCCTCGCGTGTCAAACTGTGGAATGATCGTTACATCAGCTGCTTTTACAATGGCCGTGCGTGCCCACTAAACATTGTCAGGATTAGTTTAGGCCGTGCACACTGCTAGTCCAGGTACTAATCATGTGCATACACCAATTAATTACTGTACATAGTCTCCCTGAGGCAATAATAATCTTCAGCTACAAGCCAGAGAAATGGGCATATATGTGTGTGCACCACACAACTGAACAGGGCCCACTCCTCTGATAGTTACCTCAAATTGTTCACGATGCCCCACTTTGAATAGTCACTGTACATCGTTGGGAGATGGCATTTAACAATGTGCAACTTTTGTTTAAAAGAAAATCAGTGTTGGTGTGAAAAGTGTCACCTTGCTTTTAAGCATGGGCTGTTAAAAGTTACTCTATTATATATAGTTGTTACATTTTAAAAGGGGCAATAACCTACACGGTTTGTAAATGGGCTACAGTGAGGATCTCAGCTTTCGTACATCTCCGCGAGGAGAGAGCGCGCAGTACGTTCCACCTCACAGTACGTTTCACCTATTGTGTCATTCACATTGAATGATGTTATTGGAGAATTTTACTCTCAAGAGGCTGAACATATTTTCTGAGATGCGTCAAACAAGTGGATTGAGTTTTTTTTTCCGGTGTAAATTTTGTGGTTGATGTGATGTACTTTGCAAGGCCTTTTAAAACTCTCTCCACCGTAGCTAGTAGCTGGGCCAAACTTACACATTAACGACATACAAAAACGATCCAGCCTAGCTAGATCGGAGGTGCCGGGAAATCCTCGCTCAACTGTGAAGTAAAAGCCAAAACAAAAAAGCTAAAAATCGGCAAGATAATTATTACCTTTCTTATCTTCAGTAACTGCAATTTAAGCATCTCCATTCCAAAACCAAGCATTTAATATAGGGGCCTTTACAAGCAGAGTACTGCATTTTTTTTTTGTGTACTTTAATCAAAAATAATTGTGTATGTATTCAACACAGCACAGAGAATGGTTGGATAATAAAGTTTTTCTTGTTGTCAACAAAACTACCCACACAAAACATTCATGCAAGTTTCCGAGCACAGACAGCGTCAATACTACCTGTGTGGCCTTTGACGAGGGGAGGGGGGGGGGGGGGGGTGTGGATCGAACGCAAGAACGGATTTTGTAAAATATTAACATTGGAGGAGGAAGACAGAAAACACATGAGGGGGAGGATGGGGGGGGGGTCAGTGCAGAAAAAACCTACAGAAGCTGATTTTGTAACACTGAAAAATGTGTCAAAGCTTTAACTATCCCAGAGGCACTGGAATCTGAATATATAATTCTTTTAAACAATTGAAAACTTTTTTTTTTAAGTATGAAAAAACATTAATATTGAAGAAACGAAAAAAAAAAAAAATTCCGATAAATAAAAACCACAGCCTGTGTCCCAGGGGTGGACTTCTCTCTCCGGAGCTAGGTGTCCATCACGATCAGTATTGTCCATTTTACCCAGTTACAGCACACAATTCTTTTATAAACACACATTTGAAGACACATGTACATGAATAATAACTACCTCATACAAAAAGTTTTTTTTTTGTTGTGTGTGGGGGGGAGCAGGGAGAAAAAGGGTTTGCTCGTGAAATCAGGTGGTAATTCACAACCCCAAAAGAAACTATTGTGGATTTCTGACATTTAAAACCTTATTTTGAAAGGAGGAATGTAGCAGTAAAGGGTCCGGAGAAGAGTGGTTTAAAAAGAGGGTGGGGGAATTAATATTAAACCTAAATCTGAACAAACCAACAGACATCAAGGAGAAAAGGTCGCCATTTCCAATGAGATTCTTTGCCACAAGTCCTTCGTTTGACCCTTTGCACGTTTTAGATTCTGAAGGATCTCGTTGAACTGCATCATTCCAACTGGCGTCAAGCAGAAGGCGCTGCGTGCACTCCGGATGATATTTACAAAATCATCGTAATCTGCTGGTGCAATGTGGTACAGTCTGTACTGGATGCACTGTGAAGAGAGGAGACAAGACAGGCAGACGTTTCTGAAATATTCTCAGAAAGGTGAATTTTCTAATGTTACAGCAGGCAGCCATCTCAACTCCTCGAAAGGAGCTATCCAAATTAGTCTGTCTAACGTTCACCACATTACAAGAAGGATATAATTTTGCTGGAGAGAGTGCGGAGAAGATTTGCAAGAATGTTGCCAGGGTGGCACAGTGGTCAACACTGCTGCCTCACCCAGGCAGCACACTGGTGCCTCATGGCGCCGAGGACCCGGGTTCGATCCCAGCCAAAGGTCACTGTCCCTGTGGAGTTTGCACATTCATAGAATTTACAGTGCAGGAGGAGGCCATTTGGCCCATTGAGTGAAGCGTCCCTTGGAAAGAGCACCCTATCCTGTAACCCAGGACCCCACCCCACCTTTTATTGTGGGCACTAGGGGCCATTTTAGTATGGCCAATGCACCAAACCTGCACACTTTGGGCTGTAGAAAGAAACCGGAGCACCCGGAGGAAACCCACGCAGACATGGGGAGAACATGCAGACTCTGCACCGTCACCCAAGCCGGGGCTCGAACCTGGGACCCTGGAGCAGTGAAGCAACAGTATTAGCCACCCTGTCTGTGCAGGGCAGGTGGATTGGCCACAATAAGTTGCCCCTTAATTGGAAAAAAAAGAATTGGGTATTCTAAATTTATTTTAAAAAGCATTGCTGTCTCACAGTGCCAAGGATCTGAGTTCAGTCCCAACCTCGGGTAACTGGAGTTTACGCGTTCTCCCCATGTCTGCCTGGGACAGATTCCTTTTCGAGAGCATTTTGACGATATTTTTCACTCCAAGCACTGAAAACGTTTACAATATAACGCTGCATCTGCTATTCACCATCATTCACTGGAAGCAGCATGAGGACTGGTCAGGTTCCAAGTAATAGCACAGGAATTCAAAGATGGTTCTGAAGTTCACGGGAGGGGAGTACCAGACTGGTTTTGTGGAGAAACAGCGGCGGGCAGACAGAATTTTAATTTCTCCGCACACCCAGCTAACATTCTTTAAAGATCTGCCAATTTCAACAAGGGTAGATTTGTTAATTTGCAAGCGAGACGCAGAGCCACAATTACTCGTTGCGAAACTTTCCCTCTTGCACTTTGTCGATAAAACCGTATCTGTTAAAAAACATCAGATTCAACAAGCAACGCAATGGAATAATCTATCTCTGCGACACGTTTTAAGACCTCAAGTCTGTGCACATTTACCTACAAAACCGTACGCTGTCACATTTTTGTCAGGCTTTTGTGTCAACTTTCTCTATTAATGACTGCGTTCACATTTATAATAGGGGGGTGTGTGGGGGACGGTCTCTGTAAACAGGACATGTCGGCCATTGGTGAGACTGTAGACAATTGGCTTTGAAGTCACAATACAGAAAAACTCGGGAGTACCACAACTAACCCGACTGCCCGATCTCCCAGCTGACTTCACAACATTGTCATCATGAGAAATGGGAGGAGTAGAGAGCCAGTCAGTCAACAAGATCACTGCGGATCTCATTGAGCCCACAACATTTTTGCTCAACAGTGAAATCAGTCAACGGCCGCTGCTCTCTCTGGAAGAGAATTCCAAAGTCCATCGACCCTCTCGAGAGAAGCAGTTCTTCCACATGGCCATCTGAAATGGCAGGCCACTTATTCTGAAACTGCCATTCACCCCCAGTTCTAGATTCCCCCCTCAAGGGGAAGCATCCTCTCAATGTTGACCCTGTCATGGTTACCCCCCACCCCACCTCCCCGAATTTAATGTTCCAGTAAGATCAACTCTCATTCTTCTCAACTCCAATGGCCGTCAGCCCAACCTGCTCAACCTTTCCTCATAAGACCTTGATCCCAGGAATCGGCCGAATGAATCTTCTCCAAACGGCTGGAGATACAAGTGAGGAGAACAAAACTGCACTCAGCACTCTGGCTGAGTCTCACCTGTGCCCTGTACAGTTTTTGCAAGAATTCCCTACTTTTATATTCCATCCTCCCTGCCCCGCCCCCTGTTATTTAACGATGAATAATAGGAAGTTCCAATATTAAATAAAAATGAGGACTTTAAAGGTCGTTTACAAATTGCAAACCTTGATCCAAGGAAGCATAACCGCACTTAATCTATTCTTTCAATTCTTCAATGGGCTGTGAACAACGTTAGTTAGGCCAGCATTTATTGCCCATCCCTAATTGCCCTTGAGAAGGTGGTGGTGAGCCGCCTTCTTGAACCGCTGCAGTCCGTGTGGTGCAAGTACACCCACTGTGCTGTTAGGGAGGCGGGGTTCCAGGATTTTGCCCCAGAGATAGTGAAGGAACGGCCGATATATTTCCAAGTCGGGGGCAGCACGGTGGCGCAGTGGGTTAGCACTGCTGCCTCACGGCGCTGAGCTCCCAGGTTCGACCTGGGCTCTGGGTCACTGTCCGTGTGGAGTTTGCACATTGTCCCCGTGTTTGCGTGGGTTTCGCCCCCACAACCCAAAGATGTGCAGGGTAGGTGGATTGGCCTCGCTAAATTGCCCCTTAATTAAATTAATTGGGTATTCTAAATTTTTTTTTAAATAATTTTTTATTTCCAAGCCAGGATGGTGAGGACCTTGAAGGGGAACCTCCGGGTCGGGGTGTTTCCAAGCATCTGCTGCCCACAGTGGTGGAGATCGCGGGTTTGGAAGGAGCTGTCGAAGGAGCCTTGGTGATTTGCTGCAGATGGTACACTGTGCGGCGATGGTGGAGGGAGTGAATTATTAAACGTGTGGATTGGGTGCCAATCAAGCGGGCAGTTTATCGTCAAGACTAGCAGAATGCTACACTTGGTCTCAACGCCCCACATACAAAATCACAAGTTTGCCAAGTAAAATAAATACTTATGCATGAAAGCTTATTCATTTGGCTAGTTTGAACTTTACCTGCATATATGCTTGCTGGCATCTCTGGACAAGCTGGTGGAACGCAGGGGTCCGAAGGTGAGCGTGCACATGAGCGGGATTAAGGCGTTGCAGTGCCTCCATGATTATCTCCTGTAGCACAAACGGACTCAACACTCCTTTGGCCGCTCCCATGCAGAACTGATAGACGTAGTTCACACCTGGTGACACCAGAGACAAAAGAACGTGTCACAAAATTCTCAACCTGCAGCTCTGAGCAGCCACTGCTGTGACATAAGAGGGTTAAAATGGTGGCCGGTTGCCAGCACTTGCCCAGAAAATGTCTTAAAGCATTTCTCCAGCTTGCTAACGTTCCAAATAAGCTTAGCTTCACACCAAACTGCCAAGACTATATAGCTAGAGCATGGGATTTATCAAAGGAAAATCATCTTTATTCAATACAATGGAATCCCAAAAACATTGGGGCATCAGCAAGGCTAATCCACCAGGCAGATCCGCTCATTTTTCTGTTGCTCAGGCATTGATGGCCCCTGCCTTACACAGAACCCACAGTTAGCATCGCTGACCCGGAACTGTCTTTCATACTATTTTTGTTACTGGGGATTTTATCTTTCACCTGCTTCTTCGCAAGTGGACAACTTCCAAACCTGTTCTCCCCCCCCCCCCCCCCCCCCCCCCCTCCCCCCTCCCCCTCCCCTCAATGTCCTTCCGTAACCTGGGAATCAGACTGCAAAAGTGGAGACCATTCAGCCCATCGTGCTTCTTGTCCTGGATCTTGGTGAGACCTTTCCCATTAGTCCGACTCCCCATAGCCCCAGAAATCTCTCCAGTTACAGTGAAGGAGGTGGCTCGATGTAGGAGATGCTACACTTTTCCCCAGCCTGCAACAAATATCAGAAAACTCTGCTCAATCTTTCCTGCAATGAGGAGGGGAGCGCTAAAATCAATGTGGGCAGGGTAGGGGTGAATAGTACCCTGCCCACTCATCACCGCGTCAGCCAGCTGAAGATGCCGATGCCTCAACGGAGATGTTAAGGGGGCTGGCCAAGCAACAGGTGTGTGGGCGGGAAGGAGTTGAATTTTCCCAATGAGGATATCTACCCGTGTTGGCAAGAGTGGTTGTGTAGCGGGGGTCAGGCTGAAATCACCAAGGAGAGTGCATCAGCAAGCCTTGATAAAAACTGTAACAGCCCCAACAAATCCTTCTAGTTGCCGAATAAACAAGAGCCTGCGAATTATTTTAATACAGAAGCCGAATATCAAGAGTGTTAAGGCTATCAAAACCGCTTGTAGACCACACACAGGTGTGCTAAACTGAGCAATTAGTTCAATCCTATTTTCTATGGACACCAGATTAACCAGTCCGGGATCAAGGATATAAGCTGGATCATTTCCACGTTTGACGTAAACCCAGTCTGTCTGACCTAGTTGGTCCTACGCCTGCCTTGGTCATAAGGGTTCTGATCCCGAGCACATATTGAGGCTGCCACTTTGCAGTGCAGAACTGAAGGGGGTGCTGCTTTGTCACAGGCTTCCTCGTTGGGAAACAAAAAACATTAATGATGGTAAATAGCTGAGACATTGGCTTTCTCAAGTGTATGCAAATGTTTCCTCGCCCATATATTTTGGAAAACAAAGAGAAAGGTGTTCTCCCAATGTCCTTGGCCAATATTCAAACCCCAACAGCAGCAGAACAGATCATCTGGCCATTCATTTCACTGCTCCTAATGGGCTCATTTTAACTTTACGCTCTTGTGCCTCGAGTCCCTGGCCCGGCAGTCACTTGCGTATCTTCCAAATTAAGGCTCGTGCCCCAATGCCATTTGTTTCAAAGGTCATCCTTACCCAACCTTGTGGCTAATCCTAACAACCATTTCACGTCCTCGGTGTAAGGTGGACTCCTCGAGAAGTAATTGTTCGGGTGATCATTGTGAGCTCGTCTACCCAGCATTTCCAAAGCCAGCATTCCTGAAAGGGACAAACAGAGCTTCAAAACCAGCATCGCAACAATAAAATCCACATGAGAGAGAAATCGGAGAACAATAACGGTGTGAAAAAGCATTGGTGAAAAAAAGGGGAATTCAAGTTCACAGCAAGAGAGAGTTGTATTTATACAGTCTCTTCACAATCGTTGGAAATCTAAGGATTTTGCCACCAATGGAGAACATTTGAACTGGAATTGGAACCAGAATATGCTGGATGAGTTCAGCAGGTTAGGCAACATCTGTAGAGAGAGAAGCAGAGTTAACGTATCAAGGCGGTATGGAGGAGTCATACCAACTCGAAGCGTTAACTCTGGGCGCGATTTAATGGCCTTGTCCCGGCCGACTTGGTGTCAGGACTAGGATGTTGAATCACGCAAGAGGCCTCTTGCGCGATTTGCGACCCTGGAAACACCTTGCCAGATTTAGCGGAGTCTTGCGAAACGTTGCAATCCGGATCTCGCCCTCACTGGCTGTGATCCAGATCGGCATATTTAAATGAGCCATCAGGCTAACATAAATATGCGTTCGTGGGATTCGCCCGGCGCCCTGAACCGAACGGGAGCCTTTCACTAGGGCGTCGTTCTGGTTTCCACAAACCTGGCACCTAGGAGAGGGGTTGCCCAGGCCATTGGAGACCCCCTCGGGTGGTTGGGTACAGGGCAGGGTGGCATCCAGGCACCGCCAGCCAGGAAGGGGCTCCTGGGCACCCTAGTACTGTCAGGCTGGAAGGGGCAGTGCCAGGGTAGCAGTGCCAGGATGGCCAGGTGATAGGGTGGCACTGCCAGGAATCAGGCTTGGAAGGCTTTACCAGGTGGAGGGAGCGGGGGGGGGGGGGGGGGGGGGGGGAAATCAGGTGGCGTTCCCGGGGCCTCCCGAGGTTGGGGGGAGGGGTGGCGTGGGTAAGAGAGAGACAGGGGCAGCCAGGCAAAATGGCGCCCCGATTTGCAAGGAGTCTTTCGCACTGGGCTCACCAGCAGGAAATTCCTCCAAGTGCGGCCTCAGCGGAAACTCCCTGAAGCCAAAACAACACGGCCACCGGGAAACACCCCACCAAACGCGCCCAAAACTGGACATCAATTTTTTTCCCCGGTTAAATCACACCCTGTTTCTCTCTCCACTCGATGCTGCCAGACCTGCTGAATTTATCCAGCGTTTTCTGTATTCTTTTAAGAACATACAATAAAGAAAGAGACCATTCGGCCCATCGAGTCTGCACCGACCCACTTAAGCCCTCACCTTCCACCATATCCCCATAACCCAACAACCCTTCCTAACCTTTTTGGTCACTAAGGGCAATTTAGCACGGCCAATCCACCTAACCTGCACATCTTTGGACTGTAGGAGGAAACCGGAGCACCCGGAGGAAACCCACGCAGAGATGGGGAGAACGTGCAGACTCCGCACAGACAGTGACCCAGCGGGGAATCGAACCTGGGACCCTGGCGCCGTGAAGCCACAGTGCTGTCCTCTTGTGCTACTGTGCTGCCCTAAAATTGCCATAGTCCCAGATGACCATAGGCTGCTTTCCCCTTTGAGAGGGTGAGTGGACTGGTGGTGATTTAACCCGAGGATCACCACACCTGGAGCAATGTTGAGAAGGCCGGGCCTTCAGGAATAACCTCAGCCGGTACGGGAATTGAACGAGTGCTGCTGGCCTTGCCCAGCATCATGAACCAACTGTCTAGCCAAGTGAATTAAACCAGTCCCTAATGCCTAGGATATTGGGAGAACACCTTTCTCTTTGTTGTACAAAATATATGGGAGATTTCTGGCATCTGCGGCATTTTGCTTTTCCATCGGAATTGGAGCCACCTCTGTAGCGTAGGAAGCAAAGTAGCCAATTAGTGCACAGCAAGCTCCCACAAACAGCAATGTGATAACGACCACAATCTGTTTTTGCGATGCTGGCTGCCAATTGGCTATCCTCGGGATACTCCATCGCTGTAACCTAGGACTTGGCTCCTCCCTCTGCAACTGGATCCTCGACTTCCTGACCCACAGACCCCAATCAGTCAGGATAAACAACAACACCTCCTCCACGATACCGGGACCCTACAAGGCTGCGTACTTAGCCCCCTACTATACTCCCTGTACACACACAACTGCATGGGAAAATTTGACTCCAACTCCATCTACAGGTTTGCTGATGACACGACCATAGTGGGTCAAACCTCAAACAACGATGAGTCAGAGTACAAGAGGAGATAGAGATAGAGAGGAGATAGTGGTGTAACAATAACAATCTCTCCCTCAACGTCAGCAAAACTAAGGAGCTGGTCATTGACTTCAGGAAGAGAAGTATTGTACAGCCCCCCCCCCCCCCCCCCCCCCCGTCTGCATCAATGGTGCCGAGGTGGAGATGGTTGACAGCTTCAAATTCCTAGGTGTGCACATCAACAATCTGACCTGGTCCACCAGTCAACGCTATAACCAAGAAAGCACAGCAGCGCCTATACTTCTCAGGAAGCTAAGGAAATTCGGCATATCCACACCGACTCTTACGAATTTTTACAGGCGCACCATAGAAAGCATCCTATCGGGCTGCATCACAGCCTGGTATGGTAACTGCTCAGCCCAAGACCATAAGAAACTACAGAGTCGTGAACACAGCCCAGTCCATCACACAAACCCATCTCCCATCCATTGACTCTATCCACACCTCCCGCTGCCTTGGGAAAGCGGGCAGCATAATCAAAGACCCCCTCCCACCCGGGTTATTCTCTCTTCCAACTTCTTCCATATGGCGGAGATAAAAAAGTCTGAAAACACGTACTAACAGGTTCAAAAACAGCTTCTTACCCGCTGTTACCAGACTCCTAATTGACCTTCTTCACACATCTTCACCACTGAGTAGTACTACGTTCCTGTATGCTTCACCTGATGCCTGTGTCTTCTGTGTCTATTTATTTATAGTATGTATTTATTGTATGCCCTATGTTTTATTTCAAGTATGGAATGATCTGCCTGGACTGTATGCAGAACAATACTTTTCACTGTTCCTCAGTACACGTGCTGATAAACAAATCCAATCCATGGCCAAGGTAGAATTGAGGGATGTGATGGTGCAGCATGGTGGCATTGCTGCCCAACGGCGCCGAGGACCCGGGTTTGATCCCAGCCCACTGCCCGTGTGGATTTTGCACATTCTCCCCGAGACTGCGTGGGTTTCACCCCCCACAATCCAAAGATGTGCAGGGTAGGTGAATTGGCCATGCTAAATTGCCCCTTAATTGGGGGGGAAAAAAAGAATTGGGTAATTTATTTTTTTTAAAGAATTAATGGATGCCGGAAGCGGGCAGGCAAATGGAGTCAATGCCGCGATCATATTGATCGGCAGAGCAGCCTCGACTGGTCAGATGGCCCGCTCCAAGCCTATTGTGTTCTTCAGGGATACATATTGACCAGGGCACAAGGGACAATCATAGAATGGTTATTGTACAGAAGGAGCCTTTCTGCCCACCCTCTTCCTGCACCCCAGCCAGTCCCACTCCCCAAGCCCATTCTCTGCAACCCTGAAGATGTTCTCTCGACAGGTTCGTATCCAACTGCCTTCTGGGACAAGTCAACCGGCCTCTGCCACACACTCGGGCGGCGCATTCCAGATCAGAACCTGCTCATCGTGTTCAAAAGGTTCCCCCTCACATCGCTGTTAATTCTTTTGCCAGTCACCTTCCCCTCTGTTTCTGGACCCTTCCACCAAATGAGAGCACTATCTCGCTACCTCCCCATCATGAGCATTTGAGCACCTCTATCAAATCTCTCAACCTCCTCAAAAGGTGAACAGGCCCCAACAAACACAACACATCTCTGATCCTTTGCACCATCCCAGCTTTGCATTAAAACAAAACGGTTCAGCTGTCAAAATAGTTGCCCCAACTTCTTAATTTTGCAACTTTTACCAACCAAAGCTCCTTCCCTTGGCAAGTTTCAGATACACGGGAACATTGGGAGCAGAAGTAGGCAATTCAGCCCTTTGAGCCTGTTCCGACAATCAATCAGAACATGACTGATCTCTTCCTGGTCTCAAATCCACCTCCCCACCTCTTCCCCACATCCCTTTAACCCATTTGTAAATTAAATCAGAAATATATATATCTCCTTCGTGAAACCATTTAATGACTCAGATTCTACCGCACGATGTGGCAGGTAGGCCATATAGTTTACTGACCTCTGCCCTACAAAATACTTTATCCTCTATTACACAGGGTTTGCCTGAGGAAGGAACAGTGCTCCGAAAGCTAGTGTTTGAAACAAACCTGATGGACTTTAACCTGGTGTTGTCAGACTTCTTACAAAGGATTTGAGTAAGGTGACCTTGCTGCAATTATATAGGGTTTTGCCTCTGTACAATTTTAGTGTCCTTGCTTAAGGAATGATGTGGAGATGCCGACGTTGGACTGGGTGGGCACAGTAAGACGTCTTACAACACCAGGTTAAAGTCCAAAGGGTTTGTTTAAAATTACTAGCTTTCGGAGCGCAGCTCCTTCCTCAGGTTGCTTAAGGAAGGATAGGTTTTCCCTCGAGGGAGTGCAACAAACATTCACCAGGCTGACCAGAGATCATAGAATTTTTTTCCATAGAATTTACAGTGCAGAAGGAGGCCATTCGGCCCATCGAGTCCGCACCGGCTCTTGGAAAGAGCACCCTACCCAAGGTCAACACCTCCACCCTATCCCCATAACCCAGCAACCCCACCCAACACTAAGGGCAATTTTGGATACTAAGGGCAATTTATCATGGCCAATCCACCTAACCTGCACATCTTTGGACTGTGGGAGGAAACCGGAGCACCCGGAGGAAACCCACGCACACACGGGGAGGATCCGCACAGACAGGGACCCAAGCCGGAATCGAACCTGGGAACCTGGAGCTGTGAAGCTGTTGTGCTATCCACAATGCTACCGTGTTGCCCGGTAGATGAGAGAGATGTTCTATGATTGGTGCCTTAGCCAAAGTTTATCTCTCAGTCAACATCATGAAAAATTAATCGGTCTTCTTGCATTGTTGCCACCTTCCCTCCAGCATAACGTCCCATCAACCGTCTGGAGATCGTTTGTCGTCGTGTAATGCAGGATTTGAGTGTGCACTTACCAACTCTATAAGCTGAATGCAGGTAGTGTAGTCCCTGAGGACTGACCGGCTGGGAGTGCTGTTCATCTTCTGTAGGGAAGGTTGGGGCTACTATCGAGGGGCCTTGTGTTGTTAAGGTTGGCATTGATGCTCCTTGAATAGCCTGAAAAGTGGTTCCAGTCTGCACACTGGCAACTGGAGGCAGATGGAGAAAGAGAGACACAACTTTAATCATCATATTCAACGAATAACCAGCCAGAACGCCAAAATAAGCTACAACTGCAGTTGAATAAAATGCAACACATTTATTTCTCGAGTACTGTTGGAAAAAAAAGTGACATGCTGTCGAAGCTTTTCATCTGGCACTCATCGGGATAGTTTTGAAAGAGTACCAAATCTCAAAGGCAACAACAATTTATACTGCACAAGAAGGGCGTGGGTTGGCAAGCAAACTCTAATAGGTAAGAGGCTGGCCATGGGGAATATGGGGACAGTTATCTGCCAAGCTTTTGCTTAAATTCAAAGCAGGCAGGTCAACTGTGATTGGTCAAAGCACTGCCATGAGGGAATGAACCAGGAAATGACTGGCCCTAAAGCTTTTGCTTAGTTGTGGAAGTGCAATGCATCGACATCTTCTTCCTATTTGCTAAGGGCAAGGCCCTGTGTGAGAATTTGTGCCACTTTCAGCATGGGCAAGTGAGCCAAGCTGCGATCCTGGCTGATAATCTTAAATTGGTCATCAGTGCAATTCTGAACGCGATCAGGATTGTTCACTCAGTGCTGTTCAATCCAAAACTTCAAAAGGTAAGGTTTCAGCAAAACGTTTTGCACTTTTATCAGCTTAGCTCTTCATCAAGATTACAAATTGAATTTAGCATTAGAGTAACTAGAAGTCCAGAGGAACCATTCAATGCCTTACTTCCTCCAACCATGATGTGGAGATTCTGGCGTTGGACTGGGGTGGGCACAGAAGGGTTAGATCACTTCTAAGAACTGCTTGGAGGGAGTCTTACAACACCAGGTTAAAGTCCAACAGGGGCAGCACGGTGGCGCAGTGGGTTAGCCCTGTTGCCTCACGGCGCTGAGGTCCCAGGTTCGATCCCGGCTCTGGGTCACTGTCTGTGTGGAGTTTGCACATTCTCCCCGTGTCTGCGTGGGTTTCGCCCCCACAACCCAAAGATGTGCAGAGTAGGTAGATTGGCCACGTTAAATTGCCCCTTAATTGGAAAAAATGAATTGGGTACTCTAAATTTAAAAAAAAAAGTCCAACAGCTTTTGTTTCGAATCACTAGTTATCGGAGCGTAGTGATTCGAAACAAACCTGTTGGACTTTAACCTGGTGTTGTAAGGCTCCCTTCAAGCAGTTCTTAGAAGTGATAAGACCTCGGCTCTTAAGAGAAGCACCGCAGAGTTTCCACTTTGGACACCGGAAAACAATTGCACCCAAAATACACTTGATCCGTTTGCGTAATCACGAGTCACGATTTTCAGTGAACCAGTGGAATAGAACTATTTGAGAACCATCGTAATAGAACAGAAAGTGGTCCTGGATCACCTGATGCAGTTTTACGAACACGGCTGAAAACTGGTTTGGTCACCAAAAATGAAACACCCTCAAATGCGGCTGCCTGACTCTTGGGCCATGCGAAACTTGATAGAAAAGTTGCTGATAAATGTCAAACTGAATTGTTTAATAGTTTGATCAGTGTACACTTTCTTAGTAAAATCATTTTTTTTTAATATGAAAAGAGCTATTGCAACATTCTTTCTACTGCCGAAAAAAAACACAGCATAATGTAAAGAGCCTTCCTGAGCTGACGATCGCTCAGTTTAAATCTGGCAATGTGACCAGCTTGGTCGATAATTCAGCTGAACGGAATCATGTGGAATATCACAGAAAGCGCACACACGCACACACACACACACACGCACACGCACACACACACACACACACACACACACACACACATGGGTTTGGCAGAGAAGGCGTGCAAGGGGGGTTTGCACATCCTCCCCGTGTCTGCGTGGGTCTCACCCCCACAACCAAAACAATGTGCCGGGTAGGTGGATTGGCCCTTCATTGGAAAGAAAAGAAATGTTTACTCTAAATTTAAAAAAAAAAGCTTAAACATGATTTCTGTATATTTATACCAAGAGAGTGAAGTGAAAGATGATGGGCGGGATTCTCCGCCCATTGGGCCAGTGGGATTCTCCGTTACGCCAGTCGGTCAATGGGGTTTCCCATTGTGGGGCAACCCCCACGGCGTGGGGAAACCCCCCCGGGTGCCGGCATAACGGAGAATCACGGCGGCGGAGAATCCCGGCTGATGTTTCCGAGAGAGTTCACACTTAATTCAATTCCATGTTGCACTGCTGTACAGGTCTCTTTGTGGCATGAATTTAAATAACATTACTTTCTTCAGACATCAAAATTCATCGGCTGCAAAGCTTCGTAAGCTTTCAAATATTTCCTCGCTGCCTGGCGTGTGTGTGTGTGTATTGGACTGTGTACACCAGGTTTGTCAGATTGGACACCGAGATCTGCTTCACTGGCGGTTATCCCACGTTCAGGCAGGAGAGGGAGCACTTGCCACAGAGGGAGAGGCACCAAGTGTTCACTTCACTTCACTGCTCCCCACGTCTATTTGCACCCATGGGACATTCGCTCACTTAAGCCCAAGGCAAAGGTGAATGGGGGGGGGAAAGAAAGAGAGAGAGAGAGACACCAGAGTGTGCAGCTGCATTAACCTGCTCAGGAGCACACATTTCAAAGCACTGTTCTAGAGGTTACCACACATCTATCCACACGCACACACGTTAGCCATTTTAGCCATCGAAAGATCTCACGTACCTGCTACAGTTGATGCCAGGGGCAGGTTTGGGTCTGTCTGGTACGGGTGCACTGCCATCGGTGTCATAGCAGGCACAGGAACCCCTGCGAAGGTCACTGGTGGAGCAGCCATGGCTGGATGCGTGGTGGTTGCCACTGTGTACGGGTACGGAGCTCCAATAAATGCCGGGTGCATACCCTAAACAGATCACAGACCGGTCAATAATGGCACACCACCGCTTCTGCTGCCGACAATTCGGTCAGCACGTCTTCAGTCCGATTAGGATCGTGTCCCGGCTCCCACCGCCCTACATCTCAACGTGCAGAATCGTTTTGCATTTGGTCGCATCAATTAAGATCCTGGATGGACTCAGAAGAGAGTCCCGGGACTCTCAGCTTGCTGGGACAGTTGAACCCGCACTGTCCTTCTGAATGGCTCCACAATCTAACCAGAAGCCTGTTTAGTTCATTTTATTTAAATAATGTCTGTCCGTTTGCACGTCGCCAAATACATTTGCCAAGAACCAGTGCAAACAGGCAGGGATTTAAAACATAACTTTCAAAACAAAAACAAAAAGAGTCCGTAATATATATATATATATATATATGTATATGTATATGTATATGTATAAACGAGTGGAAGGCAGATTCAGTGTGACTAATGCAGCTGAGAGTGGATATGTCACACACAACAAAAACAAAATCAGCATTTTGAATATCATGTCTTAATCCACCGATTCTAAAACATCCAAATTTAAATTTCTTTTTACAGAACATACAGAAGAACTATTTGTCGGTGATGGGGTGTGTTTCTGAGAATGTTTTTCAAAACATTGCATTCAAAATGGGGGCTACTGGAGTGTGGGGGGAAAGTGGCGGGGAGATATGTAGAGGTAGACTCATTCAGCCTTAGAACAGTACAGCACAGAACAGCCCCTTCGGCCCTCGATGTTGTGCCGAGCAATGATCACCCTACTCAAGCCCACGTATACCTATCCCAGTAACCCAACAACCCCCATTAACCTTATTATTTTTTAGGACACTAAGGGCAATTTAGCCTGGCCAATCCACCTAACCCGCACATCTTTGGACTGTGGGAGGAAACCGGAGCACCCGGAGGAAACCCACACACACACGGGGAGGACGTGCAGACTCCGCACAGACAGTGACCCAGCCGGGAATCAAACCTGGGACCCTGGAGCTGTGAAGCATTTATGCTAACCACCATGCTACCGTGTTACCCCTTGCTGGGGAGGATGAGAAGACATGTACAATACATCAGAGAACGTGGAGATATTTCATTCAGACACGGGGAACATTTTAGCTGCATTGCCAATCAGATGAATGGAATCACTGCGGACAGTTAATGCCTCATGCGCGGGGCTGGAGTTGATTCTATTGAAAGTGGTGCACAGGGCGCACTTAACGGCTGTTTGGGGGGAGGGGGGGGACACAGCTGCGAACGGCGCTGGAGGTGTCCCAGATAATCACGTCCATGTGTTCTGGTCCTGCCCGAAGTTGGAGAAAGTTTGGGGGTCGTTTCTTAGCACCGTGTCAAGAGGTCGTGCACGTAGATTTGGAGCCTGGTCCCCTGGAGGCCATATTTGGGGTGTTGGATCTGCTGGAGTTGCAGACGGGGGGGGGGGGGGGGGAAGATGTCTTATCCTTCGCCTCGTTGATCCCTCTCAGGTGGCTCCTGGAGGAATAGAGGTCAACCCCCCCCCTCCCCAGTGCCTCGGCGTGACTGGGGGATCTAATGGAGTTCCTGTATTTGGAGACGGCGAAGTTTGCTCCAAGATGGGCAGATGAGGGGTCCCACCAGGGATGGGGTTTGTTTACCTTACACTTTGGGGATCTGGTTGTCATCCAGCGGTTGGGGGGAGAGAGAGAGAGAGAGAGAGAGAGAAGGGGGGGGGGGGGCAGGGGTTTATGTTCATTTTTTGCAAAGATGTTAAAATATTGAAAATGTGATTTAAAATATTTTCAAAATGGTGTAATTTCTCCGTGGATGATTCAATCCGCATGTATTCCTGTTGCAATGATCAGCCATGATGATAATGAATGGCAGAGCAGGCTCGAAGGGCTGAATGGCCTCCTTCTGCTTCTATTTTCTATGTATGTTTGTATGTGACTCACTTGGGGATTTTGATAATGCTGTTTTAAAATGTTCCTATTTGTGGCCCTGCGCTCAAAAAGAAGTCTCGAGGACTTGTGAATGAGTGCAGTTAATAGAAACCTGCCCTGGTAATAAACTCATTCTGGGAGTATGTGGTCAGCTTCGTCGGTGGGGGCTCGCTTCTGATTGCGAATGTTTGCGTAGAGTAGAGCTGGGATTTTCACAATCTGTGCTCAGAGTTGCCAAAACATTTGGACAGGTAATGCTGGGGAAACGCAGCCGCGATACCAGCTTTGTTTTAGTCCGCTAACTCTAAAGTTTCCTGGGATGTTGCAGAAGTTGGTGAAGGCAGACTTCACATGCGGGAAGGAGAGTTATTTAAAAAGAAACAATAGCTGCCTCTGCCTCAAAAAAAAATGAACGTCGCTAAAATACTCTTTGGCCAAGGTCACTTAAAGAGAGAGAAAAAAGTACAGCGAGAAGTCCCTCTCCCCGGGGCTGTGACAGTCCCTCTCCCGGGGCTGTGACAGTCCCTCTCCCGGGGCTGTGACAGTCCCTCTCCCGGGGCTGTGACAGTCCCTCTCCCGGGGGTGTGACAGTCCCTCTCCCGAGGCTGTGACAGTCCCTCTCCCGGGGCTGTGGACAGTCCCTCTCCCCGGGGCTGTGACAAAGTCCCCTCTCCCCGGGGCTGTGACAAAGTCCTCTCCCCGGGGCGTGACAAAGTCCCTCTCCCCGGGGCTGTGACAGTTCCCTCTCCCCGGGGCTGTGACAGTCCCTCTCCCCGGGGCTGTGACAGTCCCCTCTCCCCGGGGCTGTGACAGTCCCTCTCCCCGGGGCTGTGACAGGTCCCTCTCCCCGGGGCTGTGGGACAGTCCCTCTCCCCGAGGCTGTGACAAGTCCCCTCTCCCCGAGGCTGTGACAAAGTCCCTCTCCCCGGGGCTGTGACAGTCCCTCTCCCCGGGGCTGTGACCGTCCCTCTCCCCGGGGCTGTGACAGTCCCTCTCCCGGGGCTGTGACAGTCCCTCTCCCCGGGGCTGTGACAGTCCCTCTCCCCGGGGCTGTGACAGTCCCTCTCCCCGGGGCTGTGACAGTCCCTCTCCCGGGGCTGGGACAGTCCCTCTCCCGGGGCTGTGACAGTCCCTCTCCCCGGGCTGTGACAGTCCCTCTCCCCGGGGCTGTGACAGTCCCTCTCCCGGGGCTGTGACAGTCCCTCTCCCGGGGCTGTGACAGTCCCTCTCCCGAGGCTGTGACAGTCCCTCTCCCGGGGCTGTGACAGTCCCTCTCCCCGGGCTGTGACCAAACTCCCTCTCCCCGGGGCTGTGACAGTCCCTCTCCCGGGGCTGTGACAGTCCCTCTCCCCGGGGCTGTGACAGTCCCTCTCCCCGGGGCTGTGACAGTCCCTCTCCCCGGGGCTGTGACAAAGTCCCTCTCCCCGCGGCTGTGACAGTCCCTCCTCCCCGGGGCTGTGACAGTCCCTCTCCCCGAGGCTGTGACAGTCCCTCTCCCCGGGGCTGTGACAGTCCCTCTCCCCGAGGCTGTGACAGTCCCTCTCCCCGGGGCTGTGACAGTCCCCTCCCGGGGCTGTGACAGTCCCTCTCCCCGGGGCTGTGACAGTCCCTCTCCCCGGGGCTGTGACAGTCCCTCTCCCCGAGGCTGTGACAGTCCCTCTCCCCGGGGCTGTGACAGTCCCTCTCCCCGGGGCTGTGACAAAGTCCCTCTCCCGGGGCTGTGACAGTCCCTCTCCCGGGGCTGTGACAGTCCCTCTCCCGGGCTGTGACAGTCCCTCTCCCCGGGGCTGTGACAGTCCCTCTCCCCGGGGCTGTGACAGTCCCTCTCCCCGGGGCTGTGACAAAGTCCCTCTCCCGGGGCTGTGACAGTCCCTCTCCCCGGGGCTGTGACAGTCCCTCTCCCGGGGCTGTGACAGTCCCTCTCCCGAGGCTGTGACAGTCCCTCTCCCGGGGCTGTGACAGTCCCTCTCCCCGAGGCTGTGACAGTCCCTCTCCCGGGGCTGTGACAGTCCCTCTCCCCGAGGCTGTGACAGTCCCTCTCCCGGGGCTGTGACAGTCCCTCTCCCCGGGGCTGTGACAGTCCCTCTCCCCGGGGCTGTGACAGTCCCTCTCCCCGGGGCTGTGACAGTCCCTCTCCCCGGGGCTGTGACAGTCCCTCTCCCCGAGGCTGTGACAGTCCCTCTCCGGGGCTGTGAACAGTCCCTCTCCCCGGGGCTGTGACAGTCCCTCTCCCGGGGCTGTGACAGTCCCTCTCCCGAGGCTGTGACAGTCCCTCTCCCGAGGCTGTGACAGTCCCTCTCCCGGGGCTGTGACAGTCCCCTCTCCCCGGGGCTGTGACAGTCCCTCTCCCGGGCTGTGACAGTCCCTCTCCCCGAGGCTGTGACAGTCCCTCTCCCGGGGCTGTGACAGTCCCTCTCCCCGGGGCTGTGACAGTCCCTCTCCCCGGGGCTGTGACAGTCCCTCTCCCCGGGGCTGTGACAGTCCCTCTCCCCGGGGCTGTGACAGTCCCTCTCCCCGAGGCTGTGACAGTCCCTCTCCCGGGGCTGTGACAGTCCCTCTCCCCGAGGCTGTGACAAAGTCCCTCTCCCCGGGGCTGTGACAGTCCCTCTCCCCGGGGCTGTGACAAAGTCCCTCTCCCCGGGGCTGTGACAGTCCCTCTCCCCGAGGCTGTGACAGTCCCTCTCCCCGGGGCTGTGACAGTCCCTCTCCCCGGGGCTGTGACAAACTCCCTCTCCCCGGGGCTGTGACAGTCCCTCTCCCGGGGCTGTGACAGTCCCTCTCCCCGAGGCTGTGACAAAGTCCCTCTCCCCGGGGCTGTGACAGTCCCTCTCCCCGGGGCTGTGACAGTCCCTCTCCCGGGGCTGTGACAGTCCCTCTCCCGGGGCTGTGACAAAGTCCCTCTCCCCGGGGCTGTGACAAAGTCCCTCTCCCTGGGGCTGTGACAGTCCCTCTCCCCGGGGCTGTGACAAAGTCCCTCTCCCCGGGGCTGTGGACAGTCCCTCTCCCCGGGGCTGTGACAAAGTCCCTTTCCCGGGGCTGTGACAGTCCCTCTCCCCGGGGCTGTGACAGTCCCTCTCCCCGGGGCTGTGACAGTCCCTCTCCCCGGGGCTGTGACAGTCCCTCTCCCGGGGCTGTGACAGTCCCTCTCCCCGGGCTGTGACAGTCCCTCTCCCGGGGCTGTGACAGTCCCTCTCCCGGGGCTGTGACAGTCCCTCTCCCCGGGGCTGTGACAGTCCCTCTCCCCGGGGCTGTGACAGTCCCTCTCCCCGGGGCTGTGACAAAGTCCCTTTCCCGGGGCTGTGACAGTCCCTCTCCCCGGGCTGTGACAAAGTCCCTCTCCCGGGGCTGTGACAGTCCCTCTCCCCGAGGGCTGTGACAGGTCCCTCTCCCGGGGCTGTGACAGTCCCTCTCCCCGGGGCTGTGACAGTCCCTCTCCCCGGGGCTGTGACAGTCCCTCTCCCCGGGGCTGTGACAGTCCCTCTCCCCGGGGCTGTGACAGTCCCTCTCCCCGAGGCTGTGACAGTCCCTCTCCCGGGGCTGTGACAGTCCCTCTCCCCGAGGCTGTGATAAAGTCCCTCTCCCCGGGGCTGTGACAGTCCCCTCTCCCCGGGGCTGTGACAAAGTCCCTCTCCCCGGGGCTGTGACAGTCCCTCTCCCCGAGGCTGTGACAGTCCCTCTCCCCGGGGCTGTGACAGTCCCTCTCCCGGGTCTGTGACAAACTCCCTCTCCCCGGGGCTGTGACAGTCCCTCTCCCGGGGCTGTGACAGTCCCTCTCCCCGAGGCTGTGACAAAGTCCCTCTCCCCGGGGCTGTGACAGTCCCTCTCCCCGGGGCTGTGACAGTCCCTCTCCCGGGGCTGTGACAGTCCCTCTCCCGGGGCTGTGACAAAGTCCCTCTCCCCGGGGCTGTGACAAAGTCCCTCTCCCTGGGGCTGTGACAGTCCCTCTCCCCGGGGCTGTGACAAAGTCCCTCTCCCCGGGGCTGTGACAGTCCCTCTCCCCGGGGCTGTGACAGTCCCTCTCCCGGGGCTGTGACAGTCCCTCTCCCCGGGGCTGTGACAGTCCCTCTCCCCGGGGCTGTGACAGTCCCTCTCCCCGGGGCTGTGACAGTCCCTCTCCCGGGGCTGTGACAGTCCCTCTCCCCGGGGCTGTGACAGTCCCTTTCCCGGGGCCTGTGACAGTCCCTCTCCCGGGGCTGTGACAGTCCCTCTCCCCGGGGCTGTGACAGTCCCTCTCCCCGGGGCTGTGACAGTCCCTCTCCCCGGGGCTGTGACAAAGTCCCTTTCCCGGGGCTGTGACAGTCCCCTCTCACCGGGGCTTGTGACAAAGTCCCTCTCCCGGGGCTGTGACAGTCCCTCTCCCCGGGGCTGTGACAGTCCCTCTCCGGGGCTGTGACAGTCCCTCTCCCGGGGCTGTGACAGTCCCTCTCCCGGGGCTGTGACAGTCCCTCTCCCGGGGCTGTGACAGTCCCTCTCCCGGGGCTGTGACAGTCCCTCTCCGGGGCTGTGACAGTCCCTCTCCCCGGGGCTGTGACAGTCCCTCTCCCGGGGCTCTGTGACAGTCCCTCTCCCCGGGGCTGTGACAGTCCCTCTCCCCGGGGCTGTGACAGTCCCTCTCCCCGGGGCTGTGACAGTCCCTCTCCCCGAGGCTGTGACAGTCCCTCTCCCGGGGCTGTGACAGTCCCTCTCCCGGGGCTGTGACAGTCCCTCTCCCGGGGCTGTGACAGTCCCTCTCCCGGGGCTGTGACAGTCCCTCTCCCCGAGGCTGTGACAGTCCCTCTCCCGGGGCTGTGACAGTCCCTCTCCCCGAGGCTGTGACAGTCCCTCTCCCGGGGCTGTGACAGTCCCTCTCCCCGGGGCTGTGACAGTCCCTCTCCCGGGGCTGTGACAAAGTCCCTTTCCCCGGGGCTGTGACAGTCCCTCTCCCCGGGGCTGTGACAGTCCCTCTCCCCGAGGCTGTGACAGTCCCTCTCCCCGGGGCTGTGACAAAGTCCCTCTCCCGGGGCTGTGACAGTCCCTCTCCCCGGGGCTGTGACAGTCCCTCTCCCGGGGCTGTGACAGTCCCTCTCCCGGGGCTGTGACAAGACCCTCTCCCCGGGGCTGTGACAAAGTCCCTCTCCCGGGCAGAGAGGGCACTGTAGAGATTTGATTCTATGATTCTAAGGGTGAGAGATGACTAACAGCACAGAGAGAGGGCAGATTTGGGGAGGATTGCGTGTTCGGGCAAAGATTAGGTAAACCAGGCTGGGTGGAGGCTAGTTAGGGAGAGAATTATACAGTTTTTTATTCATGGGATGTGGCTGGGCCAGCATTTATTGGCCGTCCTTGAGGGCATTTAAGAGTCAACCACATTGCTGTGGATCTGGAGTCACATGTAGGCCAGACCGGGTAAGGACAGCAGATTTCCTTCCCTAAAGGACATTAGTGAACCAGATGGGTTTTGAAGACAATTGACAATGATTTCATGGTCACCTTTTGGACTTCTAATTCCAGTTTGTATTGATTTGAAATGTCACCATCTGCCATGGCGGGATTACTAGTCCAGCAACACTACCACTACGCCACTGCCTCCCCTTATAAAAAGTGTAGAGTCTCGATGGTGCTTACAATGCAGGGAGGGTCAGAAGACACGAGCAATAGACCAGAGAACCTGGAGATACAGGTAACATTTTGAATGGAAAAGATACCATGGGTAATTAATCTGTGGATTGTTCAGCACCGCATACAATTTCAAAAGCATTGCACTGATGGGGGTTTCAACATTGTTGCCCAGATCTTATCAGGGCATTTACACCAACCTCCCCCTCCCTAACCCTTTGAAATGACTGGCACCGTATCGAAGTACCTGAGGATAGGCAGCTCCAGCAACAGGAAAGATTGCAGGTCGAGGGACATGTTGTATCGGATGTCCAAGGTAGGCAGCGTTACAGACTGACGGTATGTGAGTTTGGATTGTAGTGTAGGGATGGGTCAGGGCCGGACTGGTTGGGAAGATCTGTCCATGGGGATGCGCGATTGTTGCCCCGGCTATGGTGTGCTGCTGGTACATTGCGGATCCGACGGTGATGACTGGCACCACGGCGGTCGCCGTCACCGTGGCTGCCACCGTCACGGTGGCTGAGCCCTCAGTCAGCGGCGAGTGTTCCGTGGCGGCTCTCCCCGCCTCATGGGAGCCACGGCCACCGATCGCCGATATTTCCCGCTGCTGCT
Source organism: Scyliorhinus canicula (assembly GCF_902713615.1). NCBI lineage: Eukaryota > Metazoa > Chordata > Chondrichthyes > Carcharhiniformes > Scyliorhinidae > Scyliorhinus > Scyliorhinus canicula. The sequence goes on from NC_052167.1 coordinate 1,337,406, forward strand.
GTGAGCCGCCGCCTGCTGTTTGTTCGTAGAGCCAGTACCACTGATGGGCGACCTCAAAGAGCACCTCGGGGTAAACACCGCCGCCTTTGGCTGCTTCCTCCACTGCCATGCAAGCCTTCTCCAACATGGTGTTATCCTGGGGAACAGCAGCATAGAAGAGAACATAGAGAGCACAGGGTGATTAGCCCAAACACAACAGTCACATTGGATTGATAATCAATAAGCTTCACTCTCTCTCTTACACACACACACACACACACACACACACACACACACACACACACACACACACACACACACACACACACACACACACACACACACACACACACACACAAATAATGCATCGACCACTCGACCAATGGATATGCAACTTAGTCACGATTACACTGACGTGAGGTTACAAGGGCTAGTTAAGGAAGGTTAGCAGATGATGAGAGATCGCTAACCTACTCTCAGATGCACCCAAAAAAAATCCCACAACGGATTTGTTATTGACGCGAGGAGGAAGGGGAGTTGACCTGAAACGTTTTCTAAGGCGGCTCGACGGGGTGGGTGCAGAGGGCCAGCTGCCCCGCTTGGGGGCATCTCGACGTGGTGGCACCGTTTAGGAAAATAAGGGGTCTCCCGTTGAGGACAGGTTTGAGGAGGAATTTCTTCTCTCAGAGGGTCATTAGTCTGAGGAATTCTCCACCCCAGGAGGCAGTGGAGGCTGCGCCATTGCATTCAGTCAACAGGGTTGTAATTGACGGGGGGGGGGGGGGGGGGAAAGAGCCAGGAAAGTGAGGTCAACGCCACCATGGTATTAAATGGCAGAGCGGGTTCAAGGGGCAAAATGGCCGTCTCCTGCTCCTCACGATCCAGTGAGGTTTAGGGGTTACTGTTTGTCTGTCTTTGAAAGAAGAGGCGCGAGGTACTTAGAATTGTCAAGAAGCGGAAAGCTGAGTTTTTATTACTGATTGGCAGGACGTGAGCGTCACTGGAGAGGACAGTAGTTACCCGCCCAAGGTGGGCAGATGAGGGGTCCCACCAGGGATGGGGTTTGTTTATCTTACACTTTGGGGATCTGGTTGTCACCAAGCATTTGGGGAGAGAGAGAGGAAGGGAGGCGTTCCTAATTGTGCCGGAGGAGAGGGTGTGGAGGGATGAGGAGGCGGGAAATGAGGGGAAAGAGGTAGAGTTTGGGGGGTGGGGGGGGGGGGGGGGGGGGGCACACGGAATCGGGGGTGAAGAAAATCCAAACATTATATGTCCAAACCCTTAAGTCCCAAAGAAATCGCTCAGACATGCAATGAATTGCTTTGATGAACTTCAACAGACAACTGAGCGTTACACTGTTTTTAGCTGATACCAGTGCACAAAGGATCCCAGAAGATAAAGTAGCTCACAGAGTTCATATGACTGACGCATGTATGAGCGGGTTCTTCCCGGAGGTGGCCAGTAGGTGAGAGAGGTGCGGAGAGGTGCGGAGAGGGGCCTCGTGCATGTGGCTTTGGTCCTGCCCGAAATTGGGCGGGTTTTGGAAGTCGGTATTTTGAGACATGGCCGATGATTTTGTTGGGGGGGGGGGGGGGGGTGGAGCCGAGCCCTTTGGTGGCATTCTTTGGTATATCGGAGCTGCGGGAGGGGTAGGGGGCCTATGTAGGGGCCTTCGCCTTTCTGATTGTCCGCGACAAACCCCACGTTGTTGGTCGGCGGGAACACCGGGGCGTCGGCGTGGTTGGGGGTGGGGGGGGTTGGGGGGGCGGGGGGATTTCTGCAAATGGAGAAAATTATGTTTGACCTTAGGGCGTTCGCCACGAGATGGGAGCAGTTTGTCTCGGATCCAAGAAGACTTCTCTCCTAAACCGTGAACTTTGCCGTGGGATCTTTGAAACCGGCCCGATCCACAAGAGAAGGCAGCTGGAGTCTTGGATTAACTCCTAAAAGTGTGGTACCTCTCACAATGCAGCAGTCCCCGAAGGCTGTCCCTCGTGTGGCAATCCAGAGAATGAAACCCAAAAGAAACAGGAGCTACCAACTGAACCAAGCCAATGCCCAACATTCATCGTGTCCACACTGATTATGTTATTCAATTATACAAAATTAAATACATCATACGGTTAATTGGAATAGAATCAATGGGCTTGTCAATAGAGTGAACTGAACATACTTGCTCCTTGCATTGAACCAATGCCCGTTGGATCTCGTTAGGATTCAGGGCATGAGCGTGGGGTAGACAACTCAGCGCCAACTCTGCTGCCGCTCGCACCATGTTGGGATCCCGGGCACGCGATGCGCGGTCAGCCAAAGATGCCACCTCCGGAGGGGTGAGGTGACCGTCCCAACATTCCACCAAAATGTTCAGAGCCGCACTGCCTATTTCCATCGCCTGACCTGTGGCATGGGAAGAGAATTAAAAGCAATCATTAAAAATGGGGAGAGGGAAGGAGAAGTTCTGAAATGGCCCAATTGTCTCGAGCATGGGCTGAATATTACTGGAGGCGGGCAGCTCCCCCCCCGGTCTGACCTGCCCTGCGACCATAAAACTCTGTGGGTGGGTTAAAGTGGGAGTGGAACCCCTTCATTCACACCCTCGAAAGAATTTAAAAACAAAATCAGGCTCCCTACTCCCACCCGACTGCCCACACCAACCGCGTTAGGATATCAACAACATATTGCCAGGGCCAGTTGGCTTGGTAACAAGCCTAATTTTCTTTTTAATTTTTCCAAATGAACGGCAATTTAACTTGGCTAATCCGGCACATTTTTGGGCTGTGGGGAGAGACCCACGCAGGCACTGGGAGAATGTGCAAACTCCACACGGACAGTGACCCAGGGCCGGGATCGAACCACTGCGCCGCCGTGCCGCCCAACAAGCCTAATTGACGATTGTGTGGGTGAAATCTAAGCTGGGTGTGAATGTGGTGGGTGGGAATCTACCCAAAAACACAGCCAGTTGGGGCACTTAAATGCAGCCCCGTGTGTCGAACGGAGAACGGCAATGGTTACTTGTCAACATGGTGCGTTAGTGTGGTAGAAAACGGGTTGGTGCCTCAGTTTCTCTGCAGGTCAGTGATCAACAGCGGCAATGCACTCACTGGGAGCTGGATGCTTTTGTAAACACTGACGTTAAACTACTTTTTACACCTCCCAGTAAAGGAGCAGATCTGAAAGTCGCTCATGGAAGTGGGAGCGGAGGAAATATGATTATCCCAAACCAATACTCCAGAATTAGTCCAGAGAATGATCTGGGGCTGCATTTGAGTCAACCTTCAATTCACCCTTTAATACAAACTATGAACTTTACAACTTCCTGGTCAGGTCCATTGCCATTTCCAAGGTTAGGGATCAGAAAGAAAAGCCATTTCCAGCATGTCTACCTCCTCCACCAAAACCCAGAGGTGTTGAGTGCAGAGTAGGGACCCCGTTCAGTGACGGCGCATCAGCTTTTGATCTTCAGCCTTGGGAACGCCAAGAATGCAACATACAATTACAGCAGAACACACATTATCGTCTATTGTATTCATAATAATTCAAGGATTTATGAATTGCCAAAAAAAATAAAAAACAGCCAAGCTTTTCATCATATAGGACAAATGTCAGAAAGCCAAATTTCAAGGAAGTAACAATTTACACTGCATGAGAAAAGATAGGCTGGCAAGCCAACTCTGGTTGAAGCATTGCCATGAAGAACCTAGCAGGGAACTATTGTCCCCGTGCTTTGGTTTAATTAAAAAATCAAATGCAATGCCTAGATATATTCAATTTGCCTGCAGAAGAAAGATTCAACACAGTGGACAGAAATAGAATGGGAAGATGCCCGTGTGTCGAGGAACGACACTCGTGGTGCTCCCAAAGGATCTCCAAGAGCTGAACGTTACACACGAGGGCTGGACATCAATTTGTAGTGACCAAGGCTATTTTATTTTCCCTCAAACCTGTAATCCAGGAGACATGGGAAGAGTAGGTCCTCGAGAGCCAGTTTGGCGACACAAAATTGTGCAAGCCCAGCGCGTACAGCCCGATTTCAAAAGCACAGAGATGGAGGTTGCGGTGTGGACCCTGGTGGCCGCCGCTGGCTGAGGGGTGGGTGAAGATGGATGTGCTGCTGTTGCCTCCTGCTTTGATAAGGACAGTCTTTGCAAGCTCAAAGTAAAAATGGGCAGCCGCTTCAGATGGCTGGTTGGGTACATGGGGAGCGTGGCATTCCGGACGCCGGCCTTTGTATCTGGAAGAGAAATAACCCCAAAAACAATCAGGTAGAGTCTATGCAAGGTCACCTTAGACAGAATTAAGCTAATGTTCGAATGCATGGAACGTTCCGATATGGTCCACTGCAGTCATTTGAAGGTTATGGCTGGGGTTCACTGTTGTGAGTTCACTCCGCCACCAGTGTTAGCGAGGACGGAGAATTTGGTGCTCGGCCAAATGTCCCTTTCCCTGCAGTGAGACCGGAGAATCCCGCTGCCGCGGACGGACGGAGAATCCTGCCCTATATTTATTTAATTCCATCAAGACTGATCTGCATAGTAACACCATACACCACCGTGGCCCTGCAGCCCTTAATTCCCCTTTGCTTAATATAAATCTATCAAATAGTCGCTTGGCCATACAGAATATGAGTATTACTCAGAAAAAAAAAAAGAGACGCTCTGTTGAAGCTTTTCATCTTACACTTATCAGGACAGATGCAAGAATGCCAAATTTCAACGGGAACAAAAATTCATGCTGCATGAGAAAAAGGTGTTGATTGGTTGGTAAGTGGCCCTGATTGGCTGACACACTGCCCTGGAAAATGCACCAGGGAATTATTGTAGCCCCCATGCTCTTGATTGATTATTAAAGATTATCGTGTCACAAGTAGGCTGACATTAACGGTGCAGTGAAGTTACTGTTAAAATTCCCTAATCTCCGGCGTCTGTTCAGTTACACTGAGGGAGAATTCAGAACATCCAATTCACCTAACAGCACCTCTTTCGGGACTTGTGGGAGGAAACCGGAGCACCCGGAGGAAACCCACGCGGACACGGGGAGAACGTGCAGACTCCGCACAGACAGTGACCCAAGCCGAGAATTGAACCCAGGTCCCTGGCGCTGCGAAACAACAGTGCTAACCACTGTGCGACCGTGATGTATTCGGCTCAGTGAGGAGGGGGCATCATCTTTGGGATGGTGGAAGGGTTGATGAGCAAAACTGCTTTTCCTTACAATTTCTTTTATATTTACATGGAGACAAATGAGGAAATCCATTTGGCCCATTGAAGCTCATCCATACAAATACACCGGATGACTTTCCTTAACCACACGCAGCCAGTCACAGCGTCTGCCTGCTTCCCAAACAAGCGTTTGTCTCGACCTCATCCAGGAATTATATTCCGGGGGGGTAATGAGAGCATTAATGTCTACTTTCGCAGGCAAATGAAGGATTGTTCTGGGTCTACCTCACATCTGCCTACTTCCCAGATCCATCTTCCTGTGACCTCTTTCAAGCCGCGCAGCCCAGGCCTCTCCTAGGTTGCTCCTCTTGCGAGAGGTACAACTGCCCCTTTTACTCTACATCGACAACAGACAGCTGGTTTGTGATGCAGCACAAGGCCAGCAGCGTAGGTTCAATTCCCGTACCAGCCGAGAATTCTGAATTCTCCCTCCGTGTGCCCGAACAGGCGCCGGAGTGTGGCGACGAGGGGCTTTTCACAGTAACTTTATTGCCGCATTACTGTAAGCCTTGTGACAATAAAGATTATTATTATTTATATAGCGCCTTTAACACAGCAAAACGTGCTACACAGATGGACACGCAGATCATAAAGAAACTTTAGGAACACATGAGCAAGAGATGAGTGCAAGAGAGAGAAAGGAATAGAAAGATATCAACACATGAATAAATAAATAGCCAGTAGCCGGGGGAGAAAGAGCTGGGACAAGATGAAAAGAGGAAAGCAAGGGAGCCAGGTGAGGCAGCAAAACCCAGTTAGGAAAAATGGGGAGCAGCAGTGAAAGCGGAGTCGGAGGGGGGGGGGGGGGGTCATAGAGAGTGGAGCTGGGGGGGGGGGGATAGGGAGGATTGTATGCTAAGCCAGACGGCGTCAGACTGTAAATAGAGACACCTAAGGAAGAACCTTTGTGACTGTATAATAAATGGAAACAAACAGCAACGTATATTATTTTGAAAATGCCAATAAAATATTTTGTTTTAAAAAGGAATAGAAAGAGATGCAGGTAGGGTTTGATGAAAAAGGGTGGCCACTGGTCCATGTGGAAGATAAACACTGCTGGAGAACAACTGGGTAGAATGTATTGTTTCTGTGCTGCATGTTGCGTTACCATGAATAATTGCTGAAGTTGGGAACAAAAACAAGATTAAATATAACTTTCCCAACAAAATATAAGAGTTGAACTTTGACCCTACCTCCCAACATCGGTGCTTTTGGTGCGAGCGCCTCCACTGGCCCTTCGACTGCCACTGGAGGAGGAAGATCCCAGGGAGTCGCTGGATGAGCTACTGATGCTGTCGCTGTCCTGCCCCCTTCCCCAGGATGCGGCTGCCCACCCCCCGCGGATGGGCCGGCGACTCAGCGTGGGAGAGCTGTCCGAGGTAGTCTCGGGGGCACTGCTGTCGATGCTGGCCATGCCTGTCAGAGGAGAAAACGTGAGCGGAGAAAACAACCCAAAAATGCAAATTTCAATTCCTCCAACCCCTCTCCCCGATGGCACGGGGGTCTGCCCTCCAATTGGGTGATTGGACCGAGATTGTGAATTCAAAAAAAGTGTGGGCAGCACATAGGTAAATCTGTGCCCACCCATCACGTGACATCTGCGACATGTAGCACCACTCCGTGAGCCCTGGACTTATTTCTGGGACAGTCGAATGCTGAATGCCAGATATGTCTCTTGGACATTGTACAGGCTTTGTGATTGGGTTTAATCAACCACATTATAGTTGCATAATCCGTGCATTGCCCAACTCATAACAGAAGCATCCACTACACTAAATCAAAATAATCCAGTAAAATAACACCAGAATAAAGGGAGATCTACACAAGAAACCTAGATCGCCTCGACACTGCATAGTCACTGCACAATAAACTAACACAGTGAGAGCAGCCAAGGCCAATTGGGCTGCAGATAAAAGCATCTGGAAAGTCACATGATACAAAGTAGTTTGCACCACTCCTATCCATGTTGGCAGAAAGTTCAACAAACAAAGAGGAAACACGACGGTGAAATGCAAGTTATATTTACATCACTGGGCGGCACAGTGGTTAGCACTGCTGCCCCACGGCGCCGAGGACACGGGTTCTATCCCGGCCCTGGGCCACTGTCCATGTGGAGTTTGCACATTCTCCCCATGTCGGCGTGGGTCTCACCCCCACAACCCAAAGATCTGCAGGGTAGGTGGATTGGCCACGCTAAATTGCCCCTCAATTGGAAATTATTATTTTTTTTTAAAAAAGTTATATTTACAGTTGAACGTGAACCATAAGTTGAACTGTTTAATTGGTCCAAGCTGTACTAAAAGGACTTGGCCGTCCCAAGGTGGTTTTGGGTGAGGCAGAGAGACAATGCCACAACTGGCATTATGGTGGCAAAGTCACGCTAACTAGCCTCTCTTTTCTTAAATTTTAGTCGAAGGTCAGAAATTCAGAGGGGAACCAAATGAGCCAGTGTTCTGAAAAAGGAATAAAGGTTGCAGACGAGGGGAGAAGACAAGAGAAAAAACAAAAAGGAACTGATGAGAAAAAAACCGGCATTTATTAAAATAATTTCCAAAGCTGTTAAGTTAATTGCTCTGAGGGAATAGAGCTGACGCGAGGGTCATTATTCCAAATGGATTGGTCAGGCTATATTATCTCTGCGGAGATTTGACCAAGTATGAAAATCTATGGAGGCATTACGACAACAAGTGTTTTCGTTTTAATTCTGTTGAGGCACATCACCAATCAACACTTCTGCGGGTCCTTACATTTCTTAATTGCCATCCATTAATAAATTCCACTGTTGATCACCATGGCGAGCAAGCTTCCCAAGGAGAAGTCGAAAGCCATCTTTTGAAGTATCGCTGCTCTTTAATTTAAAATGCAGCATCTCAAAGTGGCACGTGGCGGCAGAGATTTCTGATTCCAGCATTGAATCCTGCCGATCGCACACACGACTGAGGGTGCATTTGTTTGGGGTGTCGGCCTCTCTGGCTGGCAGTGTTTGAGTGTCTGCTACCCTGGCACCATCGTGATCAGGTCATACAGGCACGGGTGTTTTTACGTTGAGGGTGCAGTAATGTGAGCAGATGCAACACTCTCATCTATTAGCTCGCTCCTAGACACAAATGGCTCAATGTTGGAGTGTCCAAGGGTTTCCTCCGGGTGCTCTGGATTTTTCTCACAGTCCAAAGATGTGCAGTTTAGGTGGATTGGCCGTGCTAAATTACTGCTCAGTGTCCAAAGGGGTAGGTGGGGTTACTGGTTTATGGGGATAGGTGAGGGTGCTTTTTCCAAGGGCCTGTGCAGGCCCGATGGGCTGAATGGCCTCCTTTGGCACTGTAGGAATTCGATGATTCTAACCTTTCATGTATCTGATTAGGTGCCTCCCAGACCTTGCCTGTTGGCTTTGGTACTGCCTTGACCTGAAAATACAGGTGCTCACAACTGACTCTGCATTGGATCCCAGGCCCTCTGTTATGTTATTTCTAAAAAAAAAAGTTTTTAAATGATTAACAGTAAAAACAAAATGGCAGACGCATTTGGCAATGTCAGGAGACTTCAGCCTTATCTGACCAAATTCCTTGCTTCTATAATATTGGGGAGACAGTGGCAATCTCACTGGGCTACTAAACTAGAGGACCCATGCTAATGCACCACGACAGTGGGTGGAATTGAAAGTCAATTCATCAATCTGCAATATAAAGCTCGTCTCAGTAATGGTAACCACGGCAGGTATTGTCAACTATTACAAAATCCTTGGCTCATGCCCTCAAAAGTACATATAAGAAATGAATGAATGACTAATGTCTTTTTAGGAACGTAATCAGAATCCTTACTGAGCTGACATGTGACTCCAGACCCAAAATATTGTGGTTGACTCGTAGCTGCCCTCAGGAATTGCCGAGTAATCAATAGCCTTGCCGGTCGGTGGCAGAATCATCCCGTGAAATAATTTTTAAAAATGTAATCGTTTGAACAGAATGAAGTCCAGGGCATGGGGGACATCTTAAGTCATCAATCTCATCATTTTAGCTTTGCAGACATATACAAAATACCAAGTCCACATAAAAGAAAGACCTCCGAACAAGAGCTGATTCAAAGTAGCCTAGAAACACGGAGAAGCATCTCACAGCTCCATATCACACAGACTCCCAACAGAGCAGGAGGCCGCCATTTGGCCCGTCGAGTCAGAGTCTGCACTGACAGTCCAAAGGAGCAATCTAGTTACAATCCCCCATCTTATTCCCGTAACCCCACCTAACCTGCACATCTTTGGACACTAAGGGGCAATTAATTATGGCCAATCCACCTAACCCGCACATGTTTGGGCTGAGAGGAAACCGAAGCACCCGGAGGAAACCCACGCAGACACGGGGAGAACGTGTAGACTCCGCACAGACAGTGACCCGGGGCCGGAATCGAACCCGGGTCCCTGGCGCTGTGAGGCACCAGTGCTAACCACTGTGCCACCCTGCTATATGAGGACTTCCACGTTAAGAAATTGTCTACAAACTTATAGATTTGCAGGAAAGTAAACGGGAAAGACTAGAATTCAGCCGGAGACCTCAAGGTGAATGCAGGATCTAAACAGTGACTCACAATTGCACCATACAGGCCTCCACTGCCAATGGAAATGAAAGGAGGTGAAGACTCTAAAGGTGCATGGGGAGAGCATGGAGAGTATGGTGTTGAGGTAGATAATCAGCCATGATCATAATGAACAATGGAGCAGGCTCGAAGGGCCGAGTGGCCTACTCCTGCTCCTATTTTCCATGTTTCTAGGAGTGACAGACCCCAATCTAATTAAACGAGGTTAGTAATTAACTGAAAAATAATCACAAAATGCCTCAGCATTTTAATAAGACGTGGTCCCTGGAAAATCTCTTCAAAGGGAAGACAAATCCCAAAACAACAAAGGCCTGATCACTGACAAGACAATAACCTTTGTCGGCGGGTGAATGGAGTCCGCAATAATTCATTTAATGACTTAACTGAACTATATGAACCAGTTCAAAGCCCAGTGGCCATCAGGAATTGCGCTACAATTGGCAGCTGGGTTGATGGAGCGAGCAGAGGGAATCGGGAGGGCGATCAATCCTGAGAACAGCCCTTTGCTCAAATTGCACGTGGGATAAGGACCGGGATTGGTCTTGGCTCTATTGATTCCTGCCGTTGACTCGGAAACTGACGTTCACTTTCAAAACTTCTAAGTGACTGACAATCACTCGCGTGAGGTGAAGATTAAGTCACCGACCTAACTGTGAGGAAACTGTAAACATGCTCAGGAGAGGTGAAGGACCGGGGTTGTGGGGAGGGTCAACCAATAAACTAGAACAATTTATTTTGCAATCATCGCCCAGAATTAAGATCCTTACAATCATTACATAGTTTTCATTCCCAAAAATCGTATTCAGTTTGAGCGTTTCCCAAAATCATCCAGCCAGGGAAACCTTTTAACTTCCCAAGAGAACGGACAGGAGACCCGAGGAACGTTCATATTAGGCTGAACAGTTCACTAACAAAAAATATGTTTTTGCGCCACAGGTACCAACTGTTCAAATACTTTTCTATTTCTTTTATGTAAACATTTATTATAATTAAAAACTTTTGTCTTATTCAACAGATATTTAAGTCTTACCTTTTTTGTCATTTTTAATGGGAGGAGTGAGATTCCCTTGGTTCACAAATTCATTTAATATTAGGAGTATAGCTGGAGTTCAGGGTCCTCAATGCGCACACACTCTCTCTGACAGACACATATGCCCCACCCCCCTCGCCCATTCTCCCTCCCACCCCCCTCGCCCATTCTCCCTCCCACCCACCTCGCCCACTCTTCCTCCTCCCTCACCCTCCCGCCACCCCCTCTCCCACCCACCCCCCTCCCCCCACCCCTCCTCACCCTCTCCTCCCGCCTCCCTCCCTCCCACCCCCCCTCGCCCATCTCCCTCCCCTCCCACCTACCCTCCCACCCCCCCCCCCATGCTCCCCCCCACCCCTCTCCCTCTCCCCCTCCCCCTCCCCCACTCTCCCTCCCGCCCCCCTCCCCCACTCTTCCCTCCCGCCGCCCCCTCCCCACTCTTCCTCCCGCCCCCCTCGACCACACCACTTGCCTCCCGCCCCCCTCAGACCACCCCTTCCTCCCCTCGCCCAACCCTCCGTGCCCTCTCTCCCCTCCCACCCCCTCAACCCTCTTTCCCTCCCACCCCCCTCGCCCTCTCTCCCTCCCAACCCTCCGCGCCCTCTCTCCCTCCCACCCCCTCACCCTCTTTCCCTCCCACCCCCTCGCCCTCTCTCCCCCCACCCCCCCTCACCCTCCCTCCCACCCCCCTCGCCCTCCCTCCCACCCCCTCACCCTCTCTCCCTCCCAACCCTCCTCGCCCTCTCTCTCTCCCACCCCCCTTGCCCTCTCTCCCACCCCCTCCTCGCCCTCTCTCCCTCCCACCCCCCTCACCCTCTTTCCCTCCCTCGCACCCCCCTCCCACCCTCTCTCCCTCCCACCCCTCTCCCACCCTCTCACCCCTCTCCCACCCACCCCTCACCCTCTGTCCCTCCCACTCTCTCCCTCCCACTCCCCTCACTCTCTTACACCCCCTTCTCATCCTCTCTCCCTCCCACCCCCCTCGCCCTCTCTCCCTCCCACCCCCCTCACCCTCTCTCCCTACCACCCCCCTCGCCCTCCACTCCCCTCGCCCTCACTCTCTTACACCCCCTTCTCATCCTCTCATCTTTTCTTGACTGCCCGCTTATCTATTTCCAATCCCCAGACCCACCCTTTACCCCCTCCCCCCCATCTCACTCTGCCATCCAGTCACCTTCGCTCTTGCCCCTCCTTGCCCCTCCTTTTCGTAAAAGCCCCCCCGAACAGGCGCCGGAATGTGGCGACTAGGGGCTTTTCACAGTAACTTCATTTGAAGCCTACTCGTGACAATAAGCAATTTTCATTTCATTCACTATTTCAATCTCGTCCAATCAGAGGCTGACCTCTCCGTACTCTAGCTGCTGGTTGGCTGTCTGGTGAGTCTATCAGTAACCCACAAAGTGAACAAACGCTTTTGATTGGACAAATTAAATGGACAGTTTTCCCCCCCCCCCTCCCCAATTTAAAAGGCCAGGCCGACCAAGGAACCACTGGACCAGTCCTGTGAAACCTTCAGTCTAAATTATTTGCACCAAAATTGTAACGTCGATTTGCAATAATAAAAATTTGAATGTACCACACCAACTCCACCGGTAGTTAGAATGAGAGAACGGTCAGCTAGCCTGAGAACGGTCTTCTCTTTACTGTCTTAGACTCAGAGCTGAAATGAGAGTTGATCACCGAGGTGAAATTTTCAATCACACACTGGGCATACCTGTGTGCTTCTTCTTCTGTCTGACTGGGGAGCCCCAGCATCGCCCGTTGTATCCGCCTCTGCTGCCCAGCGTCAACCGACTGGGGATTTTCCCCTCCTGTTTGAACGTGCCGGACTCACTCGTCGCCTCGTTGGGGGTGCGCTGAGCGTTCTCTGTGTGAAATCAAACACACGCAAGTCAGCAAACACAGTCTTGGCTGTCAAAGTTACAACCCCCAGAGGAGGGCAGAGAACCTGTATTCATGCAAGGAGAGGACAAGAGGAAGCAACAATTGTTTAACAGCAATAAGTCATGTGTAAAATGTCCAAAATTCATCCCATGTTCAATAATCACCCATCATATTCTTGACTAAACTACTGCGATGAATATTGATTCAATTGCTGGCACAATTAAAATCGCACCAACTCATCCCCCACCGTCTGTAAGGACATTTTATATCCTTTGGGAAAATACCGGCTCCAATGTTCTGTGAAATGGGAACGCTTTCTGTTAAATGGGAACGCTTTCTGTGAAATGGGAACCTTTAGTGGGTGTGATTTAGAGGATGATCCTCATTTAGAGGATGATAGCAACGACCCCGTTACTATTTAAAAACAGCAGCTTCCCAAATCTCATAACGACTCCGGTTTATATCTGAACAACACCTTCCGCAGGTTAACCATTACTCAAAGCACCTTCTTCTTAAATAGGGGCAACGGGATTCTCCGTCGGCGGAATCCTCCGGCGAATTCCGGAACACCCACGTCAGCGGGTTTCCCCGACGGCGTGGGGGTGCCCACAGTGGGAAACCCCATTGTCTGGCTGCCGGAACGGAGGATTCAGCTGCCAGCGGGGGGAGCGCCGTGCCAGAAAACGGCGCACACACACACGAGAAAAAAAAGGCCCGTCACCCTTTTTCAGATTGATTTAAGCTAGTCAGGTATCAAATCCACCTTCAAAAAATGTATTCTTTCATGGGATCCCTGGCAAGGCGCACAGTTGTTGCCCGTCCCCAATTGTCTTTGAATTGAGTGGCTCGCTGGCAATATTTCAGAGGGGCAGTAAAGAGTCAACCACATTGCTGCGGGCCTGGAGTCACATGGAGGCCAGGCCCGTAAGGATGGCAGATTCCTTTCCCTCAAGGACAATGCAGAGACTGGCGAACCTGTGGAATTCACTGCCACAGGAAGCAGCTGAGGCCACAACATTGCACAAAGGAGTTGGATTTAGCTCTTGGGGCAAAGGGAACAAACTCCAATTCCCTAGGTTTCTAGCCAGCCAGATGGGTTTTTACGGTAATCAGTGCCAGTTTTACGGTCACCATTACGGGGACTAGCATTAAATCCAGATTTATTAATTAAATTTAAGTTACACCAGCTGCCGTGGTGGGATTTGAACCCGTGTCCTCAAAGGATTAGCCTGGGCCGCTGGATTATTAGTCCAGTGACATTACCACCATCTGCTCCATCATGTAACTATACCCATCTTCGCTACAATACAAACAGAAGCCGAAAACTATTTACATTCAACAACTTATATTCATACAGTACCGTTAACAGAATTAAATGGTCCATGGGAAGAATTAAAAAAGCAAAATTAGACATTGAGCCACATAAGGCAATATTAGGACAGACGGTCAAAAGATTCATCAAGGGTAAAAGTCCCAAGGAGCATCTCCAAGGAAAAAGAGTCACTGAGCCGGAGATGTTTATGGAGGTAATTCAGGAGCTCAAGGCCTTGGCAGCTGAAGACATGACCACCAACGGCGGAGCGGTCTAAATGAGGGATGCCCGAGAAATCAGAATGAGATGAGCTCAGCCATCTTGAACAGGTGGGGGCTGGATGGTACAGGAGTAGGGAGAAACAGGGCCAAGGAGGGATCGGCAAACAAGGATGAGAATATTAAAATCAAGGCTTTGCTCCAACTGGAGCTAAATTGCATGGGGTCACAGTGCAATAAAGAGCAAGACAATGGGCTCCATTATTGCCTTTGAGTGGGAAAGGCAGAAGCAATGGTGCACCCAAGGATATCGGGGGATTGAATTATGGTTCCAACTAAATCACCTAGATCGCAGAGTAACAACTTCACTTCACCAATTCAAGAGTTATATTCTGTCCTGTTGCAATAGATTATAGATAACAAATTTGTTCGTATATTTACATGTTGGTAAGATCAAACATTTACACCTTGGGAAATGAATCTGGGATTAAGGCCAACTCCATATCAATCAATTTGCTTTACTTCCTTTTCCTCTAGCATTGACGTGACAGATATGCACAGGGACCCCAACACGGCATGATCTGAATGCTATTTTAGCGCCACACATATCCACCCTGTCCCCATGTTCAAGAAAAGACGGCACCTGAAAAAGAGGGTGGAAGCTGTCACCTTTGAGGTTTGGTCCTCATCCTGCACTAATGGATTCAGGTGGAGCTCAATTGCTTGAAATGGCAGTGTCAGCCTCGACTCTCACGCTCAGTTCCTTCTAACACAGAGACCAGGGTGCTGCCCGTTCTGTACTGAAGGGTTCGGAGGGCCAGTGGCTACATTGGTGGAAAGGCGCAAGGCCGTGGAGGGATCGACAGGTAAAGGATGTCAATTTGAACATCGAGGTGCAGGAGTATTGGAAGCGAGCGACGTTCAGAAAGGGGAAGAGGGGGTGGGCAGACAGGACTTGCCCCGAGTTAGGACAACCAGAGTTTTGGAACAACTGATACTTAATGGAAGCTTGCAGGAGATAGAGATCTGAAGGGAGGGTGACAGCTGCACAGGGGCTGAGGCAAGAGGTGGACACCGGAAGTAGACGGTCTTTTGTGACGTGGAGAACATGGGCTCGGAGGCTATGTTTGGGTGAAATAAGACACTGTCAGCAACAGATAGTGACCAAGAGAGGAATGGATTTAAAGGAAAGGTTGTAGCTGGGTCTGAAGACACGGGTTTCAATTCTTCCTAACATTCGGCCAAAGGGAAATGTAGGTAATCCAGGAATATTTGGCTGACAGAGTGGAAATTTTGAGAAGACAATGGTGAGATACAGCATACAGCAGACATGTAGAAGACTTCAGAGGTCTACATCAAAGGGGTAGCAACCGGTAAGAGGATGGGCAGCCTCGGGGGTATCTGCGAACAACAATGGAGAGGCAGAAAGTAACAATAATAATAATCTTTATCTTCACAAGTAGGCTTACATTAACACCGAATGAAGTTACTGTGAAAAGTCTTTAGACGCCACATTCCGACGCCTGTTTGGGTACACTGAGGGAGAATTCAGAATGTCTAATTTACCTCATAGCACATCTTTCGGGACTTGTGGGAGCACCCGGAGGAAACCCACGCAGACACAGGAAGAACGTGCAGACTCCGCCCAGACAGTGACCCAAGCCGGGAATCGGACCTGAAACCCTGGCGCTGTGAAGCAATAGTGCTAACCACTGTGCTGCCGTGACTCCCAAGGGAGCCACTGCTGGAGAGAGCTAACATCGATTTACCAATTGGGTGAGAGAGAGAGGAACCAAGCAAAAGATGTCCCGGCTAATGTGGGAAAAGTGGATCTTTGGTTCCGTGTTGATGGAAAAATATCAACGTCACTTATCTGGGGCGGCATTCTCCCCTACCCGGCGTGACGGAGGGTGCCGGCGTAGGGGAGTAGCGCCAACCACTCAGGGGTCGGGCCTCCCCACCTTTGGGGGCCAGCCCCGCGCCGGAGCGGTTGCCACCTGAAGAGTGGGGGCTCCCGATCGCGGGCCAGGCCACCGTGGGGGCACCCCCCGGGGTTCGATCGCCCCCCCGCCCCCCCAGGACCTGCTCGCGCCGCTGATCCCGCCGTTCCAGAGGTGGTTTAAACCTCGGCGGCGGGAGAGGCCTCCCAGCGGCGGGACTTCGGCCCATCCGTGCCGGAGAATCACCGCAGGGGCCTCTCCAATCGGAGTGGCGAGATTCCGTCGCCGCCACTTCCCGGGTGGCGGAGAATCTCTGCCACGGCAGGAGCGGGATTTTAGGCGGCCCCAGGCGATTTCGCCCCTTATGGGCAACATCTACAGATTGCTGAACAGTTTATAGGAAAGCTCGTGATTGATCCTGGTCTAGGTCACATCACAGTTCCTTCTCGACCTCATAGCGCCAGGGTCCCAGGTTCGATTCCCGGCTTGGGTCACTGTCTGTGCGGAGTCTGCACGTTCTCCCTGTGTCTGTGTGGGTTTCCTCCGGGTGCTCCGGTTTCCTCCCACAGTCCAAAGTTGTGCAGGTTAGGTGGATTGACCAGGATCAATTGGCCCTCAAGTGTCCAGGGATGCGCAGGTTAGATTACGGGAGTGGACCTGGGTAGAATGCCCTTTTGAAGGGTCAGTGCGGACTCGATGGGCCGAATGGCCTCCTTCTGCAGTGTTGGGATTCGACGATTCAATGAAAGGGTGAAGCCGGCAAAATGGGGATAAACAACAAAAATCGTCAACAGATTTTAGAGCCAACGCCTGCACGGTTAAAGAAAACTGTAACGCAAAAAGAACAGGGAAAAACCCAGCTTCCATTCCTGCTCAAAGATTCACGTGCTTTGGAATGCAAGGTAGACAAGTGGCTGCCCCGTACAACTGAAAACGACTTAATATCCATCACCATAAATACCGCAAAATAATAAAGGACAGTTCCCGGCCCCTAGAAATAGTGTACATATTTAGGGAGTTGGGTGTCAGGTACGGAATGATGCAAGTTTGAAATTCAGTTCCTCGTGTTTAATTCTACGCAAGTCAGAAGTTCACGCGCAGCGTAAAGCTTTGGCAAAGCCGTTATCGCTTTATATTGAGCAGGGCGCTTCAGCTTACCGCCACCCATCTCGGAGGGAATTTTAGCCTTCCCTCAAGTGAGGTTTGAATCAATCTTTTACACAGAGGAAAGGGACTGATTATAGCACAGCACAGGTGTGAATTTGTTGATGCGGGACTTGCACCAAAGGAGAACTTGACGCAAAAGTTAAATAATTGAAAAGCCCAAACTGATTAACATCCAGGATGCAGTGTACACAAAGATTTGCAGAAAGGAACAATATCTGTTTCAGTTAAAGATCATCCATCACCAGTCCTAACCCTTCTCAACCGAGGAATATTTAATGGCGCTGAACAGAGAGAGATGCTCCTGAAACTTTTCACCTTGGACTCATCGAAAGGAAAGAATGCCAAATTTCAAGCCAAATTGCAAGCAATGACAACAATATATCCTGCGGGGGATAGGGTGCTAATTGGTTGGCAAGTCGGAAAGAAAACGTAGTCAGGGTTTAGGAGATTTCCCACAGTTCGTTTTAAAAATGGGCAGCACGGTAGCACAGTGGGTAGCACTGTTGCCTCACAGCTCCAGGGTCCCAGGTTCGATTCCCGGCTTGGGTCACTGTCTGTGCAGACTCGGCACGTTCTCCCCGTGTCTGCAAAGGTTTCCTCCGGGTGCTGTGGTTTCCTCCCACAAATCCCCATGTTCGGTAATTTGGACATTCTGATCTCTCCCTCGGTGTACCTGAACAGGCGCTGGAATGTGGCGGCTAGGGGCTTTTCACAGTAACTTCATTGTAAGGCTGTTCGTGACAATTAAGATTTATTTTTTTTAAAGAATTATGATACTTGGACTATTTTTAGCAAACGGGGTTGGTAAAAGCTTGAAAGGTGATGGCCTGAATGGCCTCCTTGTGCACTCTTTTGCTCTGTGATCCTTTGTGAGGGAATCAGCACTGAATTTCAAAGAGCGATTGAGGGAACTCCGTTCAAACTCAAAATAATTCCTCCTGGCCAGATCCCCCAATAACACAACCGACAATCGGTTGCCATATTTTACTTTGTGCAAGAAAAAAAAAACCCAACGCAACAACACAAAACAACGTTGACCTGAATCCTCTTCATCCCTGCTGTTTAAAATGTTCTACTCCAGACTGAATTTCTGTCCACCCAGTTTGGTGTGGTGAAACACAATAGGAAGGCCGAACTCGGGTTCAGACTGCGGGATCATTCCCGCCGGCCCTCAATTATTCAGAGGAGCTGACCAGAACAGCAACCTGCAGGAGGTTGGATAGCTCAGCTCACTTTATCAGCACTCTGACGCGCTTCCAAGGGACCAGGCATGAAATGGAAAATCTGAGTGCTCCCCAAAGCCCACTGCCTGCACAAATAGCTCAATATAGTACTCGCAGCGTGGCAACAGCTTGCGCCATATTAAGCTCTTACTACTACAGAATGCACAACATGCCCAGTATGCACAATAGATGATTCATTCTGACCTCAAAGGAGAGGCAGTTATGCACAATTGTTGGAGCCAAGACACCTTTTTTGCTTTGCAGCAAAAATGAACACAATTGATCCACTATTTGTTTTAAATACAATTACGGCGTAATGCATTCATAATGAAAATATTATCTACAGGAGCAGATTGTAGAGGGATTCCCCCCCCCCCCCCCCCCCCCCCCACCCACCCACCCCCCCCACCCACCCACCCCCTACCCCCCCCCCCCCCCAGCTGAGAATGCGTGAATCATACTATAATACAGTGCAGTTCTACGGTACAAATCTCTGGAAGGCGCCGTGTCAACAAATTCACACCTGTGCCATCCCAGTCCCTTTTCTCTGTGTAAAAGATCGATTCAAAACCTCACTTGAGGAAAGGCTAAAATTCTCAGAGAGTCGGAGCGCTCTGCTCAATCTGAAGCGATAACGACTTCACCAAACCTTTCACGCTGCACATCGAGTCTGCATGTGCTGCTTGGCTGATTGTCGAGCCTCATCCAATTGGGTAAGGAGTCTTTTTACTTTCCAATTGGTCTAGGAAGGCCACGCGTCACAGTGTTGGCTGACTAATGGTTGGAGTGGGGGGTCAGGTCATGGGATACAAAGGATGCCCAGGAATACATTTAAGTGCACTTGGCAACCTTAGGCGTGTCCAAAGAGCAGTGGTCTCATACCTATAGGCCTCATCAATCATGTATGTCCATCTTCCAATCTTTTTTCTCAAATGCATTATGAAATTGAGTGGGAAGAAATGATTTTTTTCATTAAAAAGTACAACATAATCGTGGCTTATTAATTGAATCATTTGTGAAAAATCAAAAATAAGAACATGTGGTAGGAAATCATACCCTGTGTAGATCCTTCCGGAAAGTTCTCTGTCGGAGCGTTCTGCACGGGGGCCGCCACGCTCGCCTGCTGAGGCGCAGATGATGTGCTTGCCATCTGATGGACACCCGAGGCTGCCTGTGACATGTGCTTCGATGGAGATTTCTGATTGGCGGCCAGTGGTTTACTCGACGAGTAGAATGAGCTCAACGTTTGAGGTTTATGCGTTTGGCTCTCTCTGTCCAGCAGCTTGTCCAGGATCTAGAAGGAGCAACATTTGAATCCTTTGTGAAAGCTGGGCTCCACAGCAAACCTTTACCCAGCACCTCCCAAGACCCTGAGGTGTAGTATTAAAAGACGGCTAGGGAAGGTCCACAAGGTCATTGGATTTTTGCATTTGTTAACCCACTCGGGCTAGCTCGGCAGCAAGTTTTTTTTTAAAATAATTTTTATTGAAAAATTTTGAATTTATACAACAATAACGCACCATAGTAAAATACCAAAAATAACAATAATATTAACAATCATAAACATTCGCCCCACCTCCATGAACAACACAGCATTTTAACAACACAAATTAACACAATATAAAGTTACAAGACACTACAATAAGGAACACCCCCCCCCCCCCCCCCCCCCCCCCCCGGGCTGCTGCTGCTATTGACCAAGATACCTATCTTTGAGCCAGGAAGTCCAGAAAAGGCTGCCACCGTTTATAGAACCCTTGTACTGATCCTCTCAGGGCAAATTTGACCCTTTCCAATTTTATAAATCCCGCCATGTCACTGATCCAGGTCTCCACACTTGGGGGCCTCGCATCCTTCCACTGTAGCAGAAACCTTCGTCGGGCTACTAGGGACGCAAAGGCCAGGACACCGGCCTCTTTCGCCTCCTGCACTCCCGGCTCTACCGCAACTCCAAAAATCGCGAGTCCCCACCCTGGTTTGACCCTGGATCCAACCACCCTCGACACCGTCCCCGCCACCCCCTTCCAGAATTCTTCCAGTGCTAGGCATGCCCAGAACATATGGGCGTGGTTCGCTGGACTCCCCGAATATCTGGTGCACCTGTCCTCACCCCCAAAGAACCTACTCATCCTAGTCCCGGACATGTGGGCCCGGTGCAGCACCTTAAATTGGATGAGACTAAGCCTCGCACATGAGGAGGAAGAGTTGACTCTCTCCAAGGCCTCCGCCCAAGTCCCGTCCTCTATCTGCTCCCCAAGTTCCTCCTCCTATTTAGCCTTCAGCTCCTCCACTGACGACTCCTCCACCTCCTGCATTACCTTACAGATGTCAGACACCTTCCCCTCTCCGACCCACACCCCCGAAAGCACCCTGTCCATCGTCCCCTGCGAGGGCAGCAAAGGGAATCCCTCTACCTGTCGCCTAGCAAACACCTTTACCTGCAAGTATCTGAACATGTTCCCTTGGGGAAGCCCAAATTTATCTTCCAGTTCCCCCAGGCCCGCAAACCCGCTCAGCAGTAAGTTGACTATTTTCTTCTGCCCAAGTTTATTTTGAAGGATTTTACCACTCAAAGCAAATTGAATTATTTCAGAGTATAAGAAATAGGAGGAGGTGGCAATTCAGCCCTTTGAGCCTGCTCCCCCAGCGAATGACATCATGACTGATGGGCAAACTTAGAACACTTTGGGAATTTAGAAAGATTATTTCCTTCACATCAACTTTCAACAACAGAAAAGGTTAGGTCAGAGAAGGTTACGCTCCACGGGGGCAAGAAGAGGTTTGATAAAGGTGTACAAGATTACGTGAGGTCGGGATAGGCTAGACGAGAACAACCTGCCCCCATTAGCTGATGGCGGAAGGACTAGGGGACAGAGATTTCAGTTTTTGGACAAGAGGTGCAGGGGTGATATGAGAATGAACTTTGTTTGTGTAGTGAGTGCCAGTGACCTTCTGAAATGTAGCGGCACAGTAGCACAGTGTTTAGCCCTGTTGCTTCGCAGCGTCCCAGGTTCGATTCCTGGCTTGGGTCACTGTGCGGAGTCTGTACCTTCTCCCAGTGTCTGCGTGGGTTTCCTCCGGGTGCTCCGGTTTCCTCCCACAAGTCCCGAAAGACGTGCTTGTTGGGTGAATTGGACATTCTGAAATCTCCCTCAGTGTCCCCGAGCAAGTGCCGGAGTGTGGTGACTGGGGGCTTTTCACAGTAACTTCATTGCAATGTTAATGTAAGCCTACTTGTGACAATAATAAAGATTATTATTGCAAGGAAGGTGGAAACGTAGACGAATTATCTTGAAAGGAAATCGGATAGGCACAAGAAGATAAGAACTGGCAGGGATGGCTGAGGGAATTACTCTGCAAGAGCTAGCAAAGGGCTAAATGGCTTCCCTCCGTGCGGTAAATAACACTACAGCACAGCCCAGACATTTATAACAAGTTATAAACTAATAGCCGCCTGTGACAAACCAAACCTGTGCCATTACAGATCAAGCTGGCGTCCTTACCTTTTTAAGCTTAGCTTGATCATCTTTGTACGTGATCATAAGGGCAAGTGCCAGGTCTCCCTTCTCCCTCCTGGTGCCTTCGCAGAGCAGAGGGTGCTCCGCTTCACTCACCGTGGTTTTCATACCTGCAGACATTGCAGAAAAGAAGAAACATGGAGAGTTTGAGCAACAAGGTTGCTGATTGAAAGCTGCGTGCTGAGCACAAGAACAACAGCACCTAACTAAAGCACACATTTCAGATCAAAACATGTCTGTAGGCAGCAGGACGAGGCAGGCCTGTCGCAACATAAATCTTACACTCATCGAGCACATTTAATAGAGCAAAACGACCCAAGTTGTCATCAGCGGCGGAAGCACGTGCAGCAAACAGGAGAGCTATATATAAAGTTCCAATCAGTTTTGCTTCCTTTCCGACTGCATTTAATGGATCTTAAGGAAACCGTCACACAAAGTTTAATGGCTAGAAACTGTGTTCCTCGACGTCCAAGCAAAAGGTGGTAAATTATCATATACGCATCCTTCGACTTCCGGTGACGGCGGGCGGGAGGCAGCCACACACTGGAGGGCTCCCGCTCGGGAATAGAAATTTGGGGGTTTAATGCCCAGTCCCAGGGGCAACGGAGGCTGAAAAAGCTGCAAGAAGGCACAGGGAGGAGAAATGTCCAAGCTTGGGGAAAAGACGGCTGTGAAAAAGGGGGTTAATGAAAGTCCGCCGGTGAGTGGAAACGTCAGCGCAGGAACTGTAAGGAAAGCGGAGGCTGGAGCTCCAGGGGAGGCCGCATCGCTCACAGCAGAAGAAATAACCAAGGTGATGGCTCTGGAACTAGGAAAAGCAGTTCACAAATCACATGGAGGCGATGAGGAAGGAGATGGGGGCGGTATTGAAAGTGCTGGTGGAGGAGGCGATTACCCCGGTGAGGGCGGCGGTATCAAGCGCAGCGGCGGAGGTGCGGGAGCAAGGGGAGACACTGAAGGACGTGGAAGAGGTATTATTGCAGCACCGTGATCAACTCACCTCGATGGGGAAGGAGCTGCGGGAGGTGACAGAGACCAACAAGGGTCTGCGAGGCAAAATGGAAGACCTGGAAAACAGATCCAGGCGGCAGAATCTGATCGTGGGTCTGCCCGAAGGAGTGGAAGGCCTGAGGCGGAGGGACTATTTTGCCGCGATGTTGGCGGAGCTATTGGGGGAGGGGGACGATTCCTCCCGATACGAACTGGATCGGGCTCATCGGTGGTGGAGGCCCTATACCAAAGGCGAGTGAGACACCAAGAGTAGTAACTGTGTGATTCCGTAGGTACAGTGTGAAGGAGAAGGTCCTGTGCTGGGCCAAGCAGAAGCGGGTGGTGCAGTGGGCTGGAGCTGGTATACGTGTATACCAGGACTTTACGGTGAAGCTGGCGAGGAGGCGGGCTGCCTTCAGCCGGGTGAAGAAGGCACTGTACATCAGCAAGGTGTAGTGTGGCATAGTATATCCAGCTAAGTTGAGGTCGACCTATAAATGCAAGGACTTTTATTTTGGGATGGCGGAAGCAGCGGAGAAGTTTGCGAAGGCAGAAGGACTGTGGCTGAACTGAGAAATGGTCGTGTACCGATGTAACCTCATGTAACTTTATTTTTTCATTGCATGTTGGTGTATGCACTAAATGAGTTGACGCTGTATATTTGGACAAGGGAAGAAATGAAATGAAATGAAAATCGCTTATTGTCACGAGTAGGCTTCAATGAAGTTACTGTGAAAAGCCCCTAGTCGCCACATTCCGGCGCCTGTCCGGGGAGGCTGGTACGGGAATCGAACCGTGCTGCTGGCCTGCTTGGTAAGCCAGCGATTTAGCAGAGTGAGCTAAACCAGCCCCTTGGAGATGGGACTTTCACTTGCAATGATGGTTCTTTGGGGCTTGAATGTGTCTGCGGGGTTTGGGTGCTGAAGGGGATTTCTTCGTTTTCCTGGGACCTGGCAAGGGGGAAGGAGACCCGGGCGGGGGGCTGGCCGGTTAAAGCCGGCCAGTGAACGGGAGTGAGGTGGAGGGAGGGGCTGCGGCCTTCGGAGCCTGGCAGAACAGGTTTCGCTGAGTCTAGCCGGGGTAAAAAGTTGGGGGAAGGAACCGAGGTTGGGGGGAGGAGTTTACAAGAGGAAGTGGCGGGAAGGAGTCGGGGGGGGGGGGGGTCTACAAGTCATGGGTGTCATTCACAGTACTCTTTCGGGGATTGGATGGCATTGAATATTACGGCGGGGGGTGGGGGTGGACTGTATAGTCAATGGTGACCAAGGGTGATTCCCGATTACTTTTTCTCTTTTCCTTTTTTAGTTTTATTTGATGCTTATATTGTCATGCGGGTCATTGTTTGGGAGTTGGTGGGAGGATGGGATCGTTGTTGTTAATAAGGGGATTGACATTGTATGCGTTACTGTTTGCTAGTAAATTCTGCAGAAAAAATGAAAATGGAGAATAAAAATATTTTACAACAAAAAAATATATACGCATCTTTCACGACTCTCTGACCACCACCTGAAAATTTCCCTCAAAGACGCACACCATCCCTGACATGGAAATATCTCACCATTCCTTGACTGGCCAAATTCCCAGAACTCCCTTTCCAGCAGCACAGCGTGTCCCTACAATGGGCTACAGCGGTTCAAGGCAGCGGCTCCCCACCCACTTCCCGAGGTCAATTAAGGATGGGCCTAACCGGCGATCCATCCAACATTTACCAGTCAGAAAACTTTAGTTCTATGCGAGTAAAATCAGTTGGATCAAATTATAAACTAAACCAAAGTTTAAGATGTTTGACCTGGTAGAGTTTAATCAGGAAGTAACATGATCAGAATTGCATCCTTCATTTTTTTTAAAAAATGGATTACTTTTGAATCATAAAATAGCCGGTCAGTTAATTTCCAATCACCCTTATTGACCTGCACTGGCTTCTGGTTAAGTATTACCTCAGTTTTAATATTCTAATCCTGGTTTTCATGTCTTCCCTTTCCCGATCTCTGTGGCCACATTCAGCTCCGGAACCTTCCGAGATACCTGCAATCTTGGTCTCTTGGAGCATCCCGGATTTTAATTGGCCCAGCACTGATGACGATGCCTTTGGTTGTCATGGTTCCAAGCTGTGGAACAGCTCCCTATCTCTCAAACCCGTGTCCCTACTTAGACACTCCTTAACACGTACCTCTTTGACCGGGTTTTTAGTCATCTAATATTTCTTTATGTGGCTCGGAATCGTGTTTCGGTTCTTCATGCTCCTGTGAACCGCCTTGGGAGGTTTTGCTACATCAAAGGCACTATATAAATCCACTTTTCTATTGTTGCATTAGCCGCAGAAACAAACTTCGACATACCCAACGCAGCAACAGCTGCCTCAAAGCCAAGTTCCTCGTCTCCGGGCATCTCGTTGTTGCGATTACGGCTTGGAGGTCTCGAACCAGTTGGTGAAACCACTGAGAAAAAAAAAACACAAAGTCAGAAACTTGTCTACGATTTCCCCAGTGTGGCCGACATCAAACTCCAGAGAGAAACATCGATCACAGAGGATGATGGATTGTTCAATTTGGCGTTTTGTAACGAAGGCCTCGTTGAGTCATGGCCGTACCAACTCGCAATACTCTCTCCTCCCGCCTACTCCTGATCCCACATTCTTGGTCTCCTTCAACTCGAACTCGAATTTCAGTCCACTTGAACTGATGGACACCTTTCAGATCATCGCCAACGCCCTCCCTGCCCATTTTAAGGGTTCTGACCACCACCATTACCAATTCACTTGTGCTAGATTAACTTGGTCACCACATTCTCGTGCCTCCGCTGATTTAAACAGTCAATACTCATTTTTAATTTTATTGTACATAAATAAAATAAATGCTGAGAGAGAGGGAGCATGGCCGAGAGAGCGTGGGAGAGAGAGAGAGCGTGGGAGAGAGAGAGAGCGTGGGAGAGAGAGAGCACGTGGGAGAGAGAGAGCGCGTGGGAGAGAGAGAGCGCGTGGGAGAGAGAGAGAGCGTGAGAGAGAGAGAGCACGTGGGAGAGAGAGAGAGCGTGGGAGAGAGAGAGCGCGTGCGGGAGAGAGCGTGGGAGATAGAGAGAGCGTGGGAGAGAGAGAGAGCGTGGGAGAGAGAGAGAGAGCGTGGGAGAGAGAGAGCGCGTGGGAGAGAGAGCGTGGGAGAGAGAGAGCGTGGGAGAGAGAGAGAGCGTGGGAGAGAGAGAGCGTGGGAGAGAGAGAGGGTGGGAGAGACAGAGAGCGTGGGAGAGACAGAGAGCGAGGGAGAGAGAGAGCGTGGGAGAGAGAGAGAGAGAGCGTGGGAGAGAGAGAGAGCGTGGGAGAGAGAGAGAGCGTGGGAGAGAGAGCGTGGGAGAGAGAGAGCGCGTGGGAGAGAGAGAGGGTGCGAGAGAGTACGTGCGAGAGAGAGCGCGCGCGCGCGAGAGAGCACGTGCGCGAGAGAGAGCACGTGCGCGAGAGAGAGCGTGCGCGAGAGAGAGCGTGCGCGAGAGAGAGCGTGCGCGAGAGAGAGCGTGTGCGAGAGAGAGCGTGCGCGAGAGAGAGAGCGTGCGCGAGAGAGAGAGAGCATGCCAGAGAGAGAACGTGTGAGAGCGAGACAGCATGCTCCTTGTGAGGAAGGCTGTAACCATAAGATAGTTGTCAATAAATCAGATTGAGAAATCAGCAGAAATTTCTTTACTCAGAGAGGGGTGAGAATGTGGAATTTTGCTACCACATAAGAGTAGTTGATGCAAGTAAAGTATAGCTGTATCGAAGGAGAAACTAGTTGAGCAATTGAGGACATGCTGATTGGGTTACAGAGTGGGGGAGGCTCGTGTGGGACATAATCCCGGTGCAGATACACTGGGCCACATGACTGCAGACACAATGCAGTCACAGAGCTTTACCTGGAGTGCACAAAACATCAAAGATGAAACTGGCCAACATGAGCGGCAGGACAGGTCTATAATCGCAGAAGTTTCCTTCCCTCAGCTGTTCCGCCCTTTCCCGGATCGTGTTCATCTCACTGACGCCCAATGGGATCTTCTTCAACAAAGCCACAATTTCCGATTCCTGGTAAGCGAGCTTTACCTGAAAGAGTGGGAACACTTTTGAGGATGCATGCTACCGTGAGACATAATTATATGCAGATCAAAAAAGGGAATGGATAAACTGTGATCACTGTATGTCATACAGAAAACGGATGGGATATTTCGGAATACAAAACACACAGAAGGGAACACTGCAAATATCACACCTTGACTAAAAAGGCGACGGCAACCAAAGTTAATCCTGGATTGGAGAAGTGGAAAAAGTCACATTGAGCTTTGTTACAGTGAGTATTGTGATATACGATAGGATTTCATCCCAATAGCGGGTGGACTTCTGACAGGGGAGGCAGTGGTATAATCACTGGACTAGCAATCCAGAGACCCAGCGTAAAGCTCTGGGGACCTGGGTTCGAATCCCACCACAGCAGATGACAAAATTTGAATAAAAATCTGGAGTTAAAAGTCCAAATCCATTGTTGGTTGTCATAAGAGCTTTCACCTGGGCCACAGAAATATCAGTGGCACAACCATAAATGTCATCATCTCCCCCCTGATCCTGTGGTAAATCGCTCCCCTTGTGCTTTCAATTAAAGGTTCACTCCATGGTTTACGTTGGAAGTTGAACATGCTTCAGCCATTGCCTTAGTCACTGGTGGGTCAACTAAACCAGTCCATCGCACCTAGTGCGCAGAATATAGATTGTTGCATCGACAATGTCCGCCCATCCGCTTAATGGAAAGACAGTGAGGAACGTCCTGTTTTGCGTGGGAAGATTGGAGACTGCTCAAGGTTGTACTTAACCTGCACCCACCTGAAAGCTGTTTAAAGATTCTAAATAAATGGGCCGATGTTTTCTACGGTTGGTGAAGGCAAGGGATGCGAGCGATGCAAATTAAATAAAGGATTTCAGAGAGCGGCAATGGTAATTCGCATTGCATGCTTGCCCTACCACCCAGGAACTCGCCATGGTGGAGGGTGGAGGGGAGGGGGGGTCGCCTTGAGCCGGACTGAAAAATCCTACTGACGGGAAAGACCAGAAAATCCAGCCCCAAGTTAATTTATTCAAGGGCACTGAACGTAATGTTTCAAAATCAAATTCACACGCGAGTGATATATTGATGTCCACAATGGCATTCAAACTCCTCTGTTCCAAACAGGAAGGAGACCATTTGCTTTTTTAAAAAAAAATCTATTCTTTCAGGAGATGTGGGCATTGCGGAGAAGGCCAGCATTTGTTGCTCGTCCCCGATGGCCCTTGAACTGGGTTTCTTGCGAGGACGGTTCAAAGGGCAGCTAAGAGTTAACCACGTTGCGCCATGTTCCCAGAGCATCAGCCTGGACCACTGGATGGCCCGCCCAGTGACATTAACACTGCACCCAGACCGGCTCCTTCCTGCTTCGGCAGTTCTGCATTTTCATTGGAAAACTGCGAGCAATCTCTGATCCGCAACATTCTTGTTTGATTAAATGACCGAGGAATCTGCAGCCCATTTTGAAATTTGCAGAATTTTAATTAAATCCGTACCAGAAGTTTTAAGAAACCACAATGGGAGGGGGAAAATAAAGACTTTAATTTCCTTATTAAATCATGTTTATTGCTCTTTTCAGCACATGAAATAGAATCCACAAGGTTATTAAAAAAAAAACATAACTATTACAATTCCTTACAAGGATGTAACAGAGCACGCTTGAATGTTTAATCTGCAAATACAATCTCCCTTTCCTCCACAGATTCTCCTGCGCCCCAGAAGCTCAAATACCTCCTTCACTGCCCCTGCAAAGGGCAAACAATTCTCATAGACCAACTGAATTCGATGCCTCGCAGAGTCTAGGCAATGAACCAGTAGCACTGCATACCCCAAAAGTCCACTAGTGGAGGCAGAACTTCATAGAATCATAGAATTTTCAGTGCAGAAAGAGGCCATTCGGCCCATTGAGTCTGCACCGGCTCTTGGAAAGAGCACCCTACCCAAGGTCCACACCTCCACCCGACCCCCATAACCCAATAACCCCACCCAACACTAAGGGCAATTTTGGACACTAAGGGCAATTTATCATGGCCAATCCACCTAACCCACACATCTTTGGACTGTGGGAGGAAACCGGATCACCCGGAGGAAACCCACGCACACACGGGGAGGACGTGCAGACTCCGCACAGACAGTGACCCAAGCCGGGAATCGAACCTGGGACCCTGGAGCTGTGAAGCAATTGTGCTAACCAATATGCTACCGTGCTGCCCTTCGACGCACTACTTTGGCCAATGACCATATAGGCGCCACCATCACATGCCACCCATTGGGACATCCAAGTGGCGGGCACCCTGCGACCCCAGGGGCCATACGCGACCCCTCTGGACTCCGAGTGCAGCCCATGAACCATTTTGTTGGCAGTTATCCGTGAGCAGGGTCGCCACATTCTTCTGATTTCCGTCCGTGTCGGTTTTTTCCCCACCAGCGTGACTGGAGACGCCCACGTCTGTAACTCTCTGCATCCAAAGTGCAAATATTTATTTTGTTTTTACAATTTGAAGTTGATGATAGTTCCATTAAAAGATAAATTATTACGCATGTTCTGTAACTCATTAGGAAATATTCGGCGTGTTTTAAATGCATTGAATCTCACTCATGAGGCCATGGTTCGTGAACAAGCCCAACCTCAAACCTGCGGCTCACTGGGATGAAGGGAGGGTCACTCGTGCACTATCCCAGATTTCCCATCACTGGTCCAGATCCTAGAGAAGCTCCAGCGCAATTTGAAATGGAATAACCACAGGGATATCCTTCCGGAGTAGCTCCAAGGAAATTCACACCCCTTTGTATTCTATGACAGGTTATGGCAATTGTTGAAACCCTTGCTCACCTCCAGGGCTTTCGTTGATGCAGGCGGTCTCTGCAGTTCTAAGGAAAACATGCCAATGCAATAGGCCAGATTGTGGAGCTCCTGCCTCTCACTGAGGACAATTAGCAAGAAGGCAGCTTTAGCCAGGGTATTGGTAGCAATTAGGGTCTGCTTGTGAGTTGAAACTTTGTTCTTCTTGCCCTGAAAGAGACAAATACTGTTATTAGAATTTCACAGAATTTACAGTGCAGAAGGAGGCCATTCGGCCCATCGAGTCTGCACCGGCTCTTGGAAAGAGCACCCTCCCCAATCGCACACCTCCACCCTATCTCCATAACCCAGTAACCCCACTCAACACTAATTTTGGACACTAAGGGAAATTTATCATGGCCAATCTACCTGACCTGCACATCTTTGGACTGGGGAGGAAACCGGAGCACCCGGAAGAAACCAACGCACACACGGGGAGAACGTGCAGACTCCACACAGACAGTGACCCAAGCCGGGAATCGAACCTGGGATCCTGGAGCTGTGAAGCAACTGTGCTGACCACTATGCAACCATGCTGTCCTTATATTGTCATTCCTTCAACAGAACTCAACCTTGGAATGGAAAGTATTGGGTGAGAAACTGTAGCTCACATGAACGTACGACCTAGGGGAAGTAGGCCATTCGGCCCCTCGAACCAGCTCCGCCATTCAATATCAGGCTGATCCGATTGCATCCTCCACTTTCCCACCTAGCCCCGATAATCTTTCACCCCCTTGATTATCAGGAATCCATCTGGCTCCGAACATAAAGGCTCTGCTACGACTTCAGACGAGAGTTCCAAATACTTACGTGCCTCAAGGGAAAAAAATTCCCCTCATCTCTGAATAAATGGACCCCTTATTTTTGTTTTTAAAGAGTGACCACCAGTTCTATTCGGCCCGGCCCCAAAGTCAACAAAAAGCAAGAGCCTGTTACGCCATTCAATAAGATTGCTCTTCTACCTAAACTTCACTTTCCTGCCCTGTCTTCACATCCTTCAATGTCCAACATCTATTGATTCCAGTCTTGAATGTTCTCAAAGGCTAAGCTTCCGCAGAAGATTCACAACCCTACTGAGTGAAGACATTTCTCATGTTGTAATAATAATAATCATTTGTCACGAGTAGGCTTCAATGAAGTTACTGTGAAAAGCCCCTAGTCGCCACATTCCGGCGCCTGTTCGGGGAGGCCGGTACGGGAATTGAACCCGCGCTGCTGGTCTTGTCCTGCATTACAAGCCAGCTGTTTAGCCCAGTGTACTAAACCAGCCCTGAGGTAGCCGAAGGTAGTTTTACGGGATTTACATTGGTAGACATTAGAAGTAAGGTCGAGTTTTAGGTGGGTTTACAGTAATGTTCTTCTGTGCCTGAAAGAAACCTACAGTTAGATGTCAAAAGATAAAAGGAAATGACGGGGCCTGGTATCTGAAACAAAAATACTGGACAATCTCAGCAGGTCTGGCAGCGTCTGTGGTGAGAGAAGAAAGGTAACATTGAGAGTCTGGAGGACTCTTTGTCAAAGCCACCTAACCTGCACATTTTGGACTTAAGATATCATTCTTCAGTCCTCTCGCTATTTAGAGTTACGATGGACAGAAATATGAAGCACCAGATGTTGCGTTTCAGCCCATCCAGCTCTTTGAAAGAACTATCCCAGTAGTTCAACTTCCCCTGGCCCCAAATTATTTTTCTTTTTAAGTATTTACCCAACTCCCTTTTGTAACTAACCGTTAATGTTACTTCCACCACTCTTTCAGGTGGCCCTTTCCAATTCATCGGAACCCACTGAACAAAAATAAATTCTCCTCGCCTCCACTTTTGGTTCTCTTTTCAATCACCTTAAATGTTTGCAACGCAGAAGCAAAACAGCAACTCAAAGTTCCCGTCATGCCACTGAAGATGTGCCGCTATATAATCACATGGAGTCTGAGCTCCTATTTTTAGCCTCACACACAGTTTTTCCAGAGTGTTCAAAGTGAAAAACATCCAACAGTACAATTAAGATCAGAGCTTTCGCCTTTCCACAGTTTGAGTACCTGTACACAGCATTTCAAGTTATACAAGGAAAAATGTACTCCATCTGTGGTGACAGTAATGGAAGAAATTTAAGATCACAAATTAAAAGCATCACTGAAGATGTCTCCTACACGAAGGCATCATTGATTTATTAATACTTTGAAATTCAAAGCCACAAGAAACTTGCATTGTGTGTGTGGAGATGACATTACATTGACTCTACAGCATAAAAGTTGGCCATTCGACCCAACTGGTCTATGCTAGCATTTATGATCCACACACGTTTCCCTTTCACCCCTCTTTGACGCATTCTATTTACATATCCTTATATTCTTCTCTCCCTCGTGTTGATCCAGATTCCCATTGAATGCCTCTATGCCACTCGCCTCAACTACTCTTGGTAACGAGTTCCACGTTCTCACCGCTCCCTGATTAAAGACGTTTACTATGAGTGAATAGTGAATTCACATTTGAACTTATTAAACTCTTATCTTTTACCTGAAGCTTCTGGTTTTAGATTCCCCAACAAGGAGGGTGGCACGGTGGCACAGTGGTTAGCACCGCTGCCTCACAGCACTAGGGATTCGGGTTCAATTCCAGCCTCGGGTGACTGTCTGTGCAGGGCCGGCTCAAGGTACCGGCAACTCGGGCAGTCGCCCGGGGCGCCATGTGCTAGGGGGCGCCATCAAGGAGTGCGGGTCCCGCGCATGCGCAGTTGGGCCGGTGCCAACCAGCGCATGCACGGTGGCCGCCCTCCCCCAGGCCGCCCCGCACAAACATGGCGGATGGATCCAGGCTCGCCCGTGGTCACTCCGCCCCCCCCCCCCCCCTTCCCCCCTCCCCTCCCCGGCCCCGGGGATAGGGTGGGGTGTGGGCTTAGGTAGGGTGCTCTTTTGGAGGGTTGGTGCAGACCCGATGGGCCAAATGGCCTCCTTCTGCATTGTAGTGATTCTATGAAGTGAAAGCACCTTCTCTACCCAATCAAACGTTTTCAGAGGT
Source organism: Scyliorhinus canicula (assembly GCF_902713615.1). NCBI lineage: Eukaryota > Metazoa > Chordata > Chondrichthyes > Carcharhiniformes > Scyliorhinidae > Scyliorhinus > Scyliorhinus canicula. The sequence continues at coordinate 1,370,384 of NC_052167.1, forward strand.
AGGCCTCTGTCAGGTCCAGCCTTGCATTGGCTCCCAGTCTGGCAACACTTTGATTTTAAGATTGTTATCCTTGTGTTGGCCTTGTCCCTTCCCCATCTCTGTAGATTCTTCCAACCATACAAATCCTTAAAGAACTCTGCACTTCCCCCAATTCCCACCTCTTGCGCATCCGCAATCTTCATCACATCACTGCTGGTGACGGTGCATGGGTCCCCATCTCTGGAATTCCTTTCCTAAACCTCGCTGATTCTTCCCACCACTTGTCCAATCATCTCTCTTAGTGTCAAATCTGTCTTTTAGCCCTCCTGCGGAGCTCTTTGGGATGTTTAACGGTGCTATCATAGAGTTTACAGCACAAAAAGAGGCCGTTCGGCCCATTATCTGCACCGGCCATCAGGCTCCTTTCTATTCCCATCCCACTCGAGTCTGTATGCTTATAGTGTTTCAAGTGCTCATCTAAATGTTGAGGGTTCCCACCTCTGCCACCCTGTCAGGCACCGAGTTCCAGATTCCCACCACCCTCTGAGCGAAGAGGTTTTTCCTCGACCTCCTATCAGAAAGCAAGTGGTTGTTACGATGTAGGTATGGACCGGAACTCATTAAAAACTCAGCAGGCGGTGTTTAAAAGGACTGGCCCTCGCTCCAATAATTCACAAAAAAGAAAGTGCGTGCAGCGAGTGGAATCAATCGCACGTGAATGCAATTTTACTGTTTTTACCTTCGTCTGAGGCTGTTCCACCTTCAGATCCGGAGGATTGGCCAAGAGGTCTCTGGCGAGATCAATCGCTAGCCGACAAGCTTCGTTGTTGTAGCCGTGGGCGTAAAGGGCCTCCGCACAGGCAAACAGCACCTAGAGGAAATAGGTTCAAATTATACCAACAACGACGAACAAAGAAGCAGATGAATCCTGACACAATAAGCAAAGATACCCTTCTGCCAACTTTCTCGCGCCCCCCGCCCCACCACCATTTATTCATAGAATTTACAGTGCAGAAGGAGGCCACTCGGCCCATCGAGTCTGCACCGGCTCTTGGAAAGAGCACCCAACCCAAGGTCAACACCTCCACCCTATCCCCATAACCCAGTAACCCCACCCAACACAAAGGGCAATTTGGACACTAAGGGCAATTTATCATGGCCAATCCACCTAACCTGCACATCTTTGGACTGTGGGAGGAAACCGGAGCACACGGAGGAAACCCACGCAGACACGGGGAGGATGTGCAGACTCCGCACAGACACAAGCCGGAATCGAACCTGGGAACCTGGAGCTGTGAAGCAATTGTGCTATCCACAATGCTACCGTGCTGCCTTTAAGAACAAATTAATCTACACTCCATTATTTTACCATAATCCATGTACCTATCCGAATAGCCGCTTGAAGGCCCCTATCATTCATGGGATGTGGGTGTCGCTGGCTGGGTCAGCATTTGCTGCCATCCCTAATTGCCCTTCAACGGAGTGGCTTGCTCGGATATTTTCAGCAGGGGGGGGCAAAAGAGCCAACCACATTGCTGTGGGTCTGGAGTCACATGTGGGCCAGACCAGGTATGGATGGCAAATTTCCTTCCTTAAAGGACATTAGCGAACCAGATGTTTAAAAAAAAACATTTAGAGTACCCAATTCATTTTTTCCAATCAAGGGGCAATTTAGCGAGGCCAATCCACCTACCCTGCGCATCTTTGGGTTGTGGGGGCGAAACCCACGCAGACACGGGGAGAATGTGCAAACTCTGCATGGACAGTGACCCAGAGCCGGGATCGAACCTGGGACCTCGGCGCCGTGAGGCAGTGCAGCAGCGAAATTCGAATTCACCCTCTGCCATGGGGGGATTGGAACCTGGCTTCCCAGGACATTGCCCTGCATCTCTGGATTACTAGAGATCACTAATAAAGGCTGGAAGCTTTCAGGCTGCTTGTGTGCAGACCGATTTTGAACCCAGCTCCAGAGGTGACGAGAATCATGTCGGCTTATCCCAGAATTGATTATTCAATTCTCCCAACTCCTGAGCTTCACTCACAAATTGAGAATTACTGCAAATGAGAGGCAGGAGCATAATTCAAGAGTATTGCCCAACGTAGGGGGACTATCTCACTGTTTAAATGCCCTCCAATCCAGGTGACTGGCCAAAGACTGTGTCCCAAATTAATGGGACAAAAGAAAAACATCATAAGGATTGAAAGACAAATCTACAATTCTTGGAAACCGGAAATAAAAACAGATATTTTCAAAGACGGAAAAGGACGGTCAGCATTTGAACTCTTCACACCCTAAACACACATCTGTCTTTTTGTCTTGAAGTTGCTACATCTTGGTGCAACTCTCACAGCTACAATTTAATATCAAACACATTCCAGCCCCCTCTTTAGCTCTGGTGAGGAGCCAAAGGACTCGAAACATTAATTTTGCTTTCTCTCCCTACACATGCAGCCAGACCCATTAGTTTTTCCAGCACCCTCTGTTCTTGTAAAGAGACATGACCTGTCTTTTCTATGAAAAGTCACCCGAGTGCCTTGTGCGTTCCACGTTTTCAGTACAAGATACTTCTTTCCCATCTTTCTGCAAACTATCGAGACGGTGGCGCATTGATCAGCACTGCTGCCTCACAGCGTTTGGGATCTGGGTTCGATTCTGGCCTTGGGTGACTGTCTGTGTGGGCTTTACATGTTTACATCTTCTCCCCATGCCTGCATGGCTTTCCTCCGGGTGCTCCGGTTTCCTCCCACAGTCCAAAGATGTGCAGGTTAGGTGGATTGGCCATGCTAAATCGCCCCTTAATGTCCAAAAGGTTAGGTGGGGTTAAGGGGATAGGGCGGGGCGTGGGTTTGGGTGGAGTGCTCGTTCAGAGGGTCGCTGCAGGCTTGATGGGCTGAATGGCCCCCTTCTGCACTGAGGGATTCTATGATCTATGATCAGGCTAGAGACAACAGGGGCTGGTTTAGCATAGGGCTAAATCGCTGGCTTTGAAAGCAGACCAAGCAGGCCAGCAGCACGGTTCAATTCCCGTACCAGCCTCCCCGGACAGGCGCCGGAATGTGGCGACTAGGGGCTTTTCACAGTAACTTCATTTGAAGCCTACTTGTGACAATAAGCGATTTTCTTTTTTTTTCAAACAGCCTGGCAGCCATGCATACCATCAACAAAATGGACTGCAGCAGCTCGCCAAGGGCTCTTCCGTCAGCACTTCCCAAACCCAGAAACCCCCTGCCACCTGGAAGGATAAGGGCAGCACACTCATGGGAATGCATCAACTGCAGCTTCCCTTTCAAGCTGCACACCATCCTGACACGGAACTTCATCGACACTGGATCTGAATCCAGGAATCTGCTACCAGGCTGCACCAGTTCAGAACATGGTTAGCCACCACCTTCTTAAGGGAACAGTAGAAGTCTTACAACACCAGGTTCAAGTCCAACAGGTTTGTTTCAAATCACTAGCTTTCCCAGGTTAAAGAAGTGTGGATTATCTCAAGCCAGGACAGTTGATAGGACTTTGCAAGCCCAGGCCAGATGGTGGGGGGTGAATGTAATGCAACATGAATCCAAGGTCCCTGTTGAGGCCGTACTCATGTGTGCGGAACTTAGCTATACGTTTCTGCTCGGCGATTCGGTGTTGTCACGTGTCCTGAAGACCGCCTTGGAGAATGCTTACCCGGAGATCAGAGGCTGAATGTCCTTGACTGCTGAAGTGGTTCCCGACTGGAAGGGAACATTCCTGCCTGGTGCAATGTCCGTTCATCCGTTGTCGCAGCGTCTGCATGGTCTCGCCAATGTACCACGCTTCGGGACATCCTTTCCTGCAGCGTACGAGGTAGACAACGTTGGCCGAGTCGCACGAGTATGTACCGCGTACCTGGTGGGTGGTGTTCTCACGTGTAATGGTGGTACACATGTTGATGATCTGGCACATCCTGCAGAGATTGCCATGGCAGGGTTGTGTGGTGTTGTGGTCGCTGTTCGGAAGGCTGGGTAGTTTGCTGCAAACAATGGTTTGTTTGAGGTTGCGCGGTTGTTTGAAGGTAAGTAGTGGGGATGTGGGGACGATTTGGTAAAATGTTCGTCTTTATCGATGACATGTTGAAGGCTATGAAGAAGATCTTCCTCGCAGCCTTCAACACGTCATCGATGTTTTTTAAAATCTTCTTCGCAGCCTTCAACATGTCATCAATGAAGACGAACATCTTGCCATATTGTAAAAATCCTACCAACTGTCCTGGCTTGAGACACTTCACACCTCTTTAACCTGGGATTACCCCTCTCTCTGGATCTGTAAAGACTTAATTACCTGCAAATGCTCGTATTCAAAGTATTGTCTTGCATCTTTGACTTTGTCTATATGTTTCTGGAGCCTACCTCTTCATTCACCTGAGGAAGGAGCAGTGCTCCGAAAGCTAGTGATTTGAAACAAACCTGTTGGACTTTAACCTGGTGTTGTAAGACTTCTTTACTGTGCTCACCCCAGTCCAACGCCGGCATCCCTGCATCATTCCTAAGGGAAGTATGCGTCAGGCAGTACATTTTGAGTAACTCTCACATCTTAAGAAAGTTACCTTTGAAAAATATGGAATGAACAAGCTTTTACTTGGTGACTTCACAATGGGTACACTGAAACTGGAGCTGACATACATAGTTCCTGCATTGGACATCCTGCACCATTGGTCTCATAAACCGTATGAATGTCAGTACTGACTTTTTTTTTTGTTGCCAAATTCACATGTGTCAGAATTCACACGTCACTTTGATGCCAAAATTGTAGATCCAAGGCGGGATAATCAAAATCCACTCAGATTCGAGACAGTGCGTCAAACAAGCCTTAGTATTTCCACTAAAAACAAGAAACAGGTTCACCCCAAATTCAACTTGCAAAAGCTGGAATTCTCCGAGCATTGGGATTCCCTGTTCCCGGCGGCGTGGGGTGGCTTCGATTGGGAATCCCGCTGATCAGCGGCAGAGGTATAGAAGGGCGCGCTGCTGAGGAACACGTAGCTGGAGGGGTGGAGATTCCAGCCCATAATATTCACTCTAGCGCAAAGCCCAACAAACGCCACAATTTTACAAATTGATCAGCGGGTGCCTCACTCGAAAGCTTCCTGAAGTATTTTCAGGATGTGCCTGGGCTTGGCTTATTCAACTTTCCTCTGGAACACGACTGGGCCGCATTCTCGAACCGCTGCATTCTTTATGGGACATGCACCTCCAAATAACTGCTTTTGCGACCGATTACCGTCCTTTTTTCGTTTGTTAATATAAATTTAAGAATGCCCAATTCTTTTTTTTTTCTAATTAAGAGGCAATTTAGCGTAGCCAATCCACGTACCCTGCATATCTTTGGGTTATAATAATAATCTTTATTGTCACAAGTAGGCTTACAGGAAGCTTCTGGTGTGGACCATGGAATAAGTGGTCACACACAAGGCAGCTCCTGCCCAAGGTTACAGAAAAAGCTATTTTTTTAATCAATACGGGGTGGAATTTTGATAAAAGACGTAGGTGAATGTTGGAGTACTTTCCCCCAGGAATGGTATGTCTCTTGGTTACCAGACCCGCAGAAACAGTGAAAGATTTGGCTGAAGCTGCAGCAAAGACAAAAGCCTCTTCCAGCATGCAGGCAGGGGAAGGGCGAGCTTAAGGGCCGCATGCTGACTTGAGGGCCTTTATTAAAGCTGAATTCTAGCAGCAGAGGGAACAACTGATTGAAAAGATCTCGCCAGGGCCATTGAGGAAGCGGTGACAAGACTTCCAGTGGCAGCCATGGAGGAGTAGGTCGCGCATTCAGCAGCTCCCGTCTGGAACTGACTCTCGGACCATTTTCCAGGAGTTTCCACGGACATTTTGGGGCAGATTGGTGAAGCGAACACGGCCAAAAGGACTCCCTCTCTGTTGTATGGAAAGCTGGGCCAGGAGTAGCCGGGTGAAGCGTTTAAGTTCCAACAGACAGAAGCGTGCGGAGCGGGTGCCGAGGCACAGCATGGTGGCCGGTATAGACCAGAGTCCATGGGCGCAGTGGGCACAGGAGCAACAGGACTTCCTTAGGGGCTGTTTTGCTGATCTTAAAAAGGACATGCTGGCCCCGATGAAGTCATCAATAGACCAAATGATCGCAACTCAGGCAACAGAAGGGAAAGCGATTAAGGAGATGGAGAAAAAGCTATCCGACCATGAGGATGAGTTGGTTGTATTGGCCCTTAAGGTGGAGGCGCAGGATGACCTCCACAAGAAGTGGCAGGAGAGGCTGGAGGACCTAGAATACAGGTCCAGGAGACAGAACTTGAGAATTGTGGGTCTCCCTGAAGGTGTGGCCGGGCCGGATGCGGGAGCGTTTGTGTCCAAGATGCTGGAAATACTGATAGGGACGGGGGTATTCCCTCGACCCCTGGAGCTGGATGGGGCGCACAGAGCCCTTGCAAGGAAGCCCAAGGCGAATGAACCGCCGAAGGCCATGGCGGTGAGATTTCATCGCTTCTCGGACAAGGAACTTGTCTTATGGCGGGCAAAAAAAAACGGAGCAGAAGGTGGGAGAACAGCGTGATACGCATCTACCAGGATCCGGGTGCGGAGCTGGCCAAGAGGCGTGCTGGATTCAACCGGGTGAAGGCAACCCTCTTCAGCAAGGGCGTGAAATTTGGGATGCTACACCCAGCGAGGCTATGGATCATGTACAAGGAACGTGACCCATGGGGAGAAGGGTCCGGGCAATGAGGCAACAGTCTGATCGGCGCCAGGGGCGGGAGCTGCCAGGGTCAGCATGGGTCAGTTGACTCGGGAGCGTAGTGGGGGGTGAGCAAGTGCCCAGCTGGTGCTTGGCGGGGTTTCTTTGGGTCGTGGGGCTGTTGGGGGGAGGGGGGGGGGGAATGCTGCTTTGCTGACAGAGGAGGTATCAATTTCGGAGTACCAAGTGAGGGTCGGGGGCTAGTCGGCGAGCGGGGGGGTTTTTTTTTAGCCCCCCCCCGTCCAGACTGTTCACGTGGAATGTGAGGGATTTGAATGGGCCGGTCAAAAGAGTGCGCGTGTTCGTGCATCTAACGGGGTTAAAGGCAGACGTAGCAATGCTTCAGGAGACACATTTAAAGCTCGCAGATCACACGAGATTGAGAAAGGGATGGGTAGGCCAGGTGATCTATTCAGGGCTGGATTCGAAGACCAGGGGGGTAGTAATTCTAATCCGTAAGGGTGTGGCATTCGAGGCTGGGAGAATTGTGGGAGATAAGGGGGGCAGGTATATAATGGTGAGTGGAATGTGAGAGGGGGTCTGGGTGGTGTTTGTGAACGTCTACGCTCCGAATTGGGATGATGTGGAATTTATGAGACGCATGCTAGGCAAAATCCCAGATTTAGAGTCACACCACCTGACCATGGGGGGGGGGAAGACTTTAACACAGTCATTGACCCCGAGCTGGACCGGTCGAAGCCCAGGACAGGGAAGCGACCAGCAGCGGCTAAGGAACTGAAGGGTTTTATGGAGCAGATTGGGGGGGTGGATCCCTGGAGGTTCGCACGGCCGAGAACGAAGGAGTTCTCTTTTTTCTCCCACGTTCATAAGGTTTATTCCCGCATATACCTCTTTGTCTTGAGCAGGGCGTTAATCCCAAAGGTGGCGGGGACAGAATACTCAGCAATCACAGTCTCCGACCATGCCCCGCACTGGGTGGACCTGCGGCTTGGTGGGGAGAGAGGGCAGCACCCACTCTGGAGACTGGATGTGGGGCTCTGGCGGACAAAGAGGTTTGTGGGCGGATTAGCAGGAACATCCAGGATTACGTGGAAACAAATGATACGGGTGAGGTAGCAGCAGCAACGGTCTGGGAGGCTCTGAAGGCAGTTGTCAGAGGGGAATTCATCTCAATAGGGAAAAGTGAGAAAGCCGAGAGGGAGAGACTGGTGGAGGAGATACTCTGAGTGGACAGGAGATACGCGGAGGCCCCCAAGGTGGGGCTACTGAGGGAGCGGCGGAGTCTGCAGGCGGAGTTTGAACTGCTGACCACAGGGAAAGCGGTAGCACAGCTGAGGAAGGCGAGGGGGCCAGTCTATGAGTACGGGGAGAAAGCCAGTAGAATGCTGGCACACCAACTGCGAAAGAGGGAGGCGGCCAGGGAAATCGGGAGAGTAAAGAATAAGGAGGGTAACACGGTCTTGGATCCGGGGGGGGTGAACGGAATCTTTAAGGAATTCTATAGTAAACTATACGAGTCAGAGCCCCCGACGGGAGCGGAAGGGATGAGGCAATTTTTGGACCAGTTGAGGTTTCCGAAGGTGGAAGAGGACCTGGTGGAGGGGCTGGGGGCCCCGATTGAATTGGAAGAGATTGTCAAGGGTATAGAGGGCATGCAATCGGGTAAAGCACTGGGGCCGGATGGTTACCAGGTAGAATTCTATAAGGAATTTTCGGAAATATTGAGCCCACTCCTGATTTGGACCTTCAATGAGGCCAGAGAGAAAGGAACCCTCCCCCCAACAATGTCACAGGCTATGATCTCACTCATTCTTAAACGAGGGAAGGACCCGGAACATTGCAGGTCATACAGGCCGATTTCGTCTGTAAACGTGGATGCCAAATTGCTAGTTAAGATTCTGGCCACAAGAATTGAGGATTGCATCCCAGGGGTGATAGAGGAAGACCAGACTGGGTTTGTTAAAGGCAGAAAACTCAATACCAATGTCCGGAGACTTTGGAATATTATTATGATGCCCTCAGAGGGAGGGGAGGCGGAGGTGGTAACAGCGATGGACGCAGAGAAAGCCTTTGACCGGGTGGAGTAGGAGTACCTCTGGGAAATGCTGGGGAGGTTCGGGTTTGGTGAGGGCTTTATTGGCTGGGTGAAATTGCTGTACCAGGCAAGTGTATGTACAAACCGGCTGAGGTAGGGGTACTTCGAGCTTCACCGGGGAACGAGGCAGGGGTGTCCCCTCTCCCCGTTACTATTTGCCCTAGCTATAGAACCACTGGCTATGGCGCTGAGAGCCTCGAGGAACTGGCGGGGACTGGTTCCCGGGGGAGAGGGGGGTGGAGGAGGTTCTGTGGATCCTGAGGGATTTTGGTAGTTTTTCAGGGTACAAACTGAACATGGGAAAGAGCGAGTTGTTTGTGATCCAGGCCAAGGGGCAGGAGGAGAGACTGAAAGAGCTGCCACTCAGGATGGTAGAGAAAATTTTCGTTACCTGGCTATACAGGTGGCCAGGAAATGGGATGCCCTGCACGGGCTCAACCTGACCCGGTTGGTGGAGCAAATGGAAGGGGACTTTAAAAGGTGGGACATGCTCCCGCTGTCACTGGCAGGGAGGGTGCAGACCATGAAAATCACTGTCCTCCCCAGATTTTTGATTGTCTTTCAGTGCCTCCCCATCTTCATCCCGAAGGCCCTTCTAAGCGGGTGATTAGGATCATTACGGGCTTTGTGAGGGCGAATAAGACCCCGCGAGTAAGGAGAGTGGGAGCAGCTGGAGGCGGCGTCATGTAAAGGTACTAGTCTAGAAGCTTTAATAACAGCTCCTTTGCCGTACTCGCCGACCCGTTACTCCACAAGTGCGGTGGTGGTAGCGACACTGCGGATCTGGGGACAGTGGAGGAGGTACAAGAGGGTGGAGGGAGCGTCGGACTGGACCCCGATATGCAACAATCACGCGTTTGTCCCGGGTAGGATGGATGGTGGGTTCCAGAGCTGGCAGAGGGCAGGCATCAGAAGGATGGGAGATCTGTTCATAGACGGAAGCTTTCCCAGTTTGAAGGCGCTAGAGGGCAAATTTAATCTGCCACCAGGAAACGCCTTTAAATATCTGCAAGTGCGAGCCTTCCTGAAAAAACAGGGCGTGGCCTCTCCGACGCTGCCGCCACTGACGATACAGGACAGGGTGGTCTCCGGCACCTGGTTGGGGGAGGGGAGGGTGTCGGATATCTACCAGGAATTACAGGAGGCGGAGGAAACCCCGGTGGAGGTGCTCAAGGGCAAGTGGGAGAAGGAGCTAGGTGAGGAGTTGGAAGCGGGTCTGTGGGCAGAGGTCCTGGGCAGGGTTAATTCCTCCTCATCATGTGCCAGGCTCAGTCTAATTCAATTTAAGGTGGCCCACCGGGCACACATGGCGGCAGCGAGAATGAGCAAGTTTTTTGGGGTAGAAGACAGTTGTATGAGGTGCAAGAACAGCCCTGCAAACCATACCCACATGTTTTGGGCATCCCCGGAGCTTAGAGAGTTCTGGCAAGGGTTCGCGAGGGCAATGTCCAAAGTGCTTAACACACGGATGGTGCCGAGTCCAGAGATAGCGATCTTTGGAGTGTCAGAAGACCCGGGAGTTCAGGGGGCGAAAGAGGCCGACGTCTTGGCCTTTGCCTCCCCAGTAGCCCGGAGACGGATTTTATTAATGTGGAGGGACTCAAAGCCCCCCGAGTGCAGAGACTTGGGTTACCGACATGGCTAGGTTTCTTAGCCTCGAGAAAATAAAGTTTGCCTTAAGAGGGTCTACGCTAGGATTCTCTCGGAGGTGGCAGCCGTTCGTCGACTTTCTCGGGTAAAATTAAAATGTCAGCAGCAGCAGCAATCCGTTGGGGGGGGGGGGGGGGGGGTGAGTGCTTCATTGGGATGGTGTGGGAAGACTGGGTCATGTGGGGTAATGTCTATTTAATTGTTATTGTATATTCTCTTTTTGCACTATGTTAATGTTCACTGTAGTTTGTTTTATTATTATGGTTACTACTGTTTTATTATGAAAAATTCTGCAAAACCTTAACAAAAATACTTTTTTAAAAAAACAAGTAGGCTTACATTAACACTGCAATGAAGTTACTGTGAAAAGCCCCTAGTCGTCACATTCCGGCGCCTGTTCGGGTACAGACGGACAGTGACCCAGAACCGGGATCGAACCCAGATCCTCGGTGCCGTGAGGCAGAAGAGCTAACCACTGCGCCACCATGCTGCCCTGACCAATTACCTTCCTGGCTCACATCAGATAACAATAATGGACGATAACAACAGAGATTGGAGTCATTGTGGGCCAGTTCAATTCCCTGATGGACATGCATGAAATATTTGTGGTGGGGGGGGGTTCTGATTTAGTTCTGATTCACAGCTTGCCATGATGGAATTTCAACTCACGATCTCAGGGAAATTAAACGACCATAACGTGACCATACTCGCAAAAGTAAAAGATTAATTTTTTTCAAAAACAAAAGGATTTACCTCCATCCTGTTCTCTTGCTCAAGTGGTTTCAAACCAGCGAAGATGTCCTGTTCCTCTTCATTGCCTCCATCTTGTTTCTCCTCTTTAACCACTTCCTGTGGGTTGAGGTAATAGACTTGGTAGTCGTCCTCTCCTGTAACAGAGTTCTCGGCCATGTCCGGGCCAAGTGTTTTCGATAAGGAGTCATTCTCCCCCAGAGCTTCTTGTTCGCCGTTGCTCATTTCTTCAACCGGTTCTCCGGCCGGCCGCTTCGCCGCGGCGTCGTTCGTTTCGGGGTCAAAGCTTTCGGTAAAGAAACCTTCATTCTCGTCTGGATACAAGCCCTTGTAGCTACTGCTTGGACCATCGTCAAAGTCAAAGGTGTTGCAAGCTTCGGCCCCGAGGGCAAGGTTCCCGTCGTCTAGGCCGAGTTCCGCCAGGTCAGGCTCCAATGAGCTGTCCTCGCTGCTTGTCCTTCTTTTCCCTGAATGTTTGCTGGCAGAGCACTTCCCCTGAGGTAGTTTACATTTGGTTGCGCTCGGCTTATAGACGGGCTTGTCGCCGTCTGTTGGCGCCCGGCTCAGAGTGGACCGAGAGGCGTCGGAGGTAGCTTTCCGTTTGGCCGCGCTGTCTTTAGGCCGGACGGCCATTTCCTGCGGGCTCCTGCTTTTGCTGACGGACACCAGCTTGGCCCCGGCAGCCTCCAGCCCTTGGGCCTTCGGCGGCACCGTGCCACCGGCCCCACAGGCCAGCTCGGCGCTCGGTGCCTCACCGCAGGCCTTGCCGCCCTTGTGCTGCATGGCCTTGGCCCAGCAGAAGCTGCTCTTCTTCTCAGTGCTGCTGTAGGTGATACCCGGGACGGGGAAGGCCTCCTCCCAGCTGAAGTAGCAGGCCTCCACGGCAGGCTTAAAGCCTTGGAAGAGTTTGTCCAGCGACTTGCGATGCTGGCCCCTCTTCACAATTTCAATCACCTTCAGGTGCCACTGCCTGAGCTGTGAGCAAAGCTCTTTCCTCCTGCAACGCCAACAAATAAAATTAAATGCAACAAAAGGTTTTGAAGCAAGTTTTTCATACCACAAAGAAAGTTATGCTACATTCACGGCGACACACAGTGGTTAGCACTGCTGCCTCACTGCGCTCAGGGACCTGGGTTCGATTCCAGACTGGGTGACTACGTAGAGTCTGCACGTTCTCCCCGCATCTGCGTGGGTTTCCTCCGGGTGCTCCGGTTTCCTCCCGCAGTCCAAAGATGTGCAGGTTAGGTGGATTGGCCATGCTAAATTGTCCCTTAGTGTCCAGGGATGTGAAGGTTAGGTGGGGTTACGGGCAAATGGCGGGATAGTGACCTGGGTAGGGGGCTCTTTCAGAGGATCGGTGCAGAATTCATTGGGCCGAATGGCCACCTTTTGCGGGGATTCCATGATTCAGGGTGGTTGCAACAGAACTATCAGCGCGTAATCCATGTGTCACAGGGGGAGAGACTAAATCAGTTAGGGTCATATTCATTGAAGTTTAGAAGAGTGAGAGGGGATAGAAACTTATACGATTCTAACAGGATTAGACAGGGTAAATTCAGAAAGAATATTCCCGATGGTGGGAATATTCCAGAACTAGGGGTCATAGTTTGAGGGTAAGGGGTGAACCTTTTAGGACTGAGATGAGGAGAAATTTCTTCACCCAGAGGGGGGTGAATTTGTGGAATTCGCTACCACAGGAAGTAGTTGAGGCTAACACGTTGTGTAATTTCAAGAAGTAATTAGAAATAGCTCCTGGGGATAAAGGGATCAAGGGATTGGGGGGAGGGGGGGGGGGATAAGGGTACTGAACTTGGATGATCGGCCATGATCATAATGAATGGCAGAGGCAACTCGAAGGGCCGAATGGCTACCTCCTGCCCCTATTTTCTATGTATGTTTCTATGCAATTCAATTTTTTTTGATTTGAGCAATCTTCTGCAATGGATGACTCATTTTAAGTGTACTTTTTTTTTTTTTAAAAAAGGCCCCAATCAATTCAACACTGGAGTCTCCAGGTCTGCATCTACTACCTGTTGTGTTTGCATTGGTGCATCGTCACGTCCATGCAAGGCAATTTTGCTGAGAAATATATCCCCGTTCCCTTACGGGGCCAAAATCCTGGAACTCCCTCCCTAACAGCACTGTGGCTGCACCTACACCATTTGGACTGCAGCGGTCCATAAAGGCGGCTCGCCACCACCTTCTCCAGGGCAATTAGGGGTGCGGGACTTGCCATGTGACGCTCACATCCCAGGGCAGAATAAAAAGACAGAAAGGAAAACCCAGGGACAACAGATGAAAAATGAGTCCGGGAAATGCCTTGCTGTGTTGTGTGAACGCAGGCGTCAAGGTCGCATGGAGATATTTCCAGGCTTTCCAAATGGAGACAGTTCCGGAATTTAAAGCAAGTATTTTCATACTCCAGACTCTTTGTGACAACAATGATTGTACTTCATCGACTGGGAAACACTTTGGGTAACCGGAGGTCAATAATGGTGCCTCGCAAATGGAAATCATTTTATTTAGGCCCTAGATTTCCAGGACATGCAGTCCCTGATCTACCTTCAGTATCTTTCTCTTTTAATTTGAACTGACTCCATTGGCTGTGACGCATTTTAAATAAACCAAAATCACAATCAGGCAAGCCATCAGAAAACTCAGGTGTTTGTCGTAATACTCACGCTCAACATGCCCAAGAGTTTTGAGTTACTCTCTTCGATGATGCTGGGGCCCCGCTCTGGGGGAGAATATCTCGGCTTCTCTCAAAGATAATATGGTCATTCAATTACCTGTGAGGACTCATGGTGGGGTCCAGGACTGCCAGCCTCCACAAGACCACCATCTCGTCGCACATGCTGGCACACGCGTGGGCAGCCACTTCGGACTGGCCATTGCTACGGCCGGTGTGACCGCTGGCGCTACTGTGCGACGCGGAGGTCCGCACGCTGTACCACCACCCAATTATCTGCAGATGAAAGGAATTGGAACAAAAATCATCAGATAAACTTCTTAGGAGTTTTAGTTTGTCGTAGAAATGGACATTAAACGTGAGCATTTCATCTGTGCCAGGCTCTCGCACGCGGATGGTTTTAAGCGTGCCAAACCCCATCAGACGGCTGTTAAGAATCAACCACTTTGCTGGGGCTTTACTGGAGAAGCGTATTGTGGAGTCACCAGACTTTCTTGGTAAACAAAGCAGTCATATTGTGTACAGCAGGATCACACTAATTAGAGGGCTGGTTTAGCTCAGTGGGCTAGACAGCTGGGTTGTATTGCAGAACAAGGCCAGCAGGGGCTTTTGAAATGAAAATGAAATGAAAATCGCTTATCGTCACGAGTAGGCTTCAATGAAGTTACTGTGAAAAGCCCCTAGTCGCCACATTCCGGCGCCTGTTCGGCGAGGCTGGTACGGGAATCGAACCGTGCTGCTGGCCTGCTTTAAAAGCCAGCGATTTAGCCCAGTGTGCTAAACCAGCCCCATGTGTGCTAAACCAGTAACTTCATAATTGTGACAATAAAAGATTATTATTATTATTATTATTATTATTAAATGGCCAGTTAGCCTGTTTCGATTGAACGTTAAAGAGTTGGTCAGGATGCTAGGAGGGAGTGCCCGGTTTTGTTTTGTTCCCCCCCCAATGGGTATTTTATCCCCTCCTGAACAGGCAGATTGGGGGCTCTGTTTAGGTCTCTTTTGAAAGATGGCATCTTCTGCAATGCAAAACCCCCTCAGAACAGGCCCGAGTCAGGCCCAGACAAGATGCTCCAGTCCTGGAGTGGGGAATGAACCCACAACGTTCTGATCCAAAGTCGGTCAGGACAGCTTTCATTTTATTAATTTACGGGATGTGGGCGTCGCTGGTTAGGTCAGCAGGTACTGCCCACCCCGAGTTGCCCTTGAGAGGTAGTGAGCTGCCTTCTTGAACCACTGCATTCCATGAGGTGTAGGTACACCCACAGTTCTGTCTGGGAGGGAGTGCCAGGATTTTGACCCAGTGACAGTGAAGGAGCGGCCGATATATTCCACAAGTCAGGCTGAGGAGTAGCTTGGAGGGAAACCACCAAGTGGTGATGTTCCCAGGTATCTGCTGCCCTTCTAGATGGTAGTGGTCATGGGTTTGGAAGGTGCTGCCTAGGGAGACTTGGTGAGTTCGTGCAGTGTATCTTGTAGATGGTACACACGGCTGCCACTGTTCGTCGGTGGTGGAGGGTTTGAATGTTTGTGGGAGGGCGGGCTGCTTTGTCCTAGATGGTGTCGAGTTTCTAGTGTTGTTGGAGCTGCACTCATCCTGGCAAGTGGAGAGTCATTACCCTCCTGATTTGTGCCTTGTAGATGGTGGACAGGCTTTGGGGAGTCAGGAGGCGAGTTACTCGCTGTAGAATTCCTCATCTTTGACCTGCTCTGGTAGCCACAGTATTTATATGGCACACGCTTATACCACTAAGTCAATCTATTTGGTAATGCAAATGGACTTTCAGGATTACCACTGCTGGGTAGTTCGTCATTCTACTCAAATGGGAATATCTTCCCAAAGTAGACAACATATCAGTCACTCCTCAACAAGTGAGGAACCACACGATACTCTCAGAAGTGACGAACATGGGATTACAAGGGAAGACTTTAGAACTAGCACCTAACCTGAAATGAAATGAAAATTGCTTATTGTCACGAGTAGGCTTCAATGAAGTTACTGTGAAAAGCCCCTAGTCGCCACATTCCAGCGCCTGTCCGGGGAGGCTGGTACGGGAATCGAACCGTGCTGCTGGCCTGCTTGGTCTGCTTTAAAAGCCAGCGATTTAGCCGAGTGAGCTAAACCAGCCCCTGGTGCTCCTGCTCCAGGAGATTGGAGTTGTCAGTACAGTCAGCGTGTCTACTATGGGGGCTCAGGATGATTATTCCACCACTATTGAACTATTGAGAAAAAGGGTGTTAGCGAAGCCACATGAAGGAAACAGGGAGAAGTTATTTCTGATGGCCTGGATTGGACATGGCAATTGAAGAGAAAGAACACGTTCTTCCTGTGTGAAGAGACCTGTAACCCTTAGCACTGCTACATCCATGGGAATGGCCTGAAGGGGCTTGGCAACACCTGCATGTATGTAACATAACACAGAGCAGATCAGTTTCTGGTCAATGGTAACCCCCAGGATGTTGATAGCCGGCGACTCAGTGATGGAAATGCCATTGAACATCATGGGGTTGAAAGTCAGTTTATTGGGCAGTAGCACAAGAAATAGGAGCAAAAGCAGGCTCCTTAAGCACACTCCACCATTCAATAAGATCATGGCTGATCTGATCTCGGCATCAAATCCATTTTCCTGCCTGTTCCCCATTTCCTTGGATTCTCCGATAGTTCACAAATCTCCTAACTCAATCTCGTGACCCGGTTTCCACTGCTCTCTGGGCAAGGCAACTTCAAACTTCATAGCCTCGGAGAATCACATTTCTCCCTTTCTCCATTTTAAATTGGCAGCCTTTTATACTCGATGCCCCTGGTTCTAGAAACACCCCCCCCCCACCTCCATGAGGAGAAATGTCACCCCCTCGGCATCAACATGGAAGTTGTACAGCAGTCTCTTTTCAGAATGCCGGCTTCATTGGAAGTGTGACGCTAAAGCACCTGCAATGAGGTTAAAGGTTAGAGGAACAAGATCAAAGGTTATGCAAGGTCCTGGGTGGGAACCTCCTAAATGCTCCCTCTGTGCCTTATTTTCTCTGTTGTTAATGTGGAAGTCTCACCCACAGGGAGGGAACATTGGCAATGCCCATGGATCTTTGGATGGCATCAAAGCTGTAATTTCAGCCAATGAGGTGCAGTTTCAAGAGGCAGCCAGAATCCAACATGCAAAACAAGAAAGTTGGCAGCTTCAGCGAAGAGGATTTAGTAATCTCCTCCTGCTCGGAGGTTCCAGACCTGTACCAGGCCCCGGTCTTGATGGTGACTCACCCGCTCAGACTCGGTAATACCAAAGGGGAACATTATTGGTCTGGTGGAGAATTACATGGCTGGTTACTTTAATGGTAGGTTTACACACGAGTGTTATGCAACCAGTCTGAGCCTGTGTTTGTACTGCCTGGTACTCTCCGAGCAGACGATATGAGTCACAGCTCTGAGTAAATGTGTATAGGCATGTCCAGGCCGTTGCTTCTGCTTGGCCATTGTTCCAAATGTATGGGGCGGGTTCTATACATCATCCACATAAGCTCTGCACAGGGAGCGCAAGAGATCCCAGGCATTCGCTGCAAGGTGGTTTTGAGCCAGCGCCAATACTTAAGCAAAGTGACACTCCATATTCTACATACTCTGTTTCAAACTAACGAGACTGATACTGTGCGGATCCCAAACTGCTTTCCTCACTTCACTGCTACACCGCTGCAATCCAGCACCAACAGGATGGGCCAAATGGCCTTCTTCTGTGTTATAAAATGTTTCTGTTCCTATTATAGGAAGGATGTGGAAGCATTGGAACGGGTGCAGAGGAGATTTACAAGGATGTTGCATGGTATGGAAGGAAGATCTTATGAGGAAAGGCTGAGGGACTTGAGGCTGTTTTCGTTAGAGAGAAGAAGGTTAAGAGGGGACTTAATTGAGGCATACAAGATGATCAGAGGATTAGATAGGGTGGACATTGAGAGCCTTTTTCCTCGGACGGTGATGTCCAGCAGGAGGGGACATAGCTTTAAATTGAGGGGAGACAGATATAGGACAGATGTCAGAGGTAGATTCTTTACTCAGAGAGTAGTAGGGGTGTGGAATGCCCTGCCTGCAACAGTAGTGGACTCGCCAACACTAAACTCATTCAAATGGTCATTGGATAGGCATATGGACAATAAGGGAATAGTGTAGAGGGACTTTAGAGTGGTTTCACAGGTCGGCGCAACATCGAGGGCCGAAGGGCCCGTACTGCGCTGTAATGTTCCATTTCCATTGCAAAGAGTGACCTTTCCTCGCTCCCTCGCCCACGGCAGGTAACTGAATCGCGTTTCCCACATTTAAGCGGATGACAGCGGGGTGAATGGTGTTCACAGTGGCCGGATTTACTCAAAGCCTTACCTGCTCGTAGGTCAAACACTGATCGGTGAGAATTTCGAGGAGGGGGGCTGCGTTACTGTCGCGCCGTTTGAACATCTCGCGGACAATAGATAGAAGGTTCCAAATGCCCTCTGGCTCTCGCCCGCGAAGGGGCCGGAGGAGGCAAGCCCACTCTGCAGCCGCTGGCGGCTCCGTCGACGATAAATACAGAGAGTTAACATCGCTGCAGGGAGATCAAATAAAACTATTATCAAATGAGACAATTAGCTGGCGTGACTGCAGAGAAAGAGCCCACTCAAAAGCGCCTACACCAGGCCAACGGGCCGAGTGGCCTCCTCCTGTGCCGTACAAATGGATCATTCTATGGATCTAAATGCCGAGCGGAAAACACAAATGTGAATTCTAACCGCGGCCACTGAACGTACGTTAGCAGACGTGAACGGACTTCAAAACATTTGCAAACGCACCCCCTGCCAAAGAATTAGGAACATAAAGCACTCCCAATTTAGTATGGTTTAAATGTTAAAAGATACACAATAAAAATATTAAAAAGGAACATTCATTTTGAGCTGGACTGAAGGCCAGCATTTATTGCCCATTTCTAATTGCCCCTTGAGAATGTGGTGGGGAGCCGCCTTGTTGAACTGCTGCGGTCTATGTGCAGCCATGGTGGTGTTATAGGGAGGGAGGGAGCTCCAGGTCTTTGACCCAGTGGCACTGAAGGAACAGCGATAGATTTCCAGGTCAGAATAGTGTGTGTGACTTGGACGGGAGCTTAGAAAGGGCAGTGCTCCAATGTGTCTGCTGCTCTGGGCTGCCCAAGTCACAGTTTATGTCAGTTATCACACACCAGTATGATATGTAATTCATGGCACTGTAACCTCATCAAAAGAGGACACTGACTCATGCCATTATCAACAGGTTATTCTCAAGTGCCATTAAGAAAAAATGGGATCAATTAGATTAGGTTCGCCTGCAATGCAGATGAATATTAGATTGGATTAAATCAAACATGTTGGGATAAATTAGAATGAGTCGTTTTAGATTAAGATGGGCTACATTAGCAGGAATAAATAAATAGAACCGATAACGGTTGGAGAAAATAGCTAGCAGAATTGATACCTTTGATTTTTTTTTAAAATTAAATTGCGCCCAAAGGTATATTCCGGTATCTTAGCGCTAATACAATCAAGGAGGCACCTTAATATTTTATTGCTGGAATATTAACACTGTCACAGTATGTGAGGTGAGAAGGTACAAACTGTACAGACCAGGGAGACAGGCAATCCTGGGGCATGGCACCAGGGCTGGCTTGGAGGAGTGTTAATCCAGTAGTTAAAAGTTATGAAAGTCACTGCTGTACTCATTAGTCTGTGGAGATCTCTTCCACAGGGAGCAGTGAAGGCTGGGTCGTTGAATCCATTCACTGCCGAGTTAAGACATTCTTTTGACAAGGGAGCCAAAGATTACGGTGGACAGACAGGAATGTGGAGTTAGAACCTCAACCAGATCAGCCCCGGTCCTGTTGAATACCAGAACAGACCCGAGGGGCCGAATGGCCTGATCCTGCTCCTAATCGTTGTACTCTTGTAAGAGGCCACTCTGATTACAGGTTGCGGACATAGAGAGCTGGATTTAAACACCTCCCAATCCACAGGCAGCGGTTTCCGCCATTGACAAGGCTCCCGTTAATGGCTGGGCAAGGACGCTATTTAACATGAAAAAGCCGCAGACTGATGACATCATTATCATGGCATTATCTGATGACATCATTGGCAGCATTATCTGATGACATCATTGGCAGCATTATCTGATGACATCATTGGCGGCATTATCTGATAACATCATTGATGCCACGACCCAATATTAGTGTCAAAGCCCAGGAGGTGGACAGAGGGGTTGTGCATTTTGCTGATGGTCATTGAGCTTTGTTTTTGCACATCAATTGGCTCCGTGCCTGCCTCCGGATTATACGGACTGCACTTCAAAAAGGCAAACTCACTGTGAAACGCTCTGAGCTATCCTTAAGACGGCTCACTAAAACACAAATCTATTCTGTTCCAACAGGGAAATGTACTGACAAGTGTTAACATTAACCCTCAGCTCTTACCTGGGCACCGTGATCAACGTATATTTTGGTTCAAATTGTTAATCGGGACACAAAACTCTGTGCGTCTTCTCGGGTGAATTCTCTTTTTGAGAGAGGCACGGTCTGGCATTTCTATAATGTTTTTCATCGCCTTGGGTCATCCCAAAGCTCTTCACAGCCAATGAAGTACTTTTGGAAGTGTAATCACTATTGTAATGTGGGACATGTGGCAGCTGCTTTGAGCACAGCAAGCTCCCGCTAACAGCATTGTTTTCCTGACCAGAAAATCTGTTCGTTTTGTTTTTGTGATGCTGGCTGAGGGATAATTGTCGGCCAGGACACTGGGAGAACTCCCCCAGTCTTCTTCGAAACAATGCCGCGGGACGCTTTACAGAGAGGGCAGCTGAGGCCTCGGTTATATGTCTCGTCTGGAAGATGGCCTTCAAAGCAGTGGGACAGGGCACCCTCAGCGCTGCACCGAACGTCAGCTTTGATCATTGCCTCCGGGGGGAGGGGGCACCAAAACCCACGACCGCCTGACTCAAGAGAGGCGAGTGCCACCCGCTGGGCCACAGCTGACACTGAGGGGAGAAATACGACATCCAGGCACGCCAATGGAAGAAGGGATTAAGGAAAATAATTACCTGAACACCACAGGAGAGGGACCACAGAACTTGTGGAGGGTTTTCTTGATGTTGTCACTAAGCGTAGATTCATCAAGGTACCAGGTGCTCTGGTCGGACGCAGATGGCCCGGCAGTGGGATCTGTCAATAGCAATCAACTTTTTCAAATGAATTTGAGGTTTTCCACAGATAAAGGCTGGCAGCAGAGTTATACAATTAAAAAAAATACACCTGCTCAGCCAATGTGGTTAACTCTTAAATGCCCTCTGAAATGGCCAAAGCAAGTCACTCATTACAAAGGGAAATTAGGGATGGGCAATAAATGCTGGCCCAGCCCGCAACAAGAATGTTTTTTAAAGTACAAGATATTAATGATAATAATCTTTATCATTGTCACAAGTAGGCTCACATTAACATTGCAATAAAGTTACTGTGAAAAGCCCCTAGTCGCCACATTCCGGCGCCTGTTCTGGTGAACAGAGGGAGAATTCAGAATGTCCAATTCACCTAACAAGCACGTCTTTCGGGACTTGTGGGAGGAAACCGGAGCACCCGGAGGAAACCCACGCAGACACGGGGAGAACGTGCAGACTCCGCACAGACAGTGACCCCAGCCGGGAATCGAACCCGGGACCTTGGCGCTGTGAGGCAACAGTGCTAACCACTATGCTACCGTGCCGCCCTTACAGCACATTCATCCCAACAGGTCTCCTCCGCCAATGGGAATGGCAGTAATCAATTTCAGAAGAAATGTGACCAGCACGGTATACCCAGGCCTCGGAGCCCCAACTCAGTAAACCATGTGCCCCTTGATAAATCCTCATGACAATGCCGATTATACTGGTAATCATGGTCCACCAGCGAGTTTGTTGGGGTGAAAATCTATTGTGGCATTTTGAAAACTTGCACATTAGTCAGAGGCTGTCACAAATCTCAACTTCAAGAGGAGGAGGCTGGCTTTGTTTATTTTATGGGTTCTGGCATTTGGTTCAGCCAAGTTCTCCATTTTGCTCCTGTGTGTAGGATAAGTGACGTTACGTTAGGTTATGCGATGTGTGCAACACACAGACACTGGAGATCATGCATGAAGAGAAAAATAAGGGAAATAAAGTCTCTAAACATAGAGCTTTATTGAACATGTATCCGTGACTTTCTTTATCCAGTGGAAGAACTAATGAAGCATCTATAACCCACCGGCGACTTTTCTTGGCCCGTGAAGGTTTATATGTCGGAATTCTACAATTTCCCAATCTTGCTGCAGTTTAAGTCTGTAAAGTAGGCCAGTGTTCAATAGCTGCGATCATTCTAGTAGAGCAATGAGAACATATAACATAACAAAGAAATTGCTGCCAGCGTGGCCGTATTAGATTATAGTGAGAAGTCTTACAGCACCAGGTTAAAGTCCAACAGGATTGTTTTGAATCACAAGCCTTCGGAGCACTGCTCCTTCCTCAAACCTGCGCTCCGAAAGCTAGTGATTCGAAACCAACCTGTTGGACTTTAACCTGGTGTAAGACTTCTTACTGTGCTCACCCCAGTCCAACGCCGGCGTCTCCACACCATGGGTATTAGATTATGGGTCACCAGACTAAGAGCCGAAATTGTGGATAGCATCCTAATTGCTTGCAAAGATAAAGTGCGGATGAAAAATCTCCTTTGTAGGTCTATCATAACCAATTGCTTCAAAAAGCATTCCTGCTCCCATCGTATTTACACCCTCCCCCGTTGAATTTTTATCTGATCCGTTCCTGACACCTCCGAGCAAACTAGAGATCACGAACAGAGGAAGGTGACACACAAATGAGGTCAGCCATTCAGCCCCTCAACCATGCTCCACCATTTAAGAAGATCATGACTGATCTGACAGTAACCTCAAATCTGCACCCCGCCTACCCCCAATGACCTCCTTGCTGGCTGGAACCCTATCCAACTCTGCCTTCAATAAATTCAAACTCTTTGCTTGCATCGCCTTTTCAGGAAGAGCGTTCCAAAGACTCACCACCCTCGATGGAAGATTTGTTGCCGCATCTCCGTTTTAAATGGGCGGCCCCTGATTTTTGAAGGGTGACCTCCCTCCCCCACCCAGTCCTAGATCCTCCCACAAGTGGAAACATCCTCTCCACATCCACCCCCGACCTTTGAATGACATCCAGCGCGTTATTGCTGCCACTTCCATGTAAAACGGCAAACTATAAAACAAATTACGTCGGTTACCTGGGGCCCCACAGACGGTGTTGATTGCGGTTGATTGGGACGAAAGTAACTCATCCAGGAGCCTCTGTGCAGTGGGGAGGATCTTCCAAGGAAAGGAGACAAGAGAGAGAGGGAAAATAAGGACATAAAGCAAGAATTTAACTAAAGGTTTTACTCAATGCTCACCAAACTAACAAGAGTTCTGCAATATTCTAAGCACAACTTCAAATCAGACTTTAAAAATATATTGGACCAGTTCCCCTCCCTAAGGTAAGGGCTGCGTTTGACTCTCGTTTATACCCAGTTAGCCTGGGATTCCGCCAGACTCCAATTTATAATTTGGTTATTATTGTAGAGCCCAATTCAAATACGCCAATTTATTCCTGTGCTAGGAACGATTTTTTTTTTAAAAAGAGGAAAAATGTTGCATTTAAACTTGGACAAACTCCCCTCCTGCCTTGCATACTTGGCAACGAATAGATGAGATACCAGCTCCAAATGCCAGAGATTGGAGCCTTCGCTTAACTTGCACGAGGGTGAACATTTAGGTCTCCATTCTCAAACTTTGAACTTCAAATCAAAAGGATGTTCCTTCTTCCAACCTCCTCTCTCTCTCTCTCTCTCTCTCTCTCTCTCTCTCCCCCCCCCCCCCCCCCCCCCCCCCCCCCCCCCCGGAACTTTCTCCTGAATTGGGCACCAGCGTTAAAATGGCCAGAAATTCTGCGCAGATTATATCTGGGGTTTGTTCTGCTCATGGTCTATGAGCTGTTCAGGACAGTCTTCTGATAGGAACATGGGGATTTAGGAGCCGGAGTAGGCCATTCAGCCCTTTGAGCCTGTCCCGTGTTTCAATAAGATCACGGCTGATCTGGTTTTAGTCTCAACTCCGCTTGGCCTCCATACCCCTCGACTCTCTTGTCTATCAACAATTTTTCCAACACTGCCTTGAATATATTCAATGACCCGGCCTCCATTGCTGCCTGGGGAACGGAATTCCACGTGCCAACAACCTTTTGAGAACAAATTTTCCTCATCTCCATCTTAAATGATAGACCTCTTGTTCTTAATCTGTGCCCCCCCCGCCCCGGTTCTAGTTTCTTCCGTCCGTTTCCTGCCAACCTATCTACAGAAGGATTTATTTCCCACAGAGGGAGGGTAGCAGAGGTTCACCAGACTAAGCCCTGGGATGGTGGTATTGTCTGATGAGGAAAGATTGAGGAAACTGAGCTTTGTAGTGACTTGAGTTTCGAAGAATGACAGGTCACCTTATTGAAACTTTAAACATTCTTACAGGGCGTGACAGGGTAGATGTGGATACGATGTTTTTTCTGACTGGTGAGCCTAGAACCAAAGGGCACAGTCTCAGAATACAGGGCAGGCCATGTAAGAATCATAAAATATTAGAATTTACAGCGCAGCTGGTCATTCGGCCCATCAAGTCTACACTGGCCTCTGAAAGGGCACCCTACTTAAACCCACACCTCCACCCCATCCCCGTAACCCCATCTAACCTTTGGACACTCGGGGGCAATTTAGCATGGCCAATCCACCTAACCTGCACATCTTTGGATTGTGGGAGGGAAGCGGAGCACCCGGAGGAAACCCACACAGACACGGGGAGAAAGTGCAAACTCCACACAGACAGTCACCCGAGACCGGAATTGAACCCGGGACCCTGGAGCTGTGAGGCGGCACTACTAACCACTGTGTCCCTGTGTCGCCCCCGTAAAACTGAGATGACGAGGGACTTCTTCACTCTCGAGGGTGGTGAATCTTTGGAAAACTCTATCCCAGAGTGGGTTTTATGGAGGCTCAGTCATTGAGCATGTTCAAGACAGAAGTTGATCGATTTCTGGATACTAGGGATATCAAGGGTTATGGGCATGGTGGGAAAAATGGCAGAAGGAGAAGATGATCTGTTCGAATGGCAAAGCAGGCTTGATGGGCCAAGTGGCCTACTCCAGTTCCTCTGTCCCTAACTCGTCAAAAATCATGTTGTATCAATACTTTCAAGCAGCAACCTCTCTGTTCAAAATAAATTCGACATCTCAGATACAAATCTGCATCCGATCAATAAATAATACAACCATAATTCCTGTTGCTCCTCTTGTTGCCCCAGACACAGTATGAAACTACAGCAAACAATGAGAATCATCTCCAGTTTCTCGATTACAAGTCTCTCAGTCAACTCTGTTTTTTTTTTTTAAAAAGGACACTGTAACCTCTCCAGTCTGGAATGATTGGGACTGAGATACTTCTGGATTTTGGATGTTTGGCAGGGAGATTATAGAATTAGGTTAGAAGGCCTAACCAGAAGTGAGAGAACTAGAAAACACTACAGCGAGCAAATCACCTGAAACATAAAACAGTGACAGAACATCGGAAGGCAGTAACAAGAATTGTTCTACTTAGCTAAATACTTGATCTTCCCTATTTCCATCGTAACACACTGTGCTAAAATGATACCGTGAGTCTGCTGAAAATATTTCCTGATAACTTGAGTCTCGCAAAAATAAATATTTGAACTGGAGAGGTTACAGTGTACATTGTAAACTGGGATCATTTTGATAAAGTTACATTTTGAACAATTTAAAAGCTTTGCTTAATAGTTTTTTTTTTACAAGCCAGCTTTGTTCACCTATTCACAAACGACAGTGAAATAGCGTCAGGATCTTCAGCCGATACCAACGGTCTTCACTGGTTAGTCAGTCATTTCTTACCTGCTGAGGCAGCTCGCTGATCAAATACTGAGCAAACTTCTGTAGCTGATCTCTCTGTAATCGGGAGAGCGATTCAGACACTGGCGCCCGCAAACATACCGCCAAGGCCTTCAAGAGAATGAAGAAAAGATTAGCTTTCTCAAGTGGTAACTTGACAGAGTGTGGGCCAGGAGGCATTCCAGAGAACCACCAGCTCTAAGGGAGGGGGGGGGGGGGGGGGGGGGGGAGGTACTTGTTAAAAAGTTCTTGAATGACAATCACACCTGATCCTCAGTCAGGACTCGAAGAACCAGCTTCTCCAATGTGTACCTCAAGGCTATGAAAACGACTTCAAAATTGATTAGATATTGAGTGAATAATTTGTGATGGACAGAGGTCCTGAAGATCGATAATAATAATTAATACCTTCTCCCCATAGCTTCGAAGATTTTGATTTTCAATTTGTTGGGTTTACATTATTAAAATATCTCGGGAGAGCAATGAACCATAACTCCTACAACATAGTACGCACAGCAACCACTCCATGAAATAACAGGAATAAACTTAAGGGCAGCATTGTGGCGCAGTAGTTAACACCCAAGTGCGATCCCCGCCCCGGGTTACTGTCCGTGTGGAGTTTGCACATTCTCCCCGTGTCTGCATGGGTTTCACCCCCACAACCCAAAAGATGTGCAGAGTAGGTGGATTGGCCATGCTAAATTGCCCCTTAATTGGAATTTATTTTAGACAAATTGTTTAAATTTTTTTTAAAAAGGAATAAACTTAATCGCTTTTACTCTATTATATGAGAGTTCTCATAGAACCCCTACAGTGCTGGAATCGGCCCATCGAGTGTGCACCAACTCTCTGAAAGAACACTCCTCCCGCTCTACTCCCGTAACCCCACCTAACCTGTACATCTTTGGACTAAAGTGAAACAAAGACAATTCTGGGAAAGGGGTTAATTGGCCTTCTTAGTTATAAGATGATTAGATTCGAAGATCTAAACCTTTGCCTGAGGTTGCTTTGTAGTTGAAGCAAAGGTATGAAGACATCTAATTGGGTTATCATAGAATGACAGTGCAGAAGCAGGACATTCAGCCCATCAAATCTACACTGACCCCTGGAAAGAGCACCCGCACTTAAGCCCACGCCTCCACTCTATCCCCGTAACCCAGTAACCCCACCCAACCTTTTTTGGACACTAAGGGCAATTTAGCATGGCCAATCCACCTAACCTGCACATATTTGGACTGTGGGAGGAAATCGGAGCACCCACGCAGACACGGGGAGAACGTGCAGACTCCGCACAGACAGTGACCCAAGCCGGGAATCGAACCTGGGACCCTGGAGCTGTGAAGCAACTGTGCTAACCACGGTGCTACCGTGCTGCTTGGGCTCTACAGAAGGAGCGAGACATGCTAGCTGTGTTTAATTCCGTAAATGCAGATGTGGAAATGCTTGTTGTATTCGAAGAGACACCTTTGTCGTATCAACTATTTAATGTGAAATTTCTCTCTTTATTTCAGATATAAATTTACCCGGTAATGTTTGAATTATGTTGGTTCGTTACAATAAAAGGTTTTTAAAAGTGAAATTCTGTCCTTTGGTTATTTCCTCTGGTGTCATGGAGAATTCTTGCTTTTAAAAGGTTATAGTCTCTACAGGGATCCTAACCTTAAGTAGAAAATACAGCACCAAGTTTCACACAGCGGGTTCCTGCAAACAGAAATAGGACACAACTGGGAACAGGTTGAAAATTCCTTATCCAAAATGCTTGAGGCCCAGTGTGTATCAGATTTCGGAACATACTGCGCAGTTGCTACGCGCATCGAGAACTACCCATTTTAATAATCTTTTTAATAATAATCTTTGTCACAAGTAAGCTTACATTAACACTGCAATGAAGTTGCTGTGAAAAGCCCCTAGTTGCAACACGCTGGCGCCTGTTCGGGTACACAGAGGGAGAATTCAGAATGTCCAATTCACCTAACAGCACGTCTTTGAGGTCTTGTGGGAGGAAACGGGAGCACCCGGAGGAAATCCCCCCAGACACGGGGAGAACGTGCAGACTCCGCACAGGCAGTGACCCAAGCCAGGAATGGAACCTGGGACCTAGGAGCTGAAGCAACAGTGCTACTGCGCTGTCCCATGTGCATAACATTGGGAACTGCACGTGCGCAGCACGCATTGGGAACTGTGCATGCGTGGAACATTTAGAACTGCGTATGCGTGGAACATTTGGAATTGCGCATGCCCAGAACGTTGCGAACTGCGCATGCAAGGACCATTGCGAACTGGGCGTGCACAGAACATCGGGAACTGCGCATGTACAGAACATCGGGAACTGCGCGTGCACAGAACATCGGGAACTGCGCATGTACAGAACATCGGGAACTGCGCGTGCACAGAACATCGGGAACCGTGCACGCACAGAACATCGGGAACTGCGCGTGCACAGAACATTGGGAACCGTGCACGCACAGAACATCGGGAACTGCGCGTGCACAGAACATCGGGAACCGTGCACGCACAGAACATCGGGAACTGCGCGTGCACAGAACATTGGGAACTGCGCATGTACAGAACATTGGGAACTGCGCATGTACAGAACATTGGGAACTGTGCACGCACAGAACGTCGGGAACTGTGCACGTACAGAACATCGGGAACTGCGCATGTACAGAACATCGGGAACTGCGCATGTACAGAACATCGGGAACTGTGCACGTACAGAACATCGGGAACTGCGCATGTACAGAACATCGGGAACTGCGCATGTACAGAACATCGGGAACTGCGCATGCACAGAACATCGGGAACTGTGCACGAACAGAACATCGGGAGCTGCGCATGTACAGAACATCGGGAACTGCGCGTGCACAGAACATCGGGAACTGCGCATGTACAGAACATCGGGAACTGCGCGTGCACAGAACATCGGGAACTGCGCATGTACAGAACATCGGGAACTGCGCATGTACAGAACATCGGGAACTGTGCACGCACAGAACATCGGGAACCGTGCACGCACAGAACATCGGGAACTGCGCATGTACAGAACATCGGGAACTGCGCGTGCACAGAACATCGGGAACTGCGCATGTACAGAACATCGGGAACTGCGCATGTACAGAACATCGGGAACTGCGCATGTACAGAACATCGGGAACTGTGCACGCACAGAACATCGGGAACTGCGCATGTACAGAACATCGGGAACTGCGCACGCACAGAACATCGGGAACTGCGCATGCCCAGAACATCGGGAACCGTGCACGCACAGAACATCGGGAACTGCGCATGTACAGAACATCGGGAACTGCGCATGTACAGAACATCGGGAACTGTGCACGCACAGAACATCGGGAACTGTGCATGCACAGAACATCGGGAACTGTGCACGCACAGAACATCGGGAACTGTGCACGCACAGAACATCGGGAACTGTGCACGCACAGAACATCGGGAACCGTGCACGCACAGAACATCGGGAACTGTGCATGCACAGAACATCGGGAACTGCGCATGCCCAGAACATTGGGAACTGTGCACGCACAGAACATCGGGAACTGTGCACGCACAGAACATCGGGAACTGTGCACGCACAGAACATCGGGAACTGCGCACGCACAGAACATCGGGAACTGTGCACGCACAGAACATCGGGAACTGTGCACGCACAGAACATCGGGAACTGTGCACGCACAGAACATCGGGAACTGTGCACGCACAGAACATCGGGAACTGTGCACGCACAGAACATCGGGAACCGTGCACGCACAGAACGTCGGGAACTGTGCACGCACAGAACATTGTGCGGCGCCGTTGGGAACTGCGGATGTGCGGTGCATGTTGCGATTCTCCAAACTGGAAACATCATCTCCGCTCGGCCCATCTGGGCTGGAGAATCAGCAGCCCCGCCGATTCCAGCGGCCCGCGGCCAGTGCCGCGTCAAACACGCTGGCGCAAATATCGCCGATTCTCTGCACCTCGGAGAATCGCGCCCCGGCATCGGGGCGTCCGCAGTTGCGGCGATTCCCCAGTCCGGTGCGGGGCTCGGAGAATCGCCCCTGTAGTTAACCATTTAAAAAAAACCACTAAATCCCAACTGACCGCATAAAGGGGTCAATGCTTGATCTGGCTGACACAACAACAACTTTTACTTAAAAAGCACCTTTACTGTATTGGAGCATCGTGAGGCGATTCCCTGGAGCATTCAGCAATAATACATGACACCAAACCATATTGGGACAGACGATAATCACAAACGGCTACTGTGCAGGCACGGCAAGTGATTCGGAAAGCTAACAGAATGTTGTCATTTATTCTGAGGTGAATTGAATTCAAAGTAGGGAGACTATGTTCCAATTGTACAGGGCACCTCGGAGGCCACATTTGGAGCACTGCCGACAGAACTGGCCTCCTTATCTAAGGAAAGATACAAGGAAGCAGTTCAGAGAATGTTTACTCGACCAATACCTGGAATGGACGGGTTGCCTTATGGGGAACGTTTGGCCAGGCTGGGCTTGTAGCTTCTGGAGTTTAGAAGAGGTGCCAGACGTGGAATATAATTGTGAATGTTTGTCTTTTGAGATTTATTCTGTTAGGGGATGTGGGCATCCACATCTGACAAGGTCAAGGTAGTTGATGCCCACCATAATTGGCGTTGATTGGTGAGATCATTTCACAGGGCAGTTGAGGGTCAACCACATTGCTGTGGGTCTGGAGTCACTTGTAGACCAGATCGGGTAAGGACGGCAGATTTCCTTCCCTAAAGGACATTACTGAACCAGATGGGTTTTAGCAAAAATCAGTGATAGTTTCCTGGTCACTATTACTGAGGATAGCTTTTAATTCCAGAATTGTTCATTGAATTTTAAATTCCGCCAGCTGCCTTGGTAGGATTTGAACCCATATTCGCAGAGGATTAGCCTGGAACTCTTGATTACTAGTCCGGTAACATCATCACTCTGCCACCATGTCCCCATATCATATTGAAGTTGTACTGAGGCACCCAAGAGTGGAAGGTGCTGCATGGTGAAAAGTTGAATTTTATTGCACTTCCTTCAATTTAGAAGCCAAAATATTTGGCATTGTACATTTATGAATAAACTATGGGTGCGATTCAGCGGACTTGAGTTAAAGTCCATTGAATGACACGTTTATCGGGGCCTTCTCCAGTTCCTGCAGTGCTGAGAAACACGCCGCTATTCAATGGCTCTTTTGCCTTTTTTTGGGGGGGGGGGGGGGGGGGGGGGGGGGGGGGCCTCGAGAGATTCTCCCCGCCAAGGCCTCACTTAGAGGCACGCTCGCCAGCAGAAAAGGCACCTCGCAGATCGGGGCGCCATTTTGGCTGGCTGCCCCAATCCCCTCGCCACTCCCCCATTTTGACTGCTCCCTCACCTCACCCCCCCCCCTTCAACCCCATGGGGGGGGGGGGGAGGGGGGGTGGGTGCCCATGGCAACCCCCCCCCCCCAACCTGGTAAGGCCCACCCCGGCTTGATTTCTGGCAATGTCAACCTGGCCACGGCCACCTGGGGGTCTCCAATGGCTAGGAGACCTCCCCCCCCACAGTTGCCATAATGCCTGGTCCATGTTTGTGTGGACCAGCACTGAACAGCGCCCTGGCAAAGTCTCCCAGGGGTAGCCGTCACGTTCCAGGCGCAGAATAAATCTGGGGAAGATATATGAGCCATACAGCTCATTTAAATATGCTGACCGAGATTACACCCAGTTGATTGCGAGATCCCGATCGCGATGTCTCGCGAGTTTCTGTTGAATCTCGTGAGACATTTCGAGCATCGCGAATTGCGCGAGAACGGCCTTGTCCAGACACGGGTGTCCAGACAACGAGGCAGCTGAATCACGCCCTACAATTGGGGGGAATGTCTTTACTGAATAATGAGACGAGTATGCAAGGATACATCAGAGCTCCTAGCCATGCATCATCCTTTAAGCCTCTGTCCCTGGATTACACAACCAATGCTCAACGCGGACAGGGCAACTCCTTAATCCATCTCCTTGCCTGCTCCAAAAAACAATTCAAATTCAGATCGAATCCAATTCATGGTCCCCACAAGTGAGACATACTAGATTGAAGCTGGCAACAACAGGCATTACACCTGATCTCGGGCTTGATCCTATGCTTGATCTCAACCAAAAGTCGAAGATCAAGTTGGTCAAGTATGTTAATTGGTAGATAAGCCAAACAAGGGGGAAAAACGCCAGGAAATGATTGCTCCTTAAGAGTTAAGCCTGTCCAATAGAAAACAAGACACAGCTAGTTCCCTGGGTTCATCAATGTAAGGCATGATTCATAGGCTGATCATAAGCTGAATAAAAACTCAAATATACATGGAAACCAGGAGAAGGACATTTCCAGTACTATCGGGAGGATATTCAGTCTAATAATCCCATTCCTCCTCTTTATTCAGCCTATGTACCTGCACCCGATGAAATGGCTGAGTTGATGACCAACTCTCAGAAACATAGCTACAAGCTACAACAACCCAAGACTTCTACTCTCCTCTTCCTTGGAATGGTGCAGAGTGAGATAGGGCACGAGAGAGAGCGAGAGAGAGAGCGCGAGTGAGAGAGGATGCATCACCTCTCTTTTCAATTTGTCCAGTATCAAACAGTACATCTACTACAACAAGGTTACTTTGCAAAGCCTGAACTTTCTTTTAACTTTTCCCCACAAGAGTGCCAGAAAGGCTACAAACCCACCATTACTCATTCAGTACCGCTTATACAGGAACAATGCCAAAGGTATGTGGAGGTATGTTATTTATTAACAGAATGTTTAATCTTGGTTTCATTCTACAAATACCCTTCGACAGCCAAATACTTATGCTTTTAAAGGCCCAATCGGGGGAGAGATTAAGGGGTCACAGTGGTTAGCACAGTTGCTTCTCAGCCCCGGGGTCCCAGGTTCGATTCCCCGTATTGGGTCACTGCCTGTTTGGAGTCTGCATGCTCTCCCAGTGTCTGTGTTGGGCTTCCTCCTGGTGCTCCGGTTTCCTCCCAAAAAGTCCAAAGATGTCCAGGTTAAGTGGATTGGCCATGATCAATTGCCATTAGGTTAGGTGGGGTTACTGGGTTACGGGGACAGGGTGGAGGTGTGGGCTTAAGTGGGGTGCTCTTTCCAAGAGCCGGTACAGACTCGATGGGCCAAATGGCCTTCTTCTGCACTGTAAATTCTATGATTATGAAGAGAAATTGCTTCAAAGGGACTTGTATTCCTGGGAATATTCAAGGTTCAGGGGCAATTTGATTAAGATTTTGAGGCTTTTGAAGGAATCTATCGAGTACATTTTTTTTCTCACTGTGGGGAGACCAGGACATGGGGAAAAAAACCTTAAAGTCTGAGCTGGGTCAATCAGGAGACAGGTTAAGAAACACCTCAATACAAAAGAGTGACAGAAGCTTGGAATTCTCATTCACAAGCAGCAGCAGAGACTTGCTCAGTTTTAATTGAATCGGAGTTCAATAGATTTCTGTTATTAAGGCAGTCAAGGGATACAGAGTCAAGGCAGATGGATGGAGTTAAGATATAGATCTGCCGTGATCTCATTAATAATAATCATTAAGTGTTACAAATAGGCTTACATTAGCACTGCGATGAAGTTACTGTGAAAATCCCCTCGTCGCCACATTACGGCACCTGTTCGGGTGCACTGAGGGAGAATTCAGAATGTCCAATTCACTTAGCAAGCACGTCTTTCGGGACTTGTGGGAGGAAACCGGAGCAACCAGAGGAAACCCCCGAAGACACGGGGAGAGCATGCAGACCGCACAGACAGGAGAGCGAGGAGAGCGAAGAGAAAAGACAGAAGAGAGAGAAAGGGAGACCTATTTACCTTCCCTTCTCTCTTCAGAGATCTATGGACAACATGTCAAGGAGGAGAGGCTCGAGGGGCTGAATGGACTTCTCCTGTTCCTTTGTTCCCAACCCCATTGGAGGCTGCATCTGGCTGTTCTTAATCGGGACATCCTATCTACCAGACCAAAACTGACCTTTCTAATCCCTTACCCTCTCCATTGCCACTCACTGCCCTGACTTCGCCCCACTACCACCGAAACTTTCATCCATTCCGGTGACACTTGAAAACCTAGCTAGCTATCCCCATGCCCTCCTGGATTGGCCAGCCAGCCTCCAATCACCCGAATCTCTGATAGCCTATACCACGTTCTGCTCCCCTGTCGCTCCTGTCCCTGCTGATCTACACGGTCTCCCTAAATCCCGGCAAGGCAATTTTTCTTCTTCGTGTTGGAATTGCATAATGGCGCCTCAGTAACCTCCCCCAGTCTCACCAACATCACTCCAACACCTTCCCAAACTCTTCGTTCCTGAGGCATACATCCATCTTTCCGGAATCCATGCCTTTCCATGCTCTGGAATTCCATCCATGAGCCCCTCCAGTCCTTTCAGACTCTTTTCGAAATTCACCTCCTTGACCTAGATTTTGGTCACCCCCGCTAATAAGCTTCTTTAACTCAGCATCTATTTTGCTCAATTTCACCTCCGAGAAATGCCTTTGGGATGCTGTTCAATCCATCAAAAGTGCGACATAAACTGCAACTTGTTGTGACTTCCATTGGCACCAACATCACCCATCAGCTTCTGTAGTTACATTCAATTTAAACGACACTTACCTGCCATTCATTCTCCTAATCAGGAACAAGTAAGCACCCTCTAAACTTTAATAGGTTCCTTTTCCATGCATTAATTAAATGAACATGCAGCATCGCTAAGAAACTCATTTGGTTTTATAACGCAATGCCTTTTAACTTTTATTACTAATGCAGGAACACAGTTTACAGCACAGAAGGAGGCCAGTTGGCCCATCATGTCTGTAATGGTTAAAAAGAGAGAGTTATGCAGCATATTAGAACATACAGTGCAGAAGGAGGCCATTCGGCCCATCGAGTCTGCACCGACCCACTTAAGCCCTCACTTCCACTCTCTTCCCATAACCCAATAACCCCATCTAACCTTTTTGGACACTGAGGGGCAATTTAGTATGGCCAATCCACCTAACCTGCACGTCTCTGGACTGTGGGTGGAAACCGGAGCACCCGGAGGAAACCCACGCAGACACAGGGAGAACGTGCAGACTCCACACAGACAGCGACCCTGCGGGGAATCGAACCTGGGACCCTGGCGCTGTGAAGCCACAGTCCTAGCCACGTGTGCTACCATGCTGCCCGTGTACTACCGTGCTGCCCTTATTCCAGCTCTTGTTCAATAGTCCTGTAGGTTACAGGACATTGAGTGCATATCCAAATCATTTTTAAATTAAACATTTTTTTTTTTTTAAAAGAGTACCCAATTCTTTCCCCCCCCCCCCCCCCAATTAAAGGGCAATTTAGTGTGGCCAACCCACCTACCCTGCACATCATTTTTGGGTTGTGTGGGGTGAGACCCACACAGACACGGGGAGAATGTGCAAACTGCATATCCAAATCTGATGTGGGTTTCTACCTATACCGATCCCTGGGTGAAAATAAAACTCCCGTTCCCCTTTAGTCCTTGTGCCAATTGCTTTAATGCCCGTCATGAATTTGCCTGGCAACAGCAGTAAAACGAATTTAACGGAACATAACAGGATGTGATCTGCCCAGCAACAGGTAGAAATCTGCCTAGAGACAGCAGCAACCAGTATTCAAAAGACTGGATGAGATGCGTCTCATCCAGTAACGAGATTAGACAGCAGTTTATAAGAATCAGATGTGAATAGATTACAAGCAGAAGCAGTTTACCTAGACCATTGGGAAGGTCAATGAGGTATACATATGATAATATGTAGAGTCAAGGATAGCAGCAGACAGGCAAATACACAGGAGGCCAAATCAAAGTGGAATGAACGTTTAACTGTACAGAGCCTCGGAAGCAAGAGAGGCCAGTTAACACCTAGCAGGCCCAGAAGCAGATACGGCAGTTTTCAGCCACCATGCCAGAAAGGTCAAGTTTTGCGTCTAACAGTCTCCAAATCTTAAGAGCCAAGGCAGTGCAGAAAACATTCGTAAAGGCAGTTTAAATATCTTTGGTGGAATAGGACAAGATGTTTCCCAGACTTAATTATCACCCGGTATTGTGTGGTAACTATAAGATAGTTTTAACTAATAGATTGATTTAATTTCAATGTAGTTTGGGCAAAACGGGAAAATCTGAAGGAGTTCAGGGATCGCAGATATATTTTGCAACAAGGGTTACGTTGTACATAAGTGGCGTGATTAGTAATTCATATACTGGAATTGTCATAGAGTAGTCCAGTTCCTGTGTATATTCTTTACTTAATTAATAACAATAATAATAATCACTTATTGTCACAAGTAGGCTTCAATGAAGTTACTGTGAAAAGCCCCGAGTCGCTAGAATGCTCTATTCCTGGGAACAGCTTTGTAAGTCACCTCGAATTGTCTTAAACAGCCGAATGGAAACACAGCAATAGGAACAGCGAGGAGGCTTTGCTGAATTACAAGGCAAAGCAAGCTGGCTTGGCAAAGAAAAGGAAAACCTGAACAATCTCCACATGCTACAGGAATCCCTCAGGACAAAATGTATTCATGTGGAAGATGACAAAGAGAAGCAAAATTAAGTTACAGTCACTCTGAACAAATAGAAGAACAAGTTGCCAGAGGAGACCAATAATATTAATCGCTTATTGTCACAAGTAGGCTTCAATGAAGTTACTGTGAAAAGCCCCTAGTCACCACATTCCGGCGCCTATTCGGGGAGGCCAGTACTAAGCAATGTCTCCCAAGGAAACCCTCTCAAGTGAGATCACATCCATCTTGTGATGCTGTGACCAGAACGGTACATGGCCCTCCAGTTCCACTCCAAACAGCATTCTGCATGGTTCCAGCATAATATCCCTGCGTTTGTTTTAATGCCTTGGTTAACAAAGGAAACAATCTGGTCTGCTTTCTTCCCCACCTCATATCCAGCTGTCCCATAGGGTAAGAATAGAATAGACTCCCTAAAGTGCTGAATGAGGCCATTCAGCCCATCGAGTCTGCACCGACCTACTGAAAGAGCACCTACCTAGGTCCATGCCCTCACCCTATCCCCGTAACCCCACCTAACCTATTAGAGACTAAGGGACAATTTAGCATTGGCAAGGGGCGGCACGATGGCACAGTGGTTAGCACTGCTGCCTCACGGCACTGAGGATGCAGGTTCGATCCCAGCCCCAGGTCACTGTCCGTGTGGAGTTTGCGCATTCTCCCCGTGTTTGCATGGGTTTCACCCCCACAACCAAAAAGTGTGCAGATGAGGTGGATTGGCCACGCTAAATTGCCCCTTAAGTGGAAAAAAATAATTGGGTACTCGAAAGTTTATAATAAATAAATAATTAACTTGCCTAATCCACCTAACCTGCACATATTTGGACTATGGGAGGAAACCGGAGCACCCGTAAAAAACCCACGCAGACATGGGGATAACGTACAAACTCTACACAGGCAGTGACCCAGGGCTGGAATTGAACCCGTGTCCCTGACGCTGCGAGGCATCAGTGCTAACCACTGTGTTGCCCGCACCAGATCTGTGGACACACACTCCAATAGATCTAAGTTCCACCACAACATACTGTACCAAAAGGAACAGCAACCCAGGGTAAATCATGCAATCGCTGGGACAATACTTGAAAGCAGTGGTACGCCGTGTTCACTCAAGCATCGCAAAGAGTTTAGATTTCCCAGAAGAGGCAGCACTCCAGATTGGGAGTGCCCTGACATAAGAGTTTTCTACAGGTGTAGACCCTGGGGTTATTAGTCCATGTCGATCTTAAATCGTCAACAAGTCTTGGTGTTCGGATTAGGATTTGACCACAAGTGAGGTGGGTACAGCAGGCCTTCGCAAACGTCCACATCCGCAAAACCTGATGATATACAAGCGTCGATTAGACTGAGCGACTGGGGTTCAAGGTCTGGTCTAACACGGTCTGGGAATCTCCGTGTGGCACCACAGCTGACCACCTCTGCTCCAGGAAGGTTTATTCAAAACAGAGATGCCATTCCCTTTCATATTACGTTATTTGCCCCAAAGCCAAATCAAACCGAAAATCAGACACTGGCCACAATGAGAGATGTTCACTAAGCACATTAATCCAACTCAATTCATGGAAAGGAAATCTGCCACCCTACCTGGTGTGCCCCAGCCGTCAACTCTTGGTGCCTTCTGGGCAACTGGTAATGGACAACAACAGAAATAAAAAAGGCTGCTTCTCCAAACGTCACCCACATCCCAAGAACAAAAATCCATAAAAATTCAAACAGGGTGCCGCATAAACAACTCCGGCTGATTTAAGAGGGTTTCGCAAAGCAAATTGGACGCTGTGACTGAGGCAAGGCAGTGACCAGAGCCAAAGATTTACAGATCGGCCTTTTTATTTACTGTTCCAGCACAGTGAATTATTCAATTACTGAAAGACACTCTGACCTGAGCACAGGGACACAACATACATAAGTGAGCAAATTATCATGAATTATGTTACACTTGCAGCCCACAGCTGTTAAGGTTCCAAATGCAATATTTAACTCTCGCTGAAGAAGAAAACTGCCGCTGGATAGATGTGAAAGAAAGAGCTGAAGGAATAAACTGCATCATCCCCAAGTCCTTCTCCGAGGAAGCTTTTTCTCCAAGGTTATTTTGGCTCAAGGGAGAGAAGGCAAACCTCGATCTATTTCACTGCTCGGTCTACAAAATTATGAAGGCAAGAGACAGAGTGAATAGTCGGAGACATTTTCCCCAGGGTAGAGGGGTCAATTACTAGGGGGCATAGCTTTAAGGTGTGAGGGTCAAGGTTTAGAGGAGATGTACGAGGCAAGGTTTTTTTTACACAGAGGGTAGTGGGTGCCTGGAACTGGCTGCCGGAGGAGGGGTGGAAGCAGGGACGATAGTGACGTTTAAGGGGCATCTTAACAAATACATAAATAGGATGGGAATAGAGGGATACGGACCCAGGAAGTATGGAAGATTTTAGTTTAGACGGGCAGCATGGTCGGCACAGGCTTGGAGGGCCGAAGGGCCTGTTCCTGTGCTGTACTTTTCTTTGCTCTTTCTGCTAGCTGTGCAGAAAAAAAATGATACAAAACAGGGTCTATTTCAGCCAGTCACTGTCCATTACACATCAACTTTGCTCACTCCGGGGGAAAGTGAAGGGGAGTAAGGTGCAGGAGTCGATCACACTAAACAAACGCGCAGATGTTGAGAACTTACAGAAGCTACCTCCTTTTAAAATTAAAAACAAATTGCAGTCCAGCCAATCACATTTAAGGGGGGGGGGGAGAAATCAAAAACTGTGATGGTTCAAGGAAAGAGCAATGGTGTGGGGTTTAGGGGAGAGAGCTCCGTTGTTCAGCCTGCTGTGACACAGGAAAAATGGACTCCCGTGTCGTCATCCAGACAGTTGCAAGAAACCACGATCGGTACAACTCCCAAAACATTGCCACGTTCCCAACTCCGAAGCGGTGAAGAGGGGTTCCGAGCAAAATTGTCAGGGGACATAACATGTGCAGAGTAAATGCACCCCAGTACTTTGCGTACTGATCAGTTTGACTGGCAAATCAAGACTCCAGATCTTTCAGATATAAATGTCCAGCCATCTATTATCTAATTAGCTTCACTTATCTAAATGAAGGAGCAGCGTATGTGTGTTTTATTTTACATGTGCAGGAACATTTCTGCTTTGTAACTGGGATAAACTATTCTGGTTAAGACAACAGGTTAAGAGATTCCTACATCTTTGGCCAGAATTTTGGTCATGCGAACATATGAATTAGGAGCAGGAGGAAGTCACTCGGTTCCTCGAGCCTGTTCCGCCATTCAATAAGATCATCCACCCCACCCCCGAAAAAGCCTGTCCACCATCTACAAGGTACAAGTCAGGAGTGTGATGGAACACTCCCCAATTGCCTGGATGAGTGCAGCTCCAACAATATTCAAGAAGCTCGACACCATCCAGGACAAAGCAGCCCGCTTGATTGCTCCCCCTTCCACAAACATTCAAACCTTCCAGCACCGACGAACAGTGGCAGCCGTGTGTACCGTCTACAAGATGCACTGCAAGAACTCACCAAGATTCCTTGGACAGCACCTTCCAATCTAGAAGGACAAGAGCAGCAGATACCTGGGAACACCACCATCTGGAGGTTCCCCTCCAAGTCACTCACCATCCTGATTCGGAAATATATCGGAATTCCTTCACTCTCGCTGGGTGAAAATCCTGGAACTCCCTCCCTAACAGCATTGTGGGTGTACCTACACCTCGGGAGCTGCAGCAATTCCAGAAGGTAACACACCACCACCTTCTGAAGGGCAGCTAGAGTTAGGCAATAAATGCTGGCCGAAGCAACAACGCCCACAAACCATAAATCCATAAAAAAATCTAGTTCAGCCGTAAACATTTTCAAAGACTCCGTTCCTGCTGCCTTTTGAGAGAAAGGGAGTTCTGAAGACTCGCGCCCTCAAAAAACTTTCTCCTGACAGTCTTACAGGAGTGACCCCTTATTTTTAAACAGTGACCCCAGTTCTAGATTCTCCCACATGAGGAAACAGCCTCTCCACATCCACGCTGACAATACCCCTCAGGATCTAAAAGGTTTCGATCAAGTTGCTTCTTACTCTTCTGAACTCCAGCGGATACAAACCTGATCCCTCCGATCTTTCTTCATTAGACAACCTGCCCATTCCAGATATTGGTCTAGTAAAAATTCTCTGAAATGTTCCTAACACATTTACATCTTCCCTTAGACAAGGAGACCAATACTGTACACACTGCTCCAAATGTGGCCTCACCATAGCCCCGTACAACTGGAGCATAACTTCCCTACTTCTGTATTCAATTCACCTTGCAATAAACAATTACATTCTGCTTTCCGAATTATTTTCTGTGTCTGCATACTAGCCTTTTGTGGTTGTCATCTGTCCTAATATGGTTTGAAGTCACACTCTGTTGGTTAATGCTCCAGGAAATCGCCCCGGAATGCTTTAATACAGTAAAGGTGCTATTTAAATTCAAATTGTTGTTGTTCAAACCAGATTAGCATGGTCCCTTTATGTGGTTAGTTGAGATTTTAACAACAATGTTTGTTGAATTTCAAAAGTTTAAACTGATGACCTCCAAATCTCCAGTCCAGCATTAGGGCCATTACACAATCGTATCAACTAAATTCAGAGATTAGACTTGGGCCCGACGAGTTCTGGTTTCGATGGGACAAACTCGCCAAGTTTCAGCACGTCGATTTTACAAACCTGTCTTGGTAATACCCTGTTACGGTTCACATTTCCCTCTGTCTACCAGAGTTTCACTTGGGCTGGCTCCATTTCAGCGTAAAGATGAAGCATCATCACCTATCACCCTGTCGATGATGATTCAGCCTCAAACCTTACACCGGAGCACAATGAATAATTCAGCACATGAAACAGGTTTCCCCAAAATATCCCGGGAAAAATACCGACAGTGGATTTTCCCCAGTGCAAAGATCATGTGGTGTTAAAATGAGCGTTAGACTGCTCGACGGTGATGTCAGGAAGCACTTATTCTGCACAGAGGATGGTTCAAATCTTGAAAGCTTTTCCCATTTGTATCCCGGATTTTTATTCCCCCTATATAGTTTCTAATTTAATAATCAAGATGATGGAGTTTATTCCATCCTATCAGCCCTTCTTTAAAAAGCACCAGACATACGTTACCAGATTCAAACTGCTTCTTCGGGAGCTCAGATTTGGCAGGGCAGTGTTCCACTCTAACTGTGCCATGTCTGAATGCTCAGCTATTATTGGACAGCAAGGTTATTGGGGGGGGGACGGGACCTTTCAACCCCACGACCACTCCTACCTAGAAGGACATGGGCAGCAGACACAATAGGACCCCCACCACCCACAAGTTCCCATCAAGCCATCCGGACTCGGGCAGCATGGTGGCACAAGTGGATAGCACTGTGTCTTCACAGCGCCAGGGTCCCAAGTTCGATTCCCCGCTTGGTCACTGTCTGTGCGGAGTCTGCACGTTCTCCCCGTGTCTGCGTGGGTTTCCTCCAGGTGCTCCGGTTTCCTCCCACAATCCAAAGATGTGCAGGTAAGGTGGATTGGCCACGCTAAATTGACCTTAGTGACCAAAAAGGTGAGGAGGGGTTATTGGGTTACGGGGATAGGGTGGAAGTGAGGGCTTAAGTGGGTCGGTGCAGACTCGATGGGCCGAATGGCCTCCTTCTGCATTGCATGTTCTATGACCTGGAAATATAATCGGCGTTACTTCATTGCCACTGGGGCAAAGATTCTGGAACTCCCTCCCTAACAGCACTGTGGGTGTACCTACAGCGGTTCAAGGTGGCAGCTCAACACCACCTTCTCAAGGGCAATTAGGGATGGGCAGTAAATACCGACCCAGCCAGCAATGCCCGCACCCCTTGTGCGGACAGATGGCCAAAGGCTGTGTTGAAGATGTAGGGCTTAGGAAGCATCTTAAAGGAGCAGAAAGAAACAGTAGAGAGACAGTGAGGATTAAGGAGGGAACACCAAAGATTAGGGTCCAGGCAGCTGAAGGCATTGGCACATTCTCAAAAATCACTGACATCTTGCCATGAAAAAAATTGACTGAAACATCGGCAGGTCTCACAGCCGTCGCCTACGGTGTATTTGCTCACTTACAAGTATCGAGTTCCAAATGCATCCTCCCCCCCCCCCCCCCCCCCCCCCCCCCCCCCCCCCACACACCCTCATCTTGGTCTCATTTGGAACTGAAGTTGGAGGCGGCATTAATTCAGACTGTGACTCAGAGCTGGGAGTCAAGGGAAAGACATAGCATAGCTGGTAAACTAGCCACAAAACCTTAACAACGAGAGCATTGGGAGTCAGCTCTGCACATAACCCAAGGAACGAGACGCACTTTGAATGCTGAAACTCTCACCCCTGGGCAGGCAGGGCACTGAGGAACAGTCCTGGACAAATACACGGCCCTGATTTAAGTGTTTTGCCAAGTGATTCGCAAACACCAGCGGCTCCACTGTTTCAAGACACGGACTTTGCTGGAGTGGAGAACCGTGCAGCGCATCATTATCGCGTCTTTGTCCCTTACCCTTCAACTCAAAATTCTTTAGCCCTGCAGGTGCGAGCTGACAGTGGCATTGCAAGGGCAACGTGACATCAACGAAGAGAACGGGCGTCAATTGCCTTAGTCACAAAATAACCGAGAAAGAAACAGTGGAATTATGGAGAGGGAGGGAGAAAGTGAAATAAAGAGAGAGGGAAGGAGAGGCCAATATCAAACCTTCCAATTTGTGGCGATCTGAACATCACGGCATATCTCCTGTTGTGTTTCATCAGCTATTAACATATATTTTACATATCTCAGAGCACTGCAGAGATCACTCTTGTTTCTAACTATGCAACAGGTTTATTTTCAAGTTTTGAAATATCTCTATTTTGAAATATGCCGACACTCATGCTCACAGCGCAGCTTGAAGCAGATTCCCTGCTTACTTTTCTGAGTCATTACCCAGGTTTAACTAATCATGCACAGTGAGCATACATCAGTTACCTGACTCACATTGTCAAACACAAAACAACTGAACACTACACCTCTTCCTTGCCACAAGTAGCTCGGCCATTTACACAGAAATTATGTCAGTGGCATTAAATGTATCCTCATCTTGCTGGCAAATTCTGGCCCATTATATTTACAAAATAAATCGCATTCTTTTTATTCATTCATGGAAGTCGCCGTCAAGGCCAGTAAATATTATCCATCCCGAATTGCACTTAACTGGCCTGCTTGGCCACTTCAGAGGTCAGCCAAGTGTCAACCACAGTACTGTGGGGCTGGAGTCAGGATTAGACCTGACCAAGTAAGGATGGCAGATTTCCTTACCGACACAGCATTGTTCAACACCAAGTGAAATTTTGCCCTTCTGATGACTTACTGCAGTGGTGGGCAAACTGACGCACGGGGGGCCACATGGGTTCGGAGTGCGATCCATGGGGCACTATGTTAACTGTTGCCCATGTGCATGGTTGCCACATTCTGCTGATTTCCATCAGAGAATTTACAGTGCAGCAGGCCATTCGGCCCATCGAGTCTGTACCGCCCCTTGAAAAGAGCACCCGACTTAAGCCCACACCTCCACCACATCCCTGTAACCCAGTAACCCCACCTAAATTCTTGGAC
Organism: Scyliorhinus canicula; assembly: GCF_902713615.1. NCBI lineage: Eukaryota > Metazoa > Chordata > Chondrichthyes > Carcharhiniformes > Scyliorhinidae > Scyliorhinus > Scyliorhinus canicula. The sequence goes on from NC_052167.1 coordinate 1,414,365, forward strand.
GCAAAGGGGCAATTTAGCGCGGCCAATCCACCTAACCTGCACATCTTTGGACTGTGGGAGGAAACCGGAGCACCCGGAGGAAACCCACGCAGACACGGGGTGGAAGTGCAAACACCACACAGACAGTGACACAAGCCGGAATTGAACCTGGGACCCTGGAGCTGTGAGGCAGCAGTGCTAACCACTGCGTCACCATGCCGCCCTGCCGCGTAGTTTTCTTCCTACCGGTCTGACTGAAGTGATTCTCAGGTGAAGCAAGGTGTGTGCTGATTGCTCACAGTGACTGTGTGAGAGCTGTGCGCTCCCTCTGTGTCCAAAGTGTAAATATTTATTTTATTGGTGCCACTTGAAGTCGTTGACTAAGCATTGTCTATAGCTCTTTGTGACCTATTTGTCGTGTGTTAAATGTATTTAATTTTATTCATGGGGTTAGTGAACAATCCTGTGGCCACTTGTGCAGCCCACTCACTAGCCAAGCTTGCTCACCACTAACAGAGTGGCACAAAGGGTGACACACACGCTAAATATAGGGGCACGCTTTATTAACAAAGTTGTCACAGTCTAATCGTTACCATGGCAACATACTGCCCACAGTCGCAAAGGTTTGTTTTGAATCACTGGCTTTTGAAGTGCAGCTCCTTCCCTCAGGTGAATCTGCGCTCCGAAAGCTAGTGATTCAAAACAAACTTGTCGGACTTTAACCTGGTGTTGTAAGACTTCTTTACTGTGCTCACCCCAGTCCAACGCCGCCATCTCCACATCATCACAGTCAAAAAAGCATTCCTCCCCTTTGACGGGTTTATTACCACTCAGTACTGCCCTGCATTGGCTCAGGGGAAAGCAGGCAAATCATGATCTCAAGTCAAGATAAAGGAGATCCATCGCGGAAGCTCGACAAGCATTCGAGGGAGAAGTGAATAGACGGTTGCTGTCATAACACTGCTTCAAAGGAGAACATGCTCATGAACAAGTAGCCAGGAAGTAAACCATGCGCCCAGCGGACTGTGTTCAGAGGAGCTTTCAGTGCTGCGTGTACACGACACAACATTGTTCCCATACACGAGACCGGCAAGATACCAATCGCAGCAGAAGAGGCCGTGAGATCCATGACCTACAACCGATGGACCCAGACAAACTCAACACCATAAAAGGAATTTCAGTGTTGATGTTGCACCAGACCAGAGTTCCATCGATCGACCCTCTTTGAGGAAAAGCTAAAGGGCGAGAGTGTCACGATATTATCCGCCGCGTACATCGAGAGATGGTAAATGAAAAGGTGGGGGAGGGGGAAAAAGAGAAAGAATCAAGTGGAGCTTTAACACAGGCATGGAGTGGAGGGGCCAAATGACCTGTTTCTGTGACGTATATTCTATGAGCTTGATTATAATCATGCCCTTTTATGCCACATCATTGTGCGGCACGAGGGATTTGAAATTTACCCAGACCGACGCCCCTACACAGTTACCAGGAAGAGAAACCCAGCTCTGTATTGGTACATGTCAACTCTAGAACACAGTTAGAGCCAATGTGATCCCAGTAAATTGCGGTGACTGACCAGAGTCCAATTTACCCTGTACGGTTCCACACTATCCATTCCACAAAGCGTCACCTGCACCATTTAATAAGCAAAATAACCAAAATGCACAGCAAATAAATTAACCTGGCTGCCTGTCAGTCGATCGGAGCTGGAGAATTAGCAGAACTCGTGCTCTAATGGGTCACCTGAACTTTACATTCTGGGATGCAGAAGTTAATGAAAATGACCCTACCCTGTTCTAATTAGACTTCAAATTGTCCACAGAGGGAATAACCTTTTCGACACGTGACCCGAACCTGGGAAGACGTTTTGTAGAACACAGTTGTCACAGCAATCAACTGGTCAATGGGTCTTTGAGGCAGCAGGCTTTCTCTTGTCGATTATTTAAAAAGCTCCTTCACTCCCAGTGACAGAACGTTATGGTGGCTAGATCAGGCTGCAGTGTGCCCTGCGAGGTAGCTTAGGGTGAAGAATAACGAGCACAATTGGCAACTGCTGGATTTGCCTCCTCTTTGACCTGCCGCTCCTTAATTTCTACATCTTTAAAATGCTCTCCGTCACAAAACTAAAAAGGTAAAACAATTAACCTTCTGCACACCTCGGTGAGTTTATTGTGCCATGGACCTCAAGAGTTTGCTCAGCTGAAGCCAGTATGTTTACATTAAGAGCAATCCATCAGTGCTCACTCTGCTGTTTCCAACTGTTTCTGCCAGAATTTAATAAGGAATAAAGTCTCAATAAAACAAGACAAGCATTAGAATAGTCGGATCAGAACTTGGGCACGATCTCAGCAATGCTAAACTGCTTTCTTCATTAACATTGGGGTCATTGTCAAACACTCGATGTTGAAAGCTCTGCTGCCTGTACCCCGACAATCGGATGGGAGGTAAGATGCAAATAAGATGTGGTCCAACAGGAACAACCTCAAGGGGCTGAACGGCCTCCCTCTCCTGTCAATAGACAAGACTGCAGGAGTTTTGTGATTGATTTTTATAACAGCTTCCTCAGATTTGCCGGAACTGAGCACCAATTGTCAAACAGGGAGGTCAGGGAGATGGTCCGAGACCCCTGAACTTGTCTTTATGTAACTGCCAGTTCCACACACTTTGGTGGCTCTTTGCTTTCCCTCCGACAAGAAAATTACCGGCTTCAGAAACAGACGGGCAGAATATTACACCATTCGGCCTAACTGAGCCATGCCAGCTCTTTGGAAGAACTTCCCAGTTTGTCCCATTTCCTGACACATTTACCACACAGAAGAGTACAAAAAGCAAAGATGTCGCCATAATCCTGCACATACCCCTGGTGCAACCTCAACTGAAATATTGGGCGCGACTCTCGTGCTGCGTTGCGTTCAAGCAAAAGCGCAATGCGGCCACACAATCCAGGGAGTGGCCACTAGTGGACCTCTCGACAGCCTCCGCAACTCGCAGGATTCACCCAACTCCCATAGGACATCGGAGTCGGAACTCCGCCCAAAGGGGCAGAACCAAATGACGCTCGCGGAAGTAGGTCGTAAACTTACTTACGCCCTACCTGCATGAGATCAACTGGCCTCCCTCGATTCTCCGGCCACCCCTGGGAGGCGGTAGCCAGGCGCCGACCAGTGCTGCTCCTCACAAATGGCACCCAGGGGATGTCTCTCGGGCCAGAGACCCCTGGGTGGTAAGGGTAAGTACAGCATGGCCCCCGGGGCTTCGCCCTTGGCACTGCCCAGCTGGCACCACTCCCAAGGTGCCCGCGTGGCACTGCCAGGCCAGGAGCACTGCCTGGATGCCAGCGTGGCACTGCCAAAGGTCAGGGGCCGAGGGGGGTGCAAGGAAATAGGAGCCTCCAGGGGTTTGGGGAGGGGGGGGTGCAGAACTGGGTGGAGATGATGTAGGGGGCTTGGAATGGCCTGAAGAGGGGGGCTCTGAAGAGCGGGTTGACATTGCCCATGGCTGAAGGCTGTGGGGGGACCCACAAGCGCACTTAGAGATTGGGGCACCCTTTCAAAATGGCGGCCTGTTCCCCAGTGCTAAAAAAAAAATCAGTGGACTGAACCGGTGAGAAACTCCCTTGGGCCCAAAAAATGTCATTGAATAGTGGCGGGGAACTCGCCGACCGAGCTGGAGGGAAACTCCCTTGGGCATTGAATAGCGGTGGGGAACTCGCCGACAGTGCCGGAGGGAAACTCCCTGAAAAACCCGCCACAAATTAACAAGAAATGTTCAATTCCCGCCTCGGGTGACTGTCTGTTTGGAGTTCTCAGAGTGTCTGAGTAGGTTTCCTCCCACAGTCCAAAGATGTGCAGGTTAGGTGGGGTCATGGGGTAGGGCGGGTTTGGGTAGAGTGCTGTTTTGGAGGGTCGTTGCATAAGCGATGGGCCGAATGGCCTCCTTCTGCACTGTCGGAATTCTATCGAATTGACGGGCAGGAATAGACCAGCTGCTCCATCAAGCCTGCCCCATGTCATAAACGAGCAGACCATTGTGAACAAACACTCCTTTCACTCCCTCTATGATCTATGTTCCCCAGGCATGTGAGCCTGCTATTGCCGAGACTGCACGTCTGTGGGTTTCGGGAAGCGACGTCATGTTTAGGTCCCATTCCACTATCCTTCCCGGCCACATTCACTTTGGACTGGCCACGCTCCAATTGTACTAAGCCACAGATAAATTGAGAGCTCAGTTAAGAGAGCACACCTCAGCATAAAGAACGTTCCGTGGATCAGTCACATGTCACAGAGAAAGAAGGCATTTGTCAACACATTCCGCTCTCGCAAACGTCCCGGCACACACCTAATAGCACGGGTTTCCAAACGGAGATTGCAGGGTCCCAGCGGCCCGTGAGGGCAATGCATGGGCTACCGAGGTCTTCAAATACCTGATACTTCAGCCATCAAAGCCCTAAATTTGGAAATTGCCTCTCTAAACCTATCTGCCTCTCCACTTTTAAGACACACTTGAAGCCTACCCCTCGGATCAAGCTTTCGGCCAAGTGTCCTAATATCTCCTTCCATGGCTTGGCATCCAATTTTATTTGATAATCTTCCAATGAAGTGTTTTGGGACATTTTACTACCACTATGGCGGCACAGTGGTTAGCACTGCTGCCTCACTGTGCCAGGGACCCGGGTTCGATCCCGACCTTGGGGTGACTGTGTGGAGTTCGCACTTTCTCCGTGGCTGCGTGGGTTTCCTCCGGGTGCTCCGGTTTCCTCCCACAGTCCGAAAGGCTAGATGGATTGGCCAGGCTAGAATTACCCTCCCGTGTCCCAAGGTTAATTGGGGTGATGAGGTTACAGGGATAGGGCGGGGGTGCTCTTTCGAAGGGTCGGTGCAGGCCAAATGGATCCAATGGCCCCCTTCTACACCGAATGGATTCTCTGAAAAGCTGTTGTATAAAAACAAGTTCTTGCTGATCAGCTACAGGAAGAGCCTCTCTGCAGCAAATAAAGAGGGATGTTAATGAAAATCGAATCGGAGCGCAAACAAATTGCACACAAATCGCAGACATGGGAAAGCTACCATCAACAATAAAGTTCTTACTCAGAAAAGTGAAAACAAGAGACAAAATCCTTTCAAGATTTGAGGCAGAGAGTTCAAGATCAAGTGACAATCGACGTGGTGTTCCCATGGCGATTATTCCGGCAGTCAATGAACATTTGAATTGTTAAAAGACAATAAATGGTCAGATTGCAAGAGAATTGTTAATTGGAGTTCGGCAGGATTTGGGGCAAAATTCCCCACCAACTGGTCACAAAATGCCGGACCTTCAGACCGTCTCCATTGATCAAAGAGTAAGACATTGCCCCTCCTCCCTTCAATACTTTGAAATCATCCTCACTGTGTTCTTTGTGCTGCGTAGTTTGGTTGGAGTAGTGTTCACAAAGGCCACAAAATAGCTTGAACTTCAACAAAGCTATAAATTTATTAACACTACTAATTTGGATTCGACACATACTCCTTAAGAATACACAGTTGATTAATAACATCTAAACTACACTCACCTATAGCTAATCTCACTACTGGTTTAAACTATGATCAACTCTCACTTACACCATTTGCTCTTCTGACTCTCTCTAGCTAACTCCTGCATACCCTCTCTTCCCCCTCCCGACCCCCCCCCCCCCCCCCCCCCCCCCCCCCCCCCAGGCATAGCATCACTGCCTTAAATAGTTGTAACTGTAGCTCCCTCTAGTGCCTACTCTTGACACTACATTAACCTTTGTAGTGCTGATAGTTATGCTAATACCACACGCAAGTCATTGGGAAATGCAATTTTCAAAATATGCTCAACAGTTTCTATTCAAATTTAAAATAACAAACACAAAAATCAAAATTTACAACCCATACTTACGTTGTGTATTCTGAACAGGCAAAGTGCCACCACGTGAGCACACCATTTAGCTCCTGCTCCACAGGTACAGCTACACGAGGTTATCCTGCAGCGGTCAAACATAACAGCCACATTGAACGCTCCTTTAGCTTGAGCAGTCTGCGGAGGGACCACCGTGGCACTCAAATGAAATCCTGTTTTGGGCAGGGGCGAGGATGGAGGAAGAGAAAAGGAGAGAAAGTTTGAAGTAATCAGAGCTCACGTGATAATCTAGTGCGCACACGCATTAGGCATCAAAAAACATCGTCCATCTACACCCGCTCCCAGTCATCAGGCTGTCGTACTCTTGGATTAACGTTTACTCCATTGTAAATTCCCGTGTCCTCATTCTTAAATGGGAATGACCTATGTAAACCAGTCACGCTGTAATTTCACCCAGTCACCAGCGGTGATGCTGTAGCTACTCACCTTTGCATTGCCCAGTCCCTCGCCTTCGGTTTCTGTGAGGGCTGCGCGACTTTGGAACTCTGCCTCAGAAGATGGTGGAGGCGAGGTCATTGGATATTTCTAAGGACGAGGTAGATTGATTCACTTGCCCAGCCAGAATCTACGGTTGTGTGTGGTTGGGGGTTGGGGGGGGTATTTGGGAATTTGACATCCCAAACACAGATCAGCTGACTGAATGGCGGGCTGGTTCGAGGGGCCAACTCCAGCTTCTTCCGTCCTTACATTCAGAGAAATCCCCGTGCTCTAGTCTAATCAATTCATTACCCCTCACCTAAATTGCCACCAAATTATGTTACACGACTTTAAATATTACAAAAACTGTAAATAATATAAAATTTTGTCATTTGGCAGCATAGAACCTGAATAATGCTGAGAAGACAGGCATGCTGAAGTTTTTCGTCTTGCACTGATCAGGACAAAGACAAGAATGCCAAATTTCAAACAATCACCACAATTTATGCCACGGGAGAAAAAGGTGGCGATTGATTGGCAAGTTAGCTCGGATTGCTTTCTCTATGGCAACCCCTCAGCCAAAGGGGAATATTTGGTCCCCTACGCTCCCAGGCAATTCAAAAATTCTTCGGTAATTCTTCAGCAATGTGTCTCTCGTTCAGCGATATTCAATATAAAGTCAATATCATAAAAATGAGGATAAAATACATGGCTTTGAAATAGCTGTTGAACTACATCGTGGATCCAGGTCATATTATTTCACCGCCCTGTAGCACCACTCCTCCTCAGCTTTGTTTACGTTACACAAGAGCAAAAACCAAATGTTTTGCCAGCAGATTTTCCACTTGAACAGCTACTTTAATCAACCGCCATTTATTCGTAAGATTTACTGGCTTCTCATCGGAGGCGATAAACAAACAAAACTGGTAAGGAGGACTGAGTAAAGACAAGTCCATCAGCCCCGAACTAAACTAGATGACAGTGAACGTTGCCATGGTCCCAGAGCTCCGCCTTTGGGGGTGAGCGAGAGAGCTTGAGTGCTGGCGGTTTAACCTCCGAGTTGCCACACCTCAGCCGAGGGACAGAGGTTGAGGGGGAGGAGCCTTCGTGGCAACCCACACAGGAATTGAACCAGCAGTCCAGCCAGTTGAGACAATCTACTAAACTAGATAGACACCAGTGGAAGGGCTCAATAAAAAATATTCCGACATGGCATTCCCCCTTGGGGGGGGCGGGGGAAAAAAAGTACTTAAGTGGTTCGAAAGCAACTTGGGACACCCGAGGGAGTAAAAAGTGCTGGAGAAACATAATTCCGTCTTCCTTCATTTAGTCAACGAAAGGTCTACTTTCCAAGTGTTCTCATCCATGAAGCTGGGCGAAGGACAGAAGGGTGCCAATCTTTTACACACTTTTCTCAGACACGGGGAGAATGTACAAACTCCACGCAGGTAATGTCACATGAGCCACTTAATCCTTTCTAACCCTCAGACGTTAATGCACTCTCCCGCTAATTACTCACATGATCAGATTTTGTTGTTCTGGTTTAGTGTGCGGCAACAAGCACGTTGATCCCAGGTGAAGCATCCCGCAGGCTTCCCGGCAGCCATGACACCTCGCAGGATCCACCCAAGTCCCACGAGGCGTCAGGATCAGGAACCCACCCACAATGGGTGGGACCACTGCTAGGGTGCCGGGATGGCAATGCAGGTTTCTTAGGTGCCAAGGTGTCATGGACAAGGGTCAGGAGCCTCGGTGGGCCATGCCTGTCATGATATGCAGACAATGATATACAGACAGGCAGCTAATGAACACGGAGAACAGGACATAACCAATCAGCAGGCAGGACACTCAGCGGTGGTGTCTCACTATAAAAGGCACGAGGCGCTCACACTCCGCCTTTCCACTGATGAGCATCTACAGAGTGAGTCAGGGTGTATGTACAGTATCACACCTCCAGCACGTGGCTAAGAGCTAGTCTGGTTCAGTCAGACAGAGTAACCACACTTAGGTTAGCAGAGAGTTGAACTCAGAGAACTGTGCTAACTGTGCTACTGGTTCAGTAAATCAGATTGAACTAACTTCAAGGTCTGGAGTATCTTTTGGTTAAAGCTGCATCCAGTTGCAGCCTGTGTTATCCCAGAGTACATAACACATCAATGCCCATGAAAGGAGAGTGAAGGGGGTGTATGAAGGGTGCGGGGGGTGGGGGGTGGGGGGGGGGGGGGGGGGGGGGGGTTTGCAGGGTGTCCTCACTTTGAGGGGAGAGGAGTAATGCCCATAATCTCACTGAGAGAGATCGGGGCACCCTTTCAAAATGGCGGCCGGATGTCTGAGTTCAACTCGCAGTGATGGAAAAGTGTGGGCTAAGCTGGTGAGAAAATCCCCAGGGCCCACAAAAGTGACCAAGTGGCATTAGATAGGGGAGGGGAACTCGCCGACAGAACCGGTGGGAAACCCCCGGCAAAACCTACCACAAACGACAGAGAAATGTTTCCGTTAAAATCGCGCCCAACGGAGATGATAATAATGGAAGCTGCTGTAGATACTTACTGGGCGGGCACTATGCACGGAGAGAGGAACATTTCAGATCAACTACCTTTCAACAATCTGAAATGTAAAAATGTTACTCGACCTGACCTTTTCTTTCCATTCTCCGATGGGATGTGGGCATTGCTAGCTAGGCCAAAGTTCATTGGCCATCCCTAAATGCCCTTGATCTGAGCTGCGTGCTCAGCCATTTCAAAGAGACAGTTAAGAGTCAGCCACATTGCTGTGGATCTGAAGTCACATGTGGATAAGAATGGCAGATTTCGCTCCTGGGTTACTAGTGAGCCAGATGGGTAAAGTGTGTGCACCTCCCTACCTTTAGCTCACTGGGCTAAATCGCTGGCTTTTAAAGCAGACCAAGCAGGCCAGCAGCACGGTTCGATTCCAGTACCAGCCTCCTCGGACAGGCGCCGGAATGTGGTGACTAGGGGCTTTTCACAGTAACTTCATTGAAGCCTACTCGTGACAATAAAACAATTTTCATTTTCAATTTCAAGAGAAAACAAGCGACAAGGATTGAGGAACAAGGAATAACTGCTGGAAGTAATTTGTCCACTAAACAGCAGAGACCGCGTCGGGAGCACAGGAAGATTCTCAGGATGGGACCCTGGCTCGCGCCCACATCGGGCACTGCCCCAATGCTGAAGGTTTAAAAATATGTCGACTACAACCTCGAGTAAAGGCGGCTAAAACGTCAGGAAAACATGCGTATCGTTCAATTGGGTAGTGTTCGAGCTAGGGAATGGGAATTCCAGAGTGTGCCAACTCTGCATGGGCCAATACTTGGGTAAAAGTCCAACGACAGTCAGGCAAAATGGAAAACGGCAAAACGGAAACATTTTTAGTTGCTTGTGAATAAGGGGGTTGTTTGTGCCACACCTTCCAAAAAGAATTGGAAGGCAAAAAGATGATCGACGTATGGACCCTAGGAGCCAGGATCTGTAATGGCGGGGAAAACGGGCGCCATGGTTGCATTTGATGCAGATGAAGGCATGGAACCCATAGAAGGGAAAATCCCAATTATATCTCACAGCAAATCAAACACCAAAGGACCTAGAGGTCGCACCATTTCTCCGTTCAGTAGGGCATACAACTTCTTACGCTGCTACAAAAGTTAGTTAACCCGGCAAGATCAGGAGAACGAAGAAAATTTCAGACAGGCATTTCTTTCCTAGACCATTACTGACTATAGAAAAGTTTCATTTCCACCACCACCACGGAGACGGTGAAAGAATTCTACATTTGGCTGCGACTTAAGGTTAGGAAAATGTTTCACGTTTCTGAACATGAAGGGCGAAATACTTCAAACCCATCAGTTTGTTCTTCACCAATTACAAATCTTAGTCTGCAATACAAGTCAAATAAGACAGGGGGAAGAGGGTAGATTGGTGGCAATGTCACTGAATAGTACGCCATAGGCCCAGGTTCACGATCCCAGGACAGGAGGTCAAATCCCACGGCAGCAGCTGTTGGAATTTAAATTCAGAAACAAAATCTGGAATATAAAGCTATCATCTGTGATAATTACCCTAAAACTATTGTCGATTGCTGTTTAAAGAAACATATCTGGTTCACTAATGTCCTTTAGGGAAGGAAATCTGCCGTCCTTACCCGGTCTGGCCGACATGTGACTCCAGGCCCACAGCAATGTGGTTGACCCTTAATTGCCCTCTGAAGTGGCTCTCAGATCAAGAATAGTTAGGGATGCCCAACAAATGCTGGCAAAACATACATCAGCCTAACACGTATCCCTTAATATTACCCCATTACACGACCCACACACTTGTGCTCTGATTAATACAAACTTTTTGATGCAGACTTTGGACGGCAAGGGTAAAGATCTGTTTCAACAACGTAACTTCACACTAAAGGCCTGCAAATGTGCCCTTATGTGCCAATACAATGAGTGTCTCTACACTGTGACTATTTATTCGAAGGCAGAAGTGTGGAGGCTGATTTCTGCATTTTTGTGAAGGCCTGCCACATTGTGTAGTTTAAAGATAGACTGACTTTCCTCCTCCAATCCACACTTCAGTATTGGAAATACAATTTCTCGCTGCAACTTAACAATGTACAATATGAGAGGTGTTTGTTGCCCTGCAGCATTTTTGAGTGGGATGCTGTCGGAATGACATATTACTGTATTGAGTAATAGAATCAACAGACTGCATTATTGCATCGTAATAATGAAGTTTACGCTCGCAACTCCCATGCAAACCAACTCTTGACTGCGGCTATGTCATCAGAAAAGGTCTTGGTAGAAGGTCGGCAAAACCGCCACACGGGCAAGTTTACCATGTGCTGACGATACCAAAAAACAAAACACATGATTGATTCAATCTAGTCAGTAGCATATATTGCAGACATTGTTGCCGAACACAGTTCAGCGACAATGAGGTAGTTTCAAAGTGTCGCCGTGCAGGAAACTTGGGAACCAATTTGAGCATAGCAAGCTCCCACAATTATGGTAATAACCAGCTCTTGTGTTTTTAAGTAATGTTAGAACATAGAACATACAACAGCACAGCACAGAACAGGCCCTTCGGCCCTCAATGTTGTGCCGAGCCATGATCACCCTACTCAAACCCATGTATCCATCCTATACCCGTAACCCAACAACCCCCCCCCCCCTTAACCTTACTTTTATTAGGACACTACGGGCAATTTAGCATTGCCAATCCACCTAACCCGCACATCTTTGGACTGTGGGAGGAAACCGGAGCACCCGGAGGAAACCCACGCACACACGGGGAGGACGTGCAGACTCCACACAGACAGTGACCCAGCCGGGAATCGAACCTGGGACCCTGGAGCTGTGAAGCATTTATGCTAACCACCATGCTACCCTGCTGTTGATTGAGGGATAAATATTGCTCAGGACACCAGGCAGAAATGTGGCCAGTTCTCTTTCACTTCAACCCAATATCATTATAACACATGAAAGACGGCACCTCTGGCAGTGCAGCACCACTTTGCCAGCGCACTGGAATTTCATTCTAGCTTTTTGTGCTCTCGCCTCTAGCGTGGGTCCTGAATCCACAACCTTCGGGCTCAATGTCAAGAATGGTGCCAAGTGAGCCAGAGCTGAAACCTGGAGGGAGTAAATGTTGAAGGTTGATGAAAGGGGTTCCAATCTAGTGGACCTCTTGGTCCTGGATGGTGTTGAGTCACTGGAGGGTTGCTGGGCTCATCCAGTGGTGCAGGATATACAATCAAACTCCTGAGATGGAGAGGGGGGGGGGGGATTTGGGGAATTAGGAGGGGAGTTAAGTGCTGAGCGTTCCCAGCCTTTGACACGGTCTTATAGCCACAGTATTTAGGAGTCCTTTTTCCAAGTTTAGTTTCTGGTCAATGGTAAGCCTCGGTATGTGGATGGTGTGGAATTAATATGTCGCACTGATGTAGCACAGATAAGGCGAGATCAAATAACAACACCTAGTTCCTTCTTTCTAAAAGGACATTAGTGAACCAATTGGCGTTTTATGACAATCCACCAGCTTCACGGTCACATTTACTGGCACCAGCTTTCTGTTATTCAAATTCTTTATTATTGTCTAATTGGATCCAGTTTTCAAAATCTGCCATCTGGTCTTTGAACTTCAGCCTTCTGAATTATCAGTCCAAACTCTGGATTACTCGTTCTGCAACATAACCATCGGGCTGCCATTACGATGATACAGTCAGTCTCTGTTTATTTTACATTCTAATTCGGCTAAATGCAAAGCAGTTTGCAATAAACAAATAGAGGGATTATAGACTTAAAGATACTCACGGTAAGTTTAGGCCTATATTCGCTGGAGCTTAGAAGAATGAGAGGAGTTCGAATAAAAGGGAATTGACAGGGTAGGCGTAGAGCGGACGTATCCCTTTGTTGGACATTCTAGAATTAGATGTCATAGTTTTAGCATAGGGGGGGGGGGGACAGATTTAAAACAGAAACGAGGAGGAATTACTTCACTCAAAGGGTCGAGAATCTCGGAATTCACTACCACAGAGTGTGCAGTGGACGCCGGAACTGTGAACACATTTGAGGAGATAGATAGGCTTTTAATTAGTTGCAGGGTGAAGGGTTATGGGGAGCAAGCAGGAAGATGGACATGAGGCAGAGGTGAAATCAGCCATGATCGTGTTGAATGGCGGAGCAGGCTCAAGGGGCTGAATTGGCAACTCTTGCTCCTAGTTATTAAGTTATGTTGTTAGGTAATGGAAGTGTTCTGCCTTTTTACTTCCTTTGTTCCCATTTTATTTTATTATTTTTGGTCCGTGGACCCATATTCCGAATGTGGCTTTAAGCAGAGGATGCGGGCTGAAGCAGCCTGCTTGACAGGACATTGTGTTCCCACGTTATGCATTTTGAAGAGGAGAAAACAGCTCGTCGGTGCAGAGTGAATCTTAAGGACCAGCGTTGGAGTAAGTCAGTTCGAATAGCTGGCTGCCAACCTGCAGGTTGGCCAGGAACAGTGTACTGCCTGACAAGAGTCGGTGATGGGTCCCGTGTGACACTTTTTGAGAGAACTGGGCAGAAGTGTTTAGACCTTGGAAATTAAAGGCACAGTTTTGCCCACTGTTAAAATAAAGAACTGCTTTATTGTTCTAAAACCAGTGAATGCCTGGCACATCTTTACTGTAAACTTCAACTCGTCATCAACTTTGCCAGAGAAAAAGACCCATTTCAAGCCGAGAAGGAAGAAGTACCGAAACAAAAGCTTGAACTCAAGAAAGACATTAACTAGAAGCCATCCAAGTGCCTCAAAGATCCCTTATCCTTTTATTTTTAATATTGTTTTCTTTACTGCTCAATCAGCCTTCCCCCTTTGTCCGTGTGTAGAGAGTGGGGGTAGAGAAAGGGGAAGAGTTGGGAAAGGGGAATTAGATAGTCAGTTACATTTCTTTGACAGTTTAATTGCCCCGCACATAATAAAAGGTTACTTGTGTTGAAGTTACAAACTTGGTGAATGCAGTTTAACCTCGAGCATTTTAAAGTAACATCTAATTTCACTGACGTTGCAACTTGTGGGGTCGGGCTGGAATTGACCGTGCACTGGGGTCGTGACAGTAAATACAGAACAAAAACGTGAATTGTATTAAGGGAGTGAAACAGACTTTTTGATATAAGTTACGTGTGAAAAGACACCCCAGATTATGCACCAGCTTGACGATTAAACATGTTGAAAATGCAGTTTCTTGGAAGCAGCCTCCTTGTACTGTCAACTTGCAGGATGGCCAATGAAGAATGTCTAAACATTACGGATATACCGTAGACAGAATTGTAAGAATTGTACATCAAAATAAACTGCAACTGAGGCAGAGCAAGCAGTCAGTTGAATTCATGGCACTGCGAACATAGGAACAGGAGTAGGCCATTCCTGGTGGATTCGCAATCTAACTCCATGCCCATTATCCCTCAGAAAACCTTTGATAACCACAATAGATCTATCAGCCTCAGATTTAAAATTAACAATGGTTATAGATAGAGAAATACAGCACAGAACAGGCCCTTCGGCCCACGATGTTGCACCGAACTTTTGTCCTAGGTTAATCATAGAATTTTGGACACTTTTTCATGGCCAATCCACCCAAACTGCACATCTTTGGACTGTGGGAGGAAACCGGAGCACCCGGAGGAAACCCACGCAGTCACGGGGAGGATGTGCAGACTCCACACAGACAGTGACCCAAGTCGAAATCGAACTTGGGACCCTGGAGCTGTGAAGCAATTGTGCTATCCACAATGCTACCGTGCTGCCCTTAAGAAGTTAACCTACACTCCATTATTCTACCCTAATCCATGTACCTATCCAATAGCCGCTTGAAGGTCCCTAACTTTTCCGACTCAACTACTTCCACAGGCAGTGCATTCCATGCCCCCACTACTCTTTGGGTAAAGAACCTACCTCTGACATCCCCTCTATATCTTCCACCATTTATCTTAAATTTATGTCCCCTTGTAATGGTGTGTTCCACCCGGGGAAAAAGTCTCTGACTGTCTACTCTATCTATTCCCCTAATCACCTTATAAACCTCTATCAAGTCACCCCTCATCCTTCTCCGTTCTAATGAGAAAAGGCCTAGCACCCTCAACCTTTCCTCGTATGACCTACTCTCCATTCCAGGCAACATCCTGGTAAATCTCCTTTGCACCTTTTCCAAAGTTTCCACATCCTTCCTAAAATGAGGCGACCAGAACTACACACAGTACTCCGAATGTGGCCTGACCAAGGTTTTGTACAGCTGCATCATCACCTCACGGCTCTTCAATTCAATCTCTCTGCTAATGAACGCTAGCACACCATAGGCCTTCTTCACAGCTCTATCCACTTGAGTGGCAACTTTCAAAGATCTATGAACATAGACCCCAAGATCTCTCTGCTCCTCCACATTGCCAAGAACCCTACCATTAACCCTGTATTCCGCATTCAGATTTGTCCTTCCAAAATGGACAACCTCACACTTGTCAGGGTTAAACTCCATCTGCCACTTCTCAGCCCAGCTCTGCATTCTATCTATGTCTCTTTGAAGCCGACAACAGTCCTCCTCACTATCCACAACTCCACCAATCTTCGTATCATCTGCAAATTTACTGACCCACCCATCAACTCCCTCATCCAAGTCGTTAATGAAAATCACAAACAGCAGAGGACCCAGAACTGATCCCTGCGGTATGCCACTGATAACTGGGCTCCAGACTGAATATTTGCCATCCACCACCACTCTCTGTCTTCTATCGGTTAGCCAGTTTGTTATCCAACTGGCCAAATTTCCCACTATCCCATGCCTCCTTACTTTCTGCATAAGCCTACCATGGGGAACCTTATCAAATGCCTTACTAAAATCCATGTACACTACATCCACTGCTTTACCTTCATCCACATGCTTGGTCACCTCCTCAAAAATCCTATCTCTTAGTACCCTTTCCATTTCTTTGCCTACCACCGAAGTAAGACTAACTGGCCTGTAATTCCCAGGGTTATCCCTATTCCCTTTTTTGAACAGGGGCACGACATTCGCCACTCTCCAATCCTCTGGTACCACCCCTGTTGACAGCGAGGACGAAAAGATCATTGCCAACTGCTCTGCAATTTCATTTCTTGCTTCCCATAGAATCCTTGGATATATCCCGTCAGGCCCGGGGGACTTGTCTATCCTCAAGTTTTTCAAAACGCGCAACACATCTTCCTTCCTGACAAGTATCTCCTCAAGCTTATCAGTCTGCTTCACGCTGTCCTCTCCAACAATATGGCCCCTCTCGTTTGTAAATACTGAAGAAAAATACTTGTTCAATGCCCAAAATCAAAACCATGATGTGGAGATGCCGGCGTTGGACTGGGGTGAGCACAGTAAGAAGTCTTACAACACCAGGTTAAAGTCCAACAGGTTTGTTTCAAACACGAGCTTTCGGAGCACGGCTCCTTCTTCAGGTGAATGGAAAGGCTTGTTCCAGAAATGTTTATATAGACGGTATACTTGTTTTGAAGGGGAACGGCCACGAGGGATCCCTGCACTGTCTGCCTGTTAGTTTTCTTTCCCCTGACTGTAACCCAGCTACTCTTGTCCAGTACCTTTGGTGTGGCTACCTCCCTGTAACTCTTCTCTATAACCCCCTCTGCCTCCCGGATGATCCGAAGTTCATCCAGCTCCAGTACCTTAACAAGGTCTCTGAGGAGCTAGAGTTGGGTGCACTTCCCGCAGGTATAGTCAGCGGGGACACCAGTGGTTTCCCTCACCACCCACATCCTACAGGAGGAGCATGCAACTGCCCTAGCCTCCATCCCCTCTTACTTTACAGAATTAGCTGCCCCTTGGCCCTCCGACTCTACTTCCAGTCAGCTGTACTCTAAATTCCTGGCTCCCTTCACGCTCTTTGATAAATATAGGAAATGAAATGTAAGGAGCACCTTACTGCCTCCTCTCCTAACTCCCTCAGTCACCAAACTCTCACTGTAGCACTCAAATGCCACAAGCTCAGCACTCCAGTGCAAACAAAGTCTGCACTGTAACTAGCTCCTATTTATACTGTGACTCTAGCTTCTGAAAACTGGCCTAATGCAATTAACTAATTAACAAGCTCCAGCTGCAAGTATGTCCAAGTAGAACCTTGTTTAAAGCTGATTCAAAATTCACCTTCTTATAGACCAAACAGCAACTTTTAAGTTAATTAACTAAATAAAAGAAATACTAGACTTTAAATAAAAATGAACCCTCATACTCCCTCAGTCACCAAACTCTCACTGTAGCACTCAAATGCCACAAGCTCAGCACTCCAGTGCAAACCAAATGGATGGATGGCACGGTGGTGCAGTGTTTAGCACTGCTGCCTCATGGCGCTGAGGACCCGAGTCTAACCCCGGCTCCGGGTCACTGTCCGTGTGGAGTTTGCACATTCTCCCCGTGTTTGCGTGGGTCTCACCCCCACAACCCAAAGATGTCCACGGTAGGTGGATTGGCCACGCTAAATTTCCCCTTAATTGGACAACAACAGAATTGGGTACTCTAAATTAGAAAAAAAAACAATGGTTCTAATATCAATTGCTTTCTGGGAAAATGTCATAGAATTTACAGTGCAGGAGACGACCATTCGGCCCATCGATCTACACCGGCTCTTGGAATGAGCACCCTACTTTAGCCCAGACTTCCACCCTATCCCTGTAACCCGACCTAACCTTTTTAACACTAAGGGGCAATTCAGCATGGCCAATCCGCCTAAGCTGCACATCTTTGGGACTGTGGGACGAACCGGAGCACCCGGTGGAAACCCACGCAGACATGGGGAGAAAGTGCAAACTCCACACAGACAGTCACCCAAGGCTGGAATTGAACCTGGGACCCTGGAGTTGCGAGGCAGCAGTGAGTCAGGCTTCTACCAACCTGCGTATGTAGAAGTGTTTCCTGATTTTACACGAGAAGTATCTAAGCTCTAATATTTAGACTATGGCTCTCAAGTCCTTGACTCTCTGACCAGCAGGAATAATTCCCCTCTAACAATCCCATCCGTTTCCCGTCGTATCTTGAAAGCTTTGATCAAATCACTCCTCGACGTTATAAATTCCAGGAAACACTACCTTCATTTGTGCGACCGCTCTTTGTTATTCAACACTTAGGGAGTGCAGGTGCCACTCTGGTGAATCTCCGCTAAGGCCATGTATCATTCCTAAGGTCCGATGCCCTTTATTTCATTTGTAAATTAGCATTATGTCAATCACCGTTGACTATCCAACATCTTTCCTTGATTCAAGGGACAACAAACTTCTCAAAGTGGAACAACGCTGCTCGAGGCAAACTCTTCAAATCATATACACTGCTTCATGGTGCAGCCAACTTTCCCTGACTGATTACTTGATCACTCGACACATTTGCCTGGTAAAATTGGCTCAACTGTGAAATCACATCAGTAAACATTGCTTCCAATAATTCTGGTGCATTAATGCTTGGGGAAACCTCATTGATGTCACCAGAAACTGTGGACCATGCTTAAAATTCATACACACAATTGTGTGGGAAAATATAATTGCACCTAAATTTTAAAATTCTGCTGTCAAATTTCCTTCACAAACATCTCAGTTGATCCATCAAATTAATTTTATTTCACGGAAGGGTTTGATGAGTTTCCACGTGAAATTTACCACACAATCTCAGACAGGTCGATGAACTGGATAGGGGGTCTCAGAATCTGGGTACTCCTGCCCAGCAGATCGACATCGGCTTCTGCTCTGGCACCGTCTCAATTTTAAAATTTCCAGCCTTCTTTTCAACATCCTCCATTTCTCACACTCATCTGCGTAAACTTGTCCAGCCCTACAACCCTCTTGAATCTCTGCAAATTGGCTGATGCAATTCAACGTGAGAAAATGTGAGGTCTTGCACTTTGGAAAAAAGAATCCAAGCATAGCCTACTTTCTAAACGGTGAGAAAATTCATAAAGCCAAAGTACAAAGGGATCTGGGAGTGCTAGTCGAGGATTCCCTAAAGGTAAACATGCAGGTTGAATCTGTGATTAAGAAAGCGAATGCAATGTTGTCATTTATCTCAAGAGGGTTGGAATATAAAAGCAGCGATGTGCTACTGAGCCTTTATAAGCCTCTGGTTAGGCCCCATTTGGAGTACTGTGTCCAGTTTTGGGCCCCACATCTCAGGAAGGACATACTGGCACTGGAGCGTGTCCAGCGGAGATTCACACGGATGATCCCTGGAATGGCGGGTCTAACATATGATGAACGGCTGAGGATCCTGGGATTGTATTCATTGGAGTTTAGAAGGTTAAGGGGAGATCTAATAGAAACTTACAAGATAATACATGGCTTAGAAAGGGTGGACGCAAAGAAACTGTTTCCGTTAGGCGAGGAGACGAGGACCCGTGGGCACAGCCTTAGAATTAGAGGGGGTAAATTCAGAACAGAAATGCGGAGACATTTCTTCAGCCAGAGAGTGGTGGGCCTGTGGAATTCATTGCCGCGGAGTGCAGTGGAGGCCGGGACGCTAAATGGCTTCAAGGCAGAGATAGATAAATTCTTGATGTCGCGAGGAATTAAGGGCTACGGGGAGAATGCTGGTAGGTGGAGTTGAAATGCCCATCAGCCATGATTGAATGGCGGAGTGGACTCGATGGGCCGAATGGCCTTACTTCCACTCCTATGTCTTATGGTCTTAAATCCTCCAATTACATAGAGAAATAAATAAGAGAAATACAGCACAGAACAGGCCCTTCGGCCCACGATGTTGTGCCTACCTTTTGTCCTAGGTTAATCATAGAATTTTGGACACCAAGGGCAATTTATCATGGCCAATCCACCCAACCTGCACATCTTTGGACTGTGGGAGGAAACCGGAGCACCCGGAGGAAACCCACGCACACACGGGGAGGATGTGCAAACTCCACACAGACAGTGACCCAAGCCGGAATCGAACCTGGGACCCTGGAGCTGTGAAGCAATTGTGCTATCCATAATGCTACTGTGCTGCCCTCAAGAACAAATTAATCTACACTCCATTATTCTACCCTAATCCATGTACCTATCCAATAGCCGCTTGAAGGTCCCTAACGTTTCCGACTCAACTACTTCCACAGGCAGTGCATTCCATGCCCCCACTAGTCTCTGGGTAAAGAACCTACCTCTGACATCCTCCCTATATCTTCCACCATTTACCAATTCTGGCCTCTTGCGCAGGTTGACTTCAATTGTTCCGCTATCGGCGAATATGCCCTCAGCAATCGAGGCCAAAAACTCAGATTTCCCTCTCAAACCTCTCTCTCTTGTTGTCCTCGTTTAAGATGCACATTGGACCTACAACCCTGGCCAACTCGTTGGATATCTGTCATGGCCAAGAAGGCATGAAGGAAAAAAAAGTTTAAATAAAAGTTTCTCTCCCATATTTTCTCAATTGATGCTTTTTTTAAAAAATGGACAAATGGATGGACTGATTAAATAGCCGCAGCTGACCAAATGGTGGGCGTTCTGGAGGTTGCTGAGCAGTTTAAAAATGGACAAGAGATTATTCATCAAACTCCTGAAATGTGACACACCTTGCACTTTATAATCATTACAGCCATGTCAACACATAGAATAGCAAATGAGACGTCTGCACCCACCCAGCTCTACAAAGGCTATTTGTGACTTATCTTCAAAATTCTGCTGAAAGTTCTCCGGTTACCTGCTCACAACACAGTGGGTTTCGACAAGGGGTCTGGTTAGCTGAATGACTCGACCCAGAAGCACCCTGCCACATGACCGAGACTTGTGCTGTTTGAATTGCTTCATGAAATGAAAATTGCTTATTGTCACGAGTAGGCTTCAAATGGTCACTGTGAAAAGCCCCTAGTCGCCACATTCCGGCGCCTGTTCGGGGAGGCTGTTACGGGAATCGAACCGTGCTGCTGGCCTGCTTTCAAAGCCAGCGATTTAGCCCTGTGTGCTAAACAGCCCCTAAAATCATTATTGTCACAAGTAGGCTTTAATGAAGTTACTGTGAAAAGCCCCTAGTCGCCACATTCCGGCACCTGTTCGGGGAGGCTGGCACGGGAATTGAACCGTGCTGCTGGCCTGCTTGGTCTGCTTTAAAAGCCAGCGATTTAGCCCAGTGAGCTAAACCAGCCCCTATTCAATTACACAGCTTATGAATTCTGTCTTGGGTCATTGCTTAACCTCGGGGAGGGAAGCAAGACTTCAGGGCGAGCAACCTGCCGCTGTCTGCTATCGGACAGCAACAGAGCAGCAATGGGACCAGGGCTCTACCCAGGATTTAAACTGCCTCAAACTCATCTTTTATTTTTGTTAAGGTATTTGAAAATTTTAATAAAAATAACATTAACAATGACATCAACATGGTTATAATAAACATTCCCCCCCCCCCCCCCCACCATCCCAATCTTCACACACCCTAACCATATAACAACAATCCGGCCCTCTCCCCCGCCTATCCCCCCTTGGAATACTGCATCTGCTGACATTTGAATTTTCCCCGAGAAAGTCGATGAACGGCTGCCACCTCCGGATGAACCCGACCATTGACCCTCTTAAGGCGAACTTTACCTTCTCGAGGCTGAGAAACCCAGCTATGTCACTAATCCAGAGGTCTCTACACTCGGGGGCTTCGAGTCCCTCCACATTAACAAGATCCGTCTCCGGGCTACCAGGGAGGCAAAGGCCAAGACGTCGGCCTCTTTCGCCCCCTGAACTCCCGGCTCTTCCGACACTCCAAAGAGCATTACCTCCGGACTCGGCACCAGCCGTGTTTTTAGTACCGTGGACATTGCCTTAGCGAAATCCTGCCAAAACCCTCTAAGCTTCAGGCATGCCCAAAACACGTGGACATGATTTGCTGGGCTTCCCGCGCACCTCGCACACCTATCCTCTACCCCGATGAACTTACTCATTCTAGCCGCTGCCATGTGCGCCTGGTGGACTACCTTAAATTGTATCAGGCTAAGCCTGCCCTGGCCCTCATCTATATGGTTTTCTGCCAGGATGTCTGAACTTTTGCACCAGTGCCTACCGCACTATTGATTCATCTCTACTGACTTCTCCCATTGTGGCAGAGAGAGAGAGTGGAAATGTGGGCACAGAGAGAGAGAAAAAAAGAGAGAGAGAGAGAAAAACAGAGAAACAGAAAAATAGAGAGAGAAATGAAGAGAGAGAGAGAGAGAGAGAAACAGAGAGAGAGAGAAAAACAGAGAGAGAGAGAAACACAAGGAAAAACAAAGATAGAGAGAAAAAAACTGTAAAAATGAGAGAGTCAGAGAGAGAGAGAGAGAGAGAGTCAGAGAGAGAGAGAGAGAGAGAGAAACAGAAGGAAGAGAAACAAAGAGTGAGAGAGAGAGACATACACACTTGTCTCAGGTTTGCTGGGGGGGGGAGAGGGGGGGGCATGGTGGTGCAGTGGTTAGCACTGCTGCCACACGGCGCCGAGGTCCCAGATTCGATCCCGGCTCTGGGTCACTGTCCGAGTGGAGTTTGCACATTCTCCCCGTATCTGCGTGGGTTTTTCCCCCACAACCCAAAGATGTGCAGGGTAGGTAGATTGGCCGTGATAAATTGCCCCTTAATTGGGAAAAAATAATTTGGTACTCTTTTTATTTTAAAAGGAAAGAAAAAAAAAGGTTTGCTATGGGGCTATCAATAAAGGACGGGATCACTCCAAAACTCAGGCTTGGGGGGAAATGTGGTACCAAAGGGGGGAAATCAAAAATCACCTGTTTACATATGGGTGGCGAGATGAGAAATCAGGGCGGTTTTGCATTAAACTCCCCCCCCCCCCCCCCACCCTGTCCATAACTGCATATCTGCCTTTGTGGCACAGTGTCAAATTCTATTGAGAACACTTCTGTGAAGTGTCTTGGGGCATCTGACTACGTTAAAAAGATGCTACGTGAAATTGCTATTATGGTAGTTATTGATCAGTCGTTGGGAAGAATTTAGACGGTGGTTACAGAATTATCCGAGTGGAAACGCAGGGAAGCCCTGTGTCTCATTCTGTTCCCATGATTTATCAGCCACCCTTAGTTGCTGTCTAATTGGCCAAAGGATCTATTACGAGTATCTAAAGTGCAGCTTAGCAATGACCACACACTTGCCCCTTTAAAGGAGGAGGTGAAGCTACATACGACTATATTTCAACAAAATGTGCACTCTATGTATTCCTTGTTATAATGCTACTTTCTTCACAACCGTATTCCTATAAAACACTCCTGATATCAGTGATCCAATGTTTTTGATAAATTGGATAAATTCCTGATGATGCCCTTATTTCCCATTTCTTAATTTTTGCCGTTATCATTTTTGATCCATGGCTGCTTAACGGACATGTATCTTTATGTCAAGCAGCAAACAGAAGGAGGAATTCAAGAAGTTGCAACATGGTATACGGTGCTGCTCACTTTGGACAGCGAGACCCAGACTTATCAGCACCCGAGAGATGGGGTGGGACCTGGTTCAATTGACTGGGGCAATGAATTGGCCAAAAGGGCTATATTCTGCCTGGTAACAGGTGGTGTTTGGATCCTGCCCGAGTGAGATGACTTCCAGAGACCCAAGGAAAGCAGAATTTGACTCCAAGAAGCACAGGGACAAGGACTTGTTCCCTCTCTTCTCTCTCTCTCTCTCTCTCTCTATCTAGTAAGGCTGCGAGTTGATATATTTCTGACCCTACAGAGATCCTGAATAAATAAATCTACGGGGAAACCGTTACGGGCTGCAGAAAGAGACCTGGATCTAAATCTTTACTTTGAAGGAAGGTCTGTTTAAAGACAACCATCGGGAACAAAGGCTCTTTTTCCTTTTACCTATTATTTTCACCCTTCTCTTACCCTCCGTGTTTGTCTGTCTTGTGGGCAGCCTGGTAGCACAAGTGGATAGCACTATGGCTTCACACCACCAGAGTCTCCGGTTCGATTCCCGGCTGGGTCACTGTCTGTGCGGAGTCTGCACGTTCTCCCCGTGTCTGCGTGGGTTTCCTCCGGGTGCTCCGGTTTCCTCCCATAGTCCAAAGACATGCAGGTTAGGTGGATTGGCCATGGTAAATTGGCCTTAGTGTCCAAAAGGG
The DNA here is from genome assembly GCF_902713615.1 of Scyliorhinus canicula. Taxonomy (NCBI): domain Eukaryota; kingdom Metazoa; phylum Chordata; class Chondrichthyes; order Carcharhiniformes; family Scyliorhinidae; genus Scyliorhinus; species Scyliorhinus canicula. Next base: position 1,438,260 of record NC_052167.1, read on the forward strand.
TTAGGAGGGGTTATTGGGTTACGGGGATAGGGTGGAAGTGAGGGCTTAGGTGGGTCGGTGCAGACTCGATGGGCCGAATGGCCTCCTTCTGCACTGTATGTTCTATGTACTATGTACTTCTCTGCGTACGTGCGCATAGGGTGGCGAAAGTTGAAGTGGGGGATTAGGAATTAGTTAATAGTTAACCAGTCGTATTTGCTGCATACTTCATTACAGTTCGTGTTATAAATAAACAGTAATTGTGTTTAGATTTACAAACCTGGTGACTGTAATTATCGGGCAGCCACGGGCCAAAGACTTTCGGTATTTTTCTAAGAGTTATTGGTTAATTAAGTTGTGTTGCGACTCTGGGTCAAGTGGGGCTGGAATTAACCGCACCCTAGCCCAGGGTGTTGTAACAGATCTTATCCAATTTTCAACATTGCGCCGTGCACGTAACTGACAATTCCAAACGGGGTTGCTGTTCAGTGATTGGAAAATAGACTTAGCAGCATGTCAGCTGGCCTGTCTGTTTCAATCCAACGGCTGAGTACTGTAATGCTAATATCCCACACCACACAGCAATCTCAGAATTCTGTAACCATTACTTTCCAATGATGCAGAAAACCAGCTCATCAGAAGTTGCTCAATGAAATACAGGACTTGCAATGAAGGATTGGGGTGTGTTAACACCGGCAGATTACGAACAGTATTTGCAAACGACACACTTCACTGCACACAAAGACTGGATTTCCCCTGAAGACTCTTCGTATTAACACGCCTGGGAAAATGAAATACATTAGCTCAACCTCTACACTCAGAGGAACGAGAGGGGGGGGGGGGGGGGGAGATTCAGCCCCCTCTGAGGGGGGCATTCAGCCCCGTCGGGGAGGGGGGAGTGGGCATTCAGCCCCCTGTGCCTATTAGACCATTCAATCTGATCACTGCAGATATCTAATTTAGCTCCGGTTACACATCTCGGTTCCAAATCCCTAATGGCAAAGCAATCTCAGTTCTGGCATTCCCCCCCCCCCCCCCCTCCCCCCCCTCCCCCCCTCCCCCCGCAACAATCCAAACCCCCCCTAAAAAGTTTTGGCCATACACAACGACCCAGATCTCTACAACCCTTTATGTGACAGAGCACTTCCCAATATCCCCCCTCCACCCTCAAACAGTCTAGCTCTCATTTTTTTTTTTTTTGATTATGCCCCCTTGTTCTGGACTCTTTTCCTCCCCTCCCAATTGGAGGTCCTTACTCTACCTGCCCTAATCGTCTTAAACACCTCAATTAAAAAGGATTACAACTCTAATCTGTGCAACCTCTCCTTGCATTTAAACTCTTTTACACCAGGTATCGTTCTGTCCAATCCGTCTGTGGAGTGGTGTTGCTAAATTCAGGATGGTTGGCGTAGGTGTTCACAAAGACCACAAAATAGCCTGAACTTAAACAAAGCTGTAAATGTATTAACGCTACTAATTTGGATTTGACACATACTCTGAAATAATACACAGTTGATGATTAACATATAAACTACACTCAGCTCCAACTAATCTTTATATGGATATAAACTATGATCTGCTCTTACTCACACTATCTGTCCTTCTGGCCATCTGTAGCTAGCTCCTGCACACACTCTCCCCCACAATGCTTAGCATCAATGTCTTATACACACGTGACTGTAGCTCCCTCTAGTGATTATTCTGGACATTTCATTAACCCTTGCAGTTCTTACATTTATAATAATATACCACATGTGGCACCCCACTTCCAGATCAAGATATTCTTCCTTAAACTGAGTAACAATAGTTTTCACACCACAGGATACAGCCAGTAGCGGACTCCACTAATCTGCAGGACATCGTCAACAGTGCACAACCCCTGTAACAGTATAGATATCCATCGGGCTGCAGTTACCCATGTAAAGTGTCAGCCAGGAGCAGCACTGGTACATTTAGACTCACAGTAACAGAGGAGCCCACTATTGATGTAGCAAATGACTCAAAGACTTGGGTATGCAAAAAGGTGGAGATGTAAATCATTTCTAACTCTCTTCCCACACCTAGTGGTGTACTACGGCAGACTTTTGTCTGTTTCCATTACTGGGACAGGTCGCTGGTCTGTCGCCAGGGGCCTATAGCTTGAGGGGGCGCTGCACCATATCTGGCTGTCCAAGGAGGCTCTCCCGACTTACCGCCAGCCATTGGCACATTTGTAAGGATTTTGTAAGTTGACGCACACAACCGCTTTGCCCGCGTTATGAACACGTCTTCCACGGCCATCAAGTCCTGGGATGGGACTCGAACCCAGAGCTTCTGCTCAGAGGCAGGGAGTTGCCCACTGCACCACAAGACCTCCTAAAAAGGAACAAATGCCCACCTCAAAACAGAAGCACGCTAAATACAAGCATACAAGACATAACTGTCAGGTAAACTCAGATGATTCCACAGATCCAGTTGATGTTGTTTACCAGACTGTTGACACAGAGTTAACACCGACTATCACAAAAACATTTGATTTGTATATTTACGGTTGTCCATACTTTTGATCCATTTAGGAAAAGTGAAAAGAAGGATATTTTGTTGAGGTGGTATGATAATAATCGCTTATTGTCACAAATAGGCTTCAAATGAAGTTACTGTGAAAAGCCCCTAGTCGCCACATTCCAGCACCTGTTCGGGGAGGCCAGTACGGGAATTGAACCCGCGCTGCTGGCATTGTTCTGCATTACAAGCCAGCTGTTTAGCCCACTGTGCTAAACCAGTCCCTGACTGAAGTAACACCAAGTAACATTGTGTGTGTGTGTGTGTGTGTGTGTGTGTGTGTGTGTGTGTGTGTGAGTGGGGGGGGGGGGGAAGGAACGGAAGGGGCATAACACCAGCACAGTTTTATATCTGTACAAAATATGGTCTTGGTGGATGTATTTAAAAAGGAGAATGAAAAATGTAGGGAAACGCTCCAATTCCAGTCAAGGATCCACCATTTTAACTTATTCTTAGTCACACCCAATTGAGACGTTCCTTCGCTAAATAAACCATCGGAATGGATATGCGACACAAAACCAAACATTCTTCAAGCTCGGACATAACTACCAAGTATTTTAACCAAACAAACCTTTATTGCGCTGTAACGTTTCTGCTGTTCCCTACAATACTCTACGGGCAAGGTTTTTCACGCCAAGCAGAACTTGAATGTTGGGCCAAAAAGTCATCACACACACATGACACATTCAAAACTTGTTTCCAACAATGGGAGATCTCAGAAGTTTGACAGATTACTCCTTTCACAAATGTGCCCCCTTCCCCCCAACCTTGACCCATTCTATTGCACTGCCTTGTTCTTCCAGGTCCCTCCGATTGCTATTTTCTGGCCAAGTCAATGGTCACAATGTGGACAGTTCCAGTCAGGACCGGGCCCAGTCAAACAGTTTGCCAACTCCCAACTGCTGGTCACACATTATGGCGACTTTAGCCGAGTTACCAGAGTGTAGTCAGTGACAATTGAATCATACTCCACTTGCTTATGGCACAATAAACAGAGAGAAGACATCATTCATTTACAACAAGTTTTAGAATTAGGTTGTTAACTGTTAGTTTTTTTTTAAAACTAAGACTGCATCAATAAATGTCACCTTCATTACAGGCTTATCATCAATGGCGTACAGTATGTCAAACCCCAATGGCTAGTATGTAAAAAAAAAAAGACAGAAACCAGGTTGCGACTTCTTACTAACACAAGAGCCCACTCCCCCGATGCTCGCCGGTTTCCCGTTTATGTGTACCCAGTGACCACGTTCAGTCATGTTATTAAACAAAAACTGGAATAGCAGCACTCACGTCCGTTTGCACTGCAGAGGACACAAACCCAAGAGAACATTTCAGAACAATTGCAGCCCTGGCCACTTATTCAGTTACCAAATCCTTGTTGGGCGCTTCCTTTGCATGGAAGTCGGAGGAATCGCCAACAATGCGCCATGACTACTTTAGCTCCGCGTTGTGGAGCTCAGCACGGCACCCGATAAAAGTTTAACAAGATTTCTCTAAACCGAGCATCGCTTTGCTGAAAACTGTAGATTTTGAGAAATGCGTAAGAGCCGCTGGAGGGGGGAGCTTTGAAGACAGGAATCAAACTGATCTGCTAAAAATAAAGCTCCATCTAAAATGGCCAACCTCAAACCATAGCACAAGGCGAACTGTTTGCAGAGGCTGATGACAGACAAAACAGGCAGTGTTTGGGCTCATTGAGAGGTTGGTCAGTGAAGCAAAGTACTCGGTTTGGCCGGTTAACAAAGGAAAGCAGAAGTATCACTCAGCAGGATAGGGTGGAGTGAGATAGGGCGCAGGCCTAAAAATCAAATGGTCAATCAAAAATAGGGCACTTGGTAAGATTACAGCTGGACATGGAGTAAGGATCTGCCCAGTCCTCAGGAAAGGGGCAAGTCCTGTCGGTACCCACGAAGCCGTGTGAACAAGGGGAAATTGTAACGGCTGTAAGAGACATAGGAAAGAGAGGAGTGGCTTGGGTCCAGATGGGGGCACAGTGAGGCTTCATAGCAAATGTAGGAAGAGCTACAGGACAGGTCCCAGTCAAACCCTTACAGATTGAAAATGATCTGACACACACAGCATGGAAAACAGCCACACAAAAACAACAACAGGTTCCAAACCCATTGCCACAGTTACTGGGTCAACCTCAGTTCCCAGTGCTATGTAGTTAGTTCTGAGCGAAAAATAGCCAGCAATAAACTAGCACATCCCCGTGCGTGCATCTAAGCAACTTTGTAATGTCTTGCAAATATAAAGTAATTTAAACTGCCCCTTTGGTGCATGCCTGGCCAAAAGCAATTACACGGTGGCGCGGTGGAAATTACTTTTCTAAACGGTTCCTCAAGCAAATAGCACCTCTGTTGAAATGAAGCCTATACTTGGAGCACTTCTTTATGCACTGCCTAGCCTGGTAATAACAGTCATTGGAAGCTGGAAGTCTAACTTTACTCTCTCCAGCGCTGCCTCTTAAACACTCAGTCCCTTGAGAAAAAGAATGGGAATACACAAGAGGAAGCAGAGAAAGGAAGGTTCACACGTACACAGCATCCCTGCATTTTCATGGAGCCTCAGTATTTCAAAGCCAATGAATCACGTCTTTAAGTGTCGTCACTGTTGTTTCACAAACACGGTCCACCCGAATAGGCCCCAGTTAACGCCTGATTGAAAAGATGGCGCCGTGTGCCGAGGACCCGGGTTCGATCCCAGCACCGGGTCACTGTCCGTGTGCAGTTTGCACATTCTCCCCCTCTGTGTGTGGGTTTCACAACTCAAAGATGTGCAGGGTGGGTGAATTGGCCACGCTATAATTGCCCCTTAATTGAAAAAATAATAATTGGGTACTCTAAAAAAATGTTTAAAAAGAAAAGATGGGGTCTCTGGCAGTGCACTGCTCCCTCACCAGAGTGTCAGCCTAGAATACACGCACCATTCTTGCAATAAAATGCTTGACCCCAGGACCTTCCTACTCGAGGAGATGAGGGTCCACCCATTGCTTCGGAGTTAAAGATCAGCAGTGTCCCAGATATATCTGTGGAGTCTCTTAGCTTTAGCTCTCGTCAGCAACTCTTTGGACTCGGGCAAGTGAGCACACGTTCAACGGGAGCTGCAATTCCATGTCAAATACATAAACTCCACATGCTTGGATATTCTTAGTGACTTCATTTGGAAGCACACCAATATAGTCATGGAATCCTGCAAGTGTCAAGGCCCCTGACAGAACCCCCCCCCCTCCAAAAAAAATTAACAAAAGATTTAAAAAGATATAAATTTCACTTGGTGTTTGATTTTCCTGGGATAGAATTGAAATGAAATTTAAATCGCTTAATGTCACGAGTAGGCTTCAATGAAGTTACTGTGAAAAGCCCCTAGTCGTCACATTCCGGCGCCTGTTCGGGGAGGCTGTTACGGGAATTGAACCGTGCTGCTGGCCTGCCTTGGTCTGTTTTCAAAGCCAGCGATTTAGCCCAGTGTGCTAAACCAGCCCCTAGTGTGCTAAACCAGCCCCCAGCTCACATGTTCACTAATTAATATGGGAATCACAGCATCAAGTGCTCTTTTAATACAGCTCCATTACAGATCCTTCACACAGCAATAGTCCTAATTCCACAAACTGAATTTCACAGTCGTGTTGCAGCAGGGACTGTGAAATACGGCGAGCCTTTCAAAAGGTCCATTGACTCCAGCGTAACCGGAAACGCCGGCAGATTCCGCCCTTTGCGCCTACCCTGCTCCGATATCATCTCATCCTCTCTTCATCGAACCAATTCGAAAGTGTTGCCGTGGCCTCCGCTTCAACCACCCAACCCCGGCCGCCCTGATTTTTGGGTCCGGTTCGGCAATCCTGCCCCCAATCAAGCCTTCGGCTAAGGTGCCTTCTGGCGACGGAATCTACTGCGCCATTTTCTCCATCGCTGCATTTTGCACCAAGGCATACCTCAGTGGGAAACCTCTTTCAAAACCTACAAAAATGGCAATCCACTCGCAGCTCATGAAACATGACCCCAAGACTCAGAAGATTTCGAACATTTAGTGCAATCGTTTATAGGAGCTGTGTGTAAAATCTCACTGTATAGCCAATAATGTGGAAGCTTTCTGCTCAGACTGAAAATCCCCACACAGGAAATACAATGTCCATGTTTTGGTTCAATAGAATTCACAAATAGACACTTCTAGGCAGTGGTGTAGTTCTATTGTAACCGGATTTGTCATCTCGAGACTCAGAGTTTTGCTCTGGGGTCCGGATTCCAATCCCACCAGAGCAGATGGTCAAACTCAAATTCAATAAAAGAATCCATAATTAAGAGCCTAATAGTGATCATGAAACCATTGTCAGTTGTAGTAAAAACCCATCTGGTTTATGAATGTCCTTTAGGGAAGGAAATCAGCCATCCTTACCTGGTCTGGCCAACACGAGTGACTCCAGACCCACAGCAATGTGGTTGACTCTGAAATGTCTTTCCATTCAAGGGCAATTAGGGATGGGCAATATATTCTGGCCCAGCCAGCGACCCCCACATCACATAAGTGAAAAATCAACCCCTCTATTTCACTCTCTTTTTTGCAGAATCACAAGTTGCAACGTGATAGTCCAAGGCCGCTGGCAATGGTAACTCACCGACAGCTAGACAGATAAAAGCGCGATTAAATGGCCAACAGGGCAGGCAAGGGTGGCAATAGTCCATGCAAGCAGAATAAATCCTACCGTCCGATTAGGGCCTGGCCTGGCCCACCCTCCCCCCAACAACCACTCCCAATCTAAAAGCGACAACCGAACGTTAAGGGGAAAATCAAGTTAAACAAAGCCAAGAGATGACAAATAAGAAAACCTCTTACTATGGAATCAGAAATGCACAGCCAGAGGACGCCCATTCAGCCCAACGGGGCTGTCAGAGAAAAACGGTCGCCCATCTCATCCCATTTCCGATTGACAATTTCTGTAAGACGTTGACGCTCCCCCTCGGTTATTGACCTCTCTGCAAAGGGAAACAGGGCCTTCCTATCGTCCAGATCCCTAATGAATTTACATACCTCAATTAAGCCTACCCTCAGCCTCCTCCGTTCTAAAGAAAGTAATTCCACCTAAATCTTCCCCCATTGACTAAGGTTCTCCAGACTTGGCAACACCCTCGCAAATCTCCTCTTGCAAGTTGGCACGCAGGGTGATCTTACTAACCTGTCACACTTGGCCACCCTCCAAAACCTTTGTATGTTTGTGAAGCAGGGATGGCTCAGGAAAACACATGACCTTTCACCCTTTCACGGGGGGGGGGCCTGACATTTTAAAATTAACAGCTTACCTATCTGCAGCGGATCCTTGACTGCGCGCACTCTGAAGAGTTGCTCCCCCCTTTGGAATTCATCGGCACTGCCATTCGCCAGACACGAGTACAATCTGAGGATGAGAAATATATTGTTGAATTAAAAATGTTGGCGAAGGAGGGCCAAAAACAAAAAGGCCAAATTGGCAAAATGGGGTCCCGGCCCAGTGTTTATACAGCACACACAGTCCATTATAAACCTGCTTCATCCAGTCCTATCAGCCTAACCTTCCGTCCCTTTCTCCCTCGTCTACTTAATCCTGTTTCCCCTTAAATAGTCTCCCCGAGACTGTTCGACCAACAGCCTCCTTCGGCAGAGGGTTCTGCAATCTCAAGGAGGTTCCACTGAATTCCGGAATAGGTTTATTCATTTTTTTTTCTAAATTAAGAGTACCCAAATCATTTTTTTCCGATTAAGGGGCAATTTAGCGTGGCCAATCCACCTACCCTGCACATCTTTGGATTGTGGAAGCGATGCCCATGCAGACACGGGGAGAATGTGCAAACTCCACACGGACAATGATAAAAGAGCCGGGATCGAACCTGGCACCTCAATGCCGTGAGCCAGCAGGGCTAACCACTGCGCCACCGTGCTGCCCTCGCAATAGGTTTATTTATGATCTAATATTTACAGCCCCCAGTTTCAGACTTGGCTGCAGGTGGGAACACCACCTCTACACCACAGTGTGTGTGTGTCCGTGTCCGGTGTCAGTGTCTCAAAAGGGTGCCTGTTCAAAAGTCATGGATTCCAAAAAGTATCCATCAACGTCTTGAAGTAAGTTTGGGGGGGGGGGGGGAAAGATTCCTCCCGTCAGATGTGCTTACCAAGTTATCGAATGCCTTCTGAACCACCCTGAGCCACAGCCCACGCAAGGAAGTAGCCACATACCGGCAGTAAACCCAAATTTGGACAGCGAGCCCACCCTACAGGACCACCAACTGGGCAGATTCCTCCCAGCCGAAGTGCAACCAAACCACAACATGTTTGTAACTTCCTCCGACCAACGCCAAGCCGGCAGATGGTAGTAAGTATTACAAAAATAGAAAATGTTGGACAATCTCAGCAGATCTAAATCGAGACAGCAACTCCATAAGAAATGCACGCAAATCGCTGAGCATGATGGTCTGCTGGATGGGTATCGACAAGTTAGCAGATACCAGAATGTGCGATTGGGCTGACAAGTGGCAAATGTCGTCAAAGAGAGTCTGGGAGCGTAATCAAGCAATGGGACCCACGTTAGTCAGGATTCAGCATGAGGGGAGAAATCTGAGAGAGATGCCATTGGAAAGCTTGCAAGATCTATCAGTGCAGGCAGCCATGCAACAAAGGAAGTATAAGATTTGGCAAAATTCCTGAAAGTAACCACGAACAAAAGTATTGGTGTTGCCCCAGCTCAGATATTGCACAGATTCTGCAACCTTAATTTAGGCTGTTGTGTCATCTACTCTGGGACAACACAGGCTGCAACTCGATCCAGCTTTGACCAAAAGATACTCCAGACTTTGAAGTAAGTTCAATGTGATTTATTGAACCATTAGCACAGTTCTCTATGAGTTTGACTCTCCTGCTGATCTTGCTATAGTAACTCAGTCTAACTAACCAGTCTGCTCTAAGCCACGTGGTGGGTGTGAGGCTTCTGATCTGCCCCTGTCCTACTCTCGAAGTGTCACCTGCGGAAAGAGACAGAGCATGTGTGCCCTGTCCTTTTATATATGGGTTGTGTAATGCCCCCTTGTGATAGTGTCACCTCTGGGTGTCTTGACTGCCCATTGGCCATGTCTTATTCTATGTGTTTATTAGCTGTATGTCTGCATGTCATGACGTCTCTGATGCTCCCTCTAGTGTTTACTTAGTCGTAGTGTATTTACATTAACCTCTTGTGTATTTACAGTGATGCATATCACCACATAGGCCATCGAACAAAAAGGAAGAGGTGGCAATATTCGCCCTAAGGAATAGGAAGCTCTGACAGAAAGTTGTGCTTGTACCATCTGTCAGCAACCTTCAATGCCAGCGACACATCTGGATGAATGTCGACTTCTCCTCTCCTCAGTGCTGTCAATGTTTACATTCCCCAAATTAACTGCGCCAGAATCCAAAATAAAAGCAAAACACTGGCGGCGTCTGTGGAGAGAGAAACCGAGTTAAGGCTGAAGGGTTCAATATGACTCTTCTTTGGAACCCTCTTCCGAAGAAGTCGTACATATTCAGGTTTCTCTCTCCACAGAATGCTGCCAGACCTGCGATCCAGCATTTTCCATTTTCCCTCACTTCAATAAAGTCCTGACACATTGCGAGGTCACCAACAAGGAACGTAGGCAAAGCTCGGCCACTTGGGCTGCTGAACCGGCAAAGGGAGTTTCCGGCGGAAATTACCCCGCCCCCAGTCCGACGATGAAAAACCTGTATTAAAGTAATTCACAGAGGTCTACTAACTCCACGTGTACACACCGTTGAGTCTGCGTGGCCCTTGGAAAGAGCACCCCACTGAAGCCTAGCCTCCACCCCATCCCCGCAACCCCAACCCAACCCTTTTGGACACCAAGGACAATTTATCATGGCCAATCCACCTAACCTGCACATCTTTGGACTGTGGGAGGAAACCGGAGCACCCGGAGGAAACCCACGCAGACACGGGGAGAACGTGCAGACTCCACACAGACGGTGACCCAAGCCAGGAATCGAACCTGGGACCCTGGAGCTGTGAAACGCCAATCCGTGGCCTAGCCAATATTCATCACCAAAAATCACCAGCAAAATCAGCGTTCTGTCTCACTGCCGCTTGAGAGATCCTGCTGCCTACACCAAGTGGCCATTTGGTGTTTAGTTGCATGAACTAAAACAATCATTTGCACTTCAAAGCAATTCACTGTACTTAAAACAGAGACACAAATAACACGCTGAACAAACACCAATTTGTCTATTGACGGAACGATTCTCAGCTTTGTCCAAACAGCTATTGGGATTGTACTGCAGGTCGATTCGCAACATTAACACGGCTTCTTTCTCCGCAGATGCTGCTGCATGTTTGCAGCATTTTCGGTCTTTAATTACTGACTCACTGGTTCTCTTCTGCATCACCCTCTCCTCCCTGTGCTCCGACATCCCCTCTCCAAACCTCCCTCTACTCTCTAAAATCCACCACTTTGACCGAGTTGCTGCCCCATCACCCTGATGCGCGATCAGAGCCAAATTTATTTGATAAAGCTCCTGTGAAGCATCTTGGGATGTAGTCACTATGTTAAAGGCGCTATATAAATGCTCGGTGTTGCAAAAACAAAAATTTGTATTTTTAAAAAAGATTTAGAGTACCTAATTCGTTTTTTCCAATTAAGGGGCAATTTAGCGTGCCCAATCCACCTGGCCTGCACATCTTTGGGTTGTGGGGGTGAAACCCACGCAAACACGGGGAGAATGTGCAAACTCCACACGGACAGTGACCCAGGGCCGGGATCGATCCTGGGATCTCGGTGCCGTGAGGCAACAGTGCTAACCCACTGCGCCACCATGCTGCCTTAGCAAAAACAAAAATGACCATTCACAATTTAAACACCAATTTCAAACATCGTCAATCAATTTACCAGAATTTTGGAGCCAATTCCAAATCAGTGATCTGATGGGTCTTGTGCATGCCCCAAAACATGTCCATGAAATGGTAGGAATGAGTTGGGCCTAATCTACATACAGTTATCCAAATAAATAGAGGCGCCTAACGTATCTCAAGTCATAATCAGAATCTGCAGGTTCTGCCTGTGTGGAACCCGTATAAACTGGTCAACACCCCCCAGGTCCAAGGCAGCTGGGGTTTTTTTTGCCTTGGTCAGTAAGGAGTCTCTATAGTCCCCATCTAGCGAGATACGGGTCAGTCATGGCCCAGTGGGTAGCACTCTCACTAGAGTTCAACTCCCACCCCTGGGCTTGAGCACAAAGGAAATAAGTGCCAGCACTCCAGTGCGGTACTGAGGGAGTGCCGCACTGTCAGAGGGTCAGTAGTGAGGGAGCGCCGCACTGTCAGAGGGTCAGTACTGAGGGAGCGCCGCACTGTCAGAGGGTCAGTACTGAGGGAGTGCCGCACTGTCAGAGGGTCAGTACTGAGGGAGTGCCGCACTGTCAGAGGGTCAGTACTGAGGGAGTGCCGCACTGTCAGAGGGTCAGTACTGAGGGAGTGCTGCACTGTCAGAGGGTCAGTACTGAGGGAGTGCTGCACTGTCAGAGGGTCAGTACTGAGGGAGTGCTGCACTGTCAGAGGGTCAGTACTGAGGGAGTGCCGCACTGTCAGAGGGTCAGTACTGAGGGAGTGCTGCACTGTCAGAGGGTCAGTACTGAGGGAGTGCCGCACTGTCAGAGGGTCAGTACTGAGGGAGTGCTGCACTGTCAGAGGGTCAGTACTGAGGGAGTGCCGCACTGTCAGAGGGTCAGTAGAGGGAGTGCTGCACTGTCAGAGGGTCAGTACTGAGGGTGTGCCGCACTGTCAGAGGGTCAGTACTGAGGGAGTGCTGCACTGTCAGAGGGTCAGTACTGAGGGAGAGCTGCACTGTCAGAGGGTCAGTACTGAGGGAGAGCTGCACTGTCAGAGGGTCAGTACTGAGGGAGTGCCGCACTGTCAGAGGGTCAGTACTGAGGGAGTGCCGCACTGTCAGAGGGTCAGTACTGAGGGAGTGCCGCACTGTCAGAGGGTCAGTACTGAGGGAGTGCAGCACTGTCAGAGGTGGCATCTATTGGACAAGACGTTAAACCGAGGCCCAATCTGCTGCTCAGGCAGATGCAAAATATCCGATCGCGCTATTTCGAAGAACGGCAGGAGAGTTATCCTGGTCAATATTTAGCCACATCACGAAAAGAGGTTATCCGATCATTATCCCACCTAGGCCCACTCTTCTTCTTCCCCCCCCCCCCCCCCCCCCCCCACCAGCCCCATAACCCCACCTAACCTGTGCACAACTTCGAACATTAAGGGACAATATTAGCACGACCAATCCAGCTGACCTCCACGTCTTTGGGCTGTGGGAGGAAACCGGAGCACCCGGAGGAAACCCACGCAGACACGGGGAGAAAGTGCAGACTCCGCACAGACACAGACAGTCACCCAAGGCTGGAAGCGAACCGGGATCCCTGGCGCTGTGAAGCAGCAGTGCTAACCGAGATAACTCCACTCGGCCCAAATTCACGAGTCTTGTGACAATCTACTCTTAATGGCCAATTGTGAAAGACGAAAAGATGGTGGCGAGCTGCAATCGATTGACCAGACCGTGTTCTCTGGAGTCAACAGGTGATCACACCGAAACATGAACTTTTTTTTAAAAGAGCGTTGGCATTTTGATGCTCTTTCCCTTAACCAGAGAGTTTAGAACTAGGGGACATTGTCTGAGGATAAGGGATTGGTCATTTAGACCTGAGGAAATGAAGACAAATTTCTTCACTTTCGGGGGGGTGTGGGGGGTTATGGATCTTTGGAGGTCTCTACTCTGGAGAGCTGTGGATGGTCAATCATTGAGCACATTCATGACTAGGATCAACAGATTCTGAAGCACGATGGGAACCGAGGGATACGGGGATAGGGTGGGAATGTGAATTTGAAGTAGAAGGTAAGCAGTGATCTTATTGAATGGTGGAGCAGGCTCAAGGAGCCAAATGGCCGCTTCCTGCTGCCATTTCTAACGCTCCTATGGCATTACCAAGTGGGCACCCTGCCATTCTATGAGCAGTTACCGCTGGGGGGCGTTAAGACTAGAATCGCGCCAATTGCTCATTGGGTTTGCCGAGTTGGACAGCCACATCCAAGCCTGCCAGTCTAGTAATTTGTGACCAGGTCTGGCTACATGCTAGCTAAAGTTTACACATTTCTCAGACAAAGGATATTCTGGGAGATTGCCAGGGCAATTCACTGGAAACTCTTCCCTCAAGGCCGCCAAGCTTAAAAACAATTGCTGCGTTGGATTGATTAGCGCAGGTTTAACTCCAACAGTCTTAATCACTTTGGTGACAGCACCGCAAGAATAAAAAATGCAACAACAACAACCTCTTGCAATTGATTTGCAGCTTTACAACATCCCAAAGTCACGTTGCCGGCCCTTAACAAAACAGGTAGCGACACCCATCAACCCTGCAGCCTGACAAGTGTCAAGTGAGAGGTGCCCATCTCAGAAACGTTGATCAGGGGGCCGCACGGTGGTGCAGTGGTTAGCACTGCTGCCTCACGGCGCCAAGGACCCGGTTTCGATCCCGGCTCTGGGTCACTGACCACGTGGAGTTTGCACATTCTCCCCGTGTCTGCAGGGGTCTCACTCCCACAACCCTAAAAGACGTGCAGGGTAGGTGGATTAACCACGCTAAAATGCCCCACAATTGGAAAATAATTAATTGGGTACTCTAAAAAATATGATCAACAATTTATATTCATATAGCACCTTTTTAAAATTCATTTATGGGATGTGGGAGTCGCTGGTTCAGCCAGCGTTTATCGCTCATCCCTAGTTGACCTTCAGAAGGTGGGGTGAGCTGCCTTCTTGAACCGCTGCAGTCCTGGAGGTGTAGGTACACCCACTGTGCTGTCAGAGTGTGAGTTCCAGGATTTTGACCCAGCGACAGTGAAGGAACGGTGATATATTTCCAAGTCAGGGCGGTGAGTGAATTGGAGGGGAACCTCCAGGTGGTGGGGTTCCCAGGTATCTGCTGCTCTTGTCCTTCTAGATGGTAGCAGTCGTGGGTTTGGAAGGTGCTGTCTCAGCAACCTTGGTGAGTTCCTGCAGTGCATCTTGCAGATGGTACACACGGCTGCTACTGTTCGTCGGTGGTGGAGGGAGTGAATGTTTGTGGAAGGGGGAGCAATCAAGCGGGGCTGCTTTGTCCTGGATGGTGTTGAGCTTCTTGAGTGTTGTTGGAGCCGTACTCATCCAGGTAAGTGGAGAGTATTCCATTACACTCCTGTTCACTGTTGTCATGTAAGAAACACGGCAACCAATCTGTACACAGCAAGGCCACACAAACAGCAATGTGATAATGACTGATAGTCTGTTATTTGTGATGTTGGTTGAGGGATAAATATCTGCCAGGTTGCCAGGGAGAACTCCCCTGTTTCTCTTCGAAATAGTGCCACAGGATCAGTTAGCTGGGGCGTCAGTTCAACATCTGGTCTGAGAAGCGGAACCCCCCCCCCCCCCCCCCCCCCCCCAAACACTGCAGCACCCCCTCAGTGCAGCACCCCCTCAGTGCAGCACCCCCTCAGTGCAGCACCCCCTCAGTGCAGCACCCCCTCAGTGCAGCACCCCCTCAGTGCAGCACCCCCCCTAGTGCAGCACCCCCTCAGTGCAGCACCCCCTCAGTGCAGCACCCCCTCAGTGCAGCACCCCCTCAGTGCAGCACCCCCTCAGTGCAGCACCCCCTCAGTGCAGCACCCCCTCAGTGCAGCACCCCCTCAGTGCAGCACCCCCTCAGTGCTGCTGTGAAGCGTCAGCCTCGACTTTAGGACTGGGGAAAAAGGGGCCTTGCCTCCCCATCTCCCGCCCAGGTAACTGCCTTCATTTGTGTGCGCTGGGTAATGGAATAAGGTAAATCTCGAGTGGTGTAAAGCTTTGCTGTTTGCTTGTTAAATGGAGGATGTAAAAACGGGACACAAAGCACAGCACTTCAAAACACTGTGGCAATTCAGCGACACTTCCTGTTCAAACTATTCTGTTCCTGCTTGGATTAGTTCAGAACAGGAAATGCCTGCAAAACACTCTCCAGCATGTACTGCAAGGCAGAACAGTGCCGTGTGAACCATCGCCACAGATACACTAATAAGTCAAGAAATTAAGTTCATGAAACAAAATACCATTCACAAGAATTAACTTGGTTAACTGGAAGTTTGAAAACTGGACACTAAGAAATATAGTTTAGACTAAAAATTGTCATGGTGAGTGGTTTTAAAAGTTAGGGTGAATTGTCACAACACCGGGGGCCAGTGATGGCCAATTCCAGCCCCATTTGACCCACAGTCGCAACACAGGTGGAATTAAATTTTATTTCAAATACTCAAGGTCCTTGGTTGAGCCCAATAAACCATTGTCACCAGGTTTGTAACTTTAGCACAAGTAACCTTTTACTCTGTACAGTATTGTAATTGAACAGTCAGAAAAATAGAACTGACTATCCACTACCCCTTTCCCAACCCCCAGCTTTCTACTGCGCCCAACTCTCCATACACTCGCAACACATCAGTTCTTTCACTTCAGCAAGCAGGCGGGACACACCCAAGGTTTTTCCAACCAGTCCTCTCAGAAAACATCACACAGGAACTAATCACGGACCGCTGTCAGGCAGAACACTGCTCCTGGCCAACCCACCGGTTGCCAGGTACCAATCAAACCGAGTCCCTCCAAAGCTGGTTCCTAAGATCCACTCAGTGCCGAGGAGTCTGGCTTCTCCTCTGCCAAACACAAAACCTTGGAGCACAGTGTCCTGACAAGCAGGCTGCTGCAGCGAGTCTTCTGCTTAAAGGCACATCCCGATTATGGATCCACGGACCAAAAAAAAAATAGAATAAAAGAAATGGGAACAAAGGAAATAAGCAGGAAGGACTCGGTGTCATGTACACAGGCATACAATTCACCGGTTCAGCTCTCCGGACAGTACTTCCTCAGAGACTATAAACCCAGGTACAACATTAAAGCATTATTGTATTCTTCAAGGACCTTTTACACCCAACATTTTACATTTCTATAGCACCTGTCATGACCACAAGACATGTGAAAGTGCTTCACAGCCAGTGGGGTTTATCTGCAGCGTTGTAACGTGGGAAAACAGTCAACTTGTGCGCAGGAAGCTCCCAAAATTAGCAACGTAATTATGTGCAGATCATGATGTTGATTGAGGTATAAATAGATAGATAGATAGATAGATAGAGAAATACAGCACAGAACAGGCCCTTCGGCCCACGATGTTGCGCCGAACTTTTGTCCTAGATAAATCATAGAATTTTGGACAATTTTTCATGGCCAATCCACCCAACCTGCACATCTTTGGACTGTGGGAGGAAACCGGAGTACCCGGAGGAAACCCACGCAGTCACGGGGAGGATGTGCAGACTCCACACAGACAGTGAGCCAAGTCGAAATCGAACTTGGGACCCTGGAGCTGTGAAGCAATTGTGCTATCCACAATGCTACCGTGCTGCCCTTAAGAAGTTAACCTACACTCCCTTATTCTACCCTAATCCAAGTACCTATCCAATAGCCGTTTGAAGGTCCCTAACTTTTCCGACTCAACTACTACCACAGGCAGTGCATTCCATGCCCCCACTACTCTCTGGGTAAAGAACCTACCTCTGACATCCCCTCTATATCTTCCACCATTTATCTTAAATTTATGTCCCCTTGTAATGGTGTGTTCCACCCAGGGAAAAAGTCTCTGACTGTCTACTCTATCTATTCCCCTGATCATCTTATAAACCTCTATCACGTCGCCCCTCATCCTTCTCCGTTCTAATGAGAAAAGGCCTAGCACCCTCAACCTTTCCTCGTATGACCTACTCTCCATTCCAGGTAACATCCTGGTAAATCTCCTTTGCACCTTTTCCAAAGCTTCCACATCCTTCCTAAAATGAGGTGACCAGAACTGCACACAGTACTCCAAATGTGGCCTGACCAAGGTTTTGTACAGCTGCATCATCACCTCACGGCTCTTCAATTCAATCCCTCTGCTAATGAACGCTAGCACACCATAGGCCTTCTTCACAGCTCTATCCACTTGAGTGGCAACTTTCAAAGAACTATGAACATAGACCCCAAGATCTCTCTGCTCCTCCACATTGCCAAGAACCCTACCATTAACCCTGTATTCCGCATTCATATTTGTCCTTCCAAAATGGACAACCTCACACTTGTCAGGGTTAAACTCCATCTGCCACTTCTCAGCCCAGCTCTGCATTCTATCTATGTCTCTTTGAAGCCGACAACAGCCCTCCTCACTATCAACAACTCCACCAATCTTCGTATCATCTGCAAATTTACTGACCCACCCTTCAACTCCCTCATCCAAGTCGTTAATGAAAATCACAAACAGCAGAGGACCCAGAACTGATCCCTGCGGTACGCCACTGATAACTGGGCTCCAGGCTGAATATTTGCCATCCACCACCACTCTCTGTCTTCTATCGGTTAGCCAGTTTGTTATCCAACTGGCCAAATTTCCCACTATCCCATGCCTCCTTACTTTCTGCATAAGCCTACCATGGGGAACCTTATCAAATGCCTTACTAAAATCCATGTACACTACATCCACTGCTTTACCTTCATCCACATGCTTGGTCACCTCCTCAAAGAATTCAATAAGACTTGTAAGGCAAGACCTACCCCTCACAAATCCGTGCTGACTATCCCTAATCAAGCAATGCCTTTCCAGATGCTCAGAAATCCTATCCCTCAGTACCCTTTCCATTACTTTGCCTACCAACGAAGTAAGACTAACTGGTCTGTAATTCCCAGGGTTATCCCTATTCCCTTTTTTGAACAGGGGCACGACATTCGCCACTCTCCAATCCTCTGGTACCACCCCTGTTGACAGCGAGGACGAAAAGATCATTGCCAACGGCTCTGCAATTTCATTTCTTGCTTCCCATAGAATCCTTGGATATATCCCGTCATGCCCGGGGGACTTGTCTATCCTCAAGTTTTTCAAAACGCGCAACACATCTTCCTTCCTGACAAGTATATCCTCAAGCTTATCAGTCTGCTTCACGCTGTCCTCTCCAACAATATGGCCCCTCTCGTTTGTAAATACTGAAGAAAAATACTTGTTCAAGACCTCTCCTATCTCTTCAGACTCAATACACAATCTCCCGCTACTGTCCTTAATCGGACCTACCCTCGCTCTAGTCATTCTCATATTTCTCACATATGTGTAAAAGGCCTTGGGGTTTTCCTTGATCCTACCCGCCAAAGATTTTTCATGCCCTCTCTTAGCTCTCCTAATCCCTTTCTTCAGTTCCCTCCTGGCTATCTTGTATCCCTCCAGCGCCCTGTCTGAACCTTGTTTCTTCAGCCTTACATAAGTCTCCTTCTTCCTCTTAACAAGACATTCAACCTCTCTTGTCAACCATGGTTCCCTCACTCGACCATCTCTTCCCTGCCTGACAGGGACATACATATCAAAGACACGCAGTACCTGTTTCTTGAACAAGTTCCACATTTCACTTGTGTCCTTCCCTGACAGCCTATTTTCCCAACTTCTGCACTTCAATTCTTGTCTGACAGCATTGTATTTACCCTTCCCCCAATTATAAACCTTGCCCTGTTGCTCACACCTATCCCTCTCCATTACTAAAGTGAAAGTCACAGAATTGTGGTCACTACCTCCAAAATGCTCCCCCACTAACAAATCTATCACCTGCCCTGGTTCATTACCAAGTACTAAATCCAATATGGCCTCCCCTCTGGTCGGACAATCTACATACTGTGTTAGAAAAGCTTCCTGGACACACTGCACAAACACTACCCCATCCAAACTATTTGATCTAAAGAGTTTCCACTCAATGTTTGGGAAGTTGAAGTCGCCCATGACTACTACCCTGTGACTTCTGCACCTTTCCAAAATCTGTTTCCCAA
The DNA here is from genome assembly GCF_902713615.1 of Scyliorhinus canicula. Classification (NCBI taxonomy): domain Eukaryota; kingdom Metazoa; phylum Chordata; class Chondrichthyes; order Carcharhiniformes; family Scyliorhinidae; genus Scyliorhinus; species Scyliorhinus canicula. The sequence goes on from NC_052167.1 coordinate 1,457,684, forward strand.
TCTGTTCCTCCACATGTCTGCTGCTATTGGGGGGCCTATAGAAAACTCCCAACAAGGTGACTGCTCCTTTCCTATTTCTAACTTCAACCCATATTACCTCAGTAGGCAGATCCCCCTCGAACTGCCTTTCTGCAGCTGTTATACTATCTCTAATTAATAATGCCACCCCCCACCTCTTTTACCATCCTCCCTAATCTTGTTGAAACATCTATAACCAGGGACCTCCAACAACCATTTCTGCCCCTCTTCTATCCAAGTTTCCGTGATGGCCACCACATCGTAGTCCCAAGTACAGATCCATGCCTTAAGTTCACCCACCTTATTCCTGATGCTTCTTGCATTAAAGTATACACACTTCAACCCATCTCCTTGCCTGCAAGTACTCTCCTTTGTCATTGTTACCTTCCCCACTGCATCACTACGTGCTTTGGCGTCCTGACTATCGTCTACCTTAGTTGCTGGACTACAGATCCGGTTCCCATTCCCCTGCCAAATTAGTTTAAACCCACCCGAAGAGTACTAGAAAACCTCCCTCCCAGGATATTGGTGCCCCTCTGGTTCAGATGCAACCCGTCCTGCTTGTACAGGTCCCACCTTCCCCAGAATGCGCTCCAATTATCCAAATACCTGAAGCCCTCCCTCCTACACCATTCCTGCAGCCACGTGTTCAACTGCACTCTCTCCCTATTCCTAGCCTCGCTATCACGTGGCACCGGCAACAAACCAGAGATGACAACTCTGTCTGTCCTGGCCTTTAACTTCCAGCCTAACTCCCTAAACTTGTTTATTACCTCCACACCCTTTTTCCTACCTACATCATTGGTACCAATGTGCACCACGACTTCTGGCTGCTCACCCTCCCCCTTCAGGATCCTGAAGACACGATCAGAGACATCCCTGGCCCTGGCACCCGGGAGGCAACATACCTTTCGGGAGTCTCGCTCGCAACCACAGAATCTCCTATCTATTCCCCTAACCATTGAATCTCCTATTACTATTGCTTTTCTATGCTCCCCCCTTCCCTTCTGATCCCCAGAGCCAGACTCAGTGCCAGAGACCTGGCCGCTGGGGCCTTCCCCCGGTAGGTCATCCCCCCCAACAGCATCCAAAACGGTATACTTGTTTTGAAGGGGAACGGCCACGAGGGATCCCTGCACTGTCTGCCTGTTAGTTTTCTTTCCCATGACTGTAACCCAGCTACTCTTGTCCAGTACCTTTGGTGTGGCTACCTCCCTGTAACTCTTCTCTATGACCCCCTCTGCCTCCCGGATGATCCGAAGTTCATCGAGCTCCAGCTCCAGTACCTTAACACGGTCTCTGAGGAGCTGGAGTTGGGTGCACTTCCCACAGGTATAGTCAGCGGGGACACCAGTGGTATCCCTCACCACCCACATCCTACAGGAGGAGCATGCAACTGCATGCAAATATTGTTTGGTTTGGGGTGGGGGGGGGGGGGGGTAAAGGAGAACAAATTGAAATAGTGCCATGGGATCTTACACATCCACCTTCGAGAAGTCTGGCCTTTGGTTTAATATCTGATCCGAAAGACGGCACCTCAAACAGCACAGCACTCCCTCGGTACTGCAGCGTGTGCTCAAATCCTGGAGTGGGGCTAGAGCCAGAGAGCCAACATACCACCAACTGAGCCACAGCGGACACCGACAGAGGATTAACCCTATTGGCCACATTGACAAATTAGATGACTACAATTGCGGAACTGTTTGAAAGCAGCACAGCATCACAGAAGCATTAGGAAGCAGGAATCACGAATAGAGCAAAGCATACACAACGCCCTGGCTTTCAGCCAATCAGTTGTCAGGCTTGCATGCCAAAGACTGTTGAGAACACGCTATTTGTGCCAATCTTAGTTGTAAACGCAGATTTTAAAAAGTACTGACACAGTACACGCAACAAAGCTCAAAATATAAAACACAAGCTTCACCGATACGTCATCCAATTTCTGGATGAGTAACTAATTTATACAATGCACTTTCCGCTGCAGAATTGCACTTCGGCTCCTAGTAAAATGATTTGCAAGCACTGCCAGGTTAAGGTGCAGCCTTTAAAATTAAGGCTGCACCGTAGCTCAGACTGATTCAGTAAATCATCTTTTTGTTCGGCAGGTCCTGGGACAGTCACAGTTAACGTTATCGTCTCCAGCCCACTCATTTTTGTTTCCACAGTTTCCAAAAACAACACTTTTATCCCTGCCGCATTTGGATCAACATAAGCCAAGACCGCAAATTTTGAAATCGTGTCCCGTACGCCCACGGCCTCCGTCATCAATAAACATCAGGCAGAGCAAGGGTTCTCGGAGAACTCCTGTACAAACCTTCTTCTACCCTCGAGGAACATCCATCAGCTACATCCATTTCCCATCACTCGGGCAATTCCGTGTCCATGTTACTGCCGTCACTTTATTCTGCGAGCTTAGAACTTTCCTCAAGTCTGTTCTGTGGTACTTTATCAAATGCCTTTTGGAAGTCCAGTACACCACATCTAATTGATATAGTGCCATGGGATCTTACACATCCACCTTCGAGAGACATCTGGCCTTTAGTTTAATGTCAGATCCGAAAGACGGAACCTCACAACAGCACAGCACTCCCTCGGTACTGCAGTAGTGTGACAGCCTTGATATTCGTGCTCAAGTCCTAGAGTGGGGCATTACCCTCATCAACCTTCCTTCCCAAAATAAAAGCCAGCAAGTTACCAAGAGTTGCCAACTGCGATAAAAGGCATTCCTGGAGATTTCATCACATGGCTTGCCCCAGACTCCCAGCCATTAGTCGGCCAACACATCCATCCTGGTGACGTTCTGCAATCCCACGCCAATTGGGAAAGCAAAAACACTCAAAAAATCAATCCTGGAGAGTTGGCGCCCCCAACACACTCCCCATCCACTGATTCCCATCTGGAAAACCAACAGGTAAAAATGGGATCTAGCAAACAAGATGCTGGAGCAATGAGACGAGGTAACATTCTCCAGAGTCGTGCCTTTCAGGGAAGGAGGGGGGGAAACAGGAGTGGGAACCCAGGAATTTATTTTGGGCGGCTATGGGTGGGGGTGGGGATGGGGGTGCTGACTGCGTGCGAGTGTTTGTGGAGTTCAGTGGGTTGACTGATTATAATTCCAAATGGTTACCGTTGCTCCATAAATTAACGGCACACACAAACTCTACCAAGAAAGCTGTAATGCTGCATAAACCGAACGCACTCAAATTACATGCAAAGCAGGTATCTGGAGGCCTGTTGAAGCGTTGAAGTTTACAAGCCTTACTACAGTATCTCTCCTATAACCTTGTTTGCTGAAGAAATCTAGAAGGCGCTAAAATCAACCACACTGATACAGATCGATATATCTAGTTGAGTGGCTAACACTAAACTTGGATTGTTTTTCGATAATATATGATTTAATCTGCAGGATTGGTGGATAATGAAGCCAAATCTGTCTGTTGAGAGTACAGTTAGTCTAGTATTGGAAGAAACTGAATTAGTGGAAACAAAACAATTTATTAAAAAAAAGTCACCAACTTGGGTTTTAAAAAGGCAAAATGCTTCTTTGTTTGAGTAACTGAAAAATGGGCCATGTGCAGAAAACTGTTTAAAGGTTGCATTTATTACAAATCACACCTACAAAATCTCACAAAGACTAAATGTTGGCACAAATTGGCTTCAGAGTGAGCGGCACCAATCACAGCATTTTCCTCATTCGGAGGCCAGGTCTTTCTGTACTTGTCCTTTGAAATAGCTTCCTTAATAGGGCAGCACGGTGGCACAGTGGTTAGCATTGCTGCCTACAGTGCTGAGGATCCGGGTTCGAATCCCGGCCCTGGGTCACTGTCTGTGTGGAGTTTGCACATTCTCCCCGTGTCTGCGTGGGTTTCGCCCCCACAACTCAAAGATGTGCAGGGTAGGTGGATTGGCCATGCTAAATTGCCTCTTAATTGGAAAAAATAATTGTGTACTCTAAATTTATTTTTAAAAATAGCTTCCTTAAGCAAGCAGAACGCTCCACGGCAATTTGTAGAGATTGTGCAATAGGAGCAGAGAGCAAAGAAGGGAGAACTGCGGGGATTAGGGGGAAAGATGGGCTTCACGAAGTGTGGTGACATGCCTGTGCACAGTTTTGTACATAGTTGTCTATCAATGTATATAGTTATCGATGCGACCTCCAACCAGCTGGTGGCGATAGAGATCTACCATGTGACTCGATATCCTGCATTTGGTAGTAAGTAGTACAAGAGGATAGTCGTACTAGAAGTAGCACCAGGAGAATTCACCGAATTCATTTATTTTGTTACCGTTTGTATCATAGTTCGTTAGTTATCTTTCCACGTGTTCATCTTGTTAATAAAACATCTTAGTAGTCAAAGAACTAGATGTTCTGTGTGCATCTGTACTACGCCCACAACACAGAATAGAACACGAAGGACCTGTGGTCGCAAGGATGAATATGATGAACCTAATGTAGTGCCAGATGCAGGGAGCTGCAATACAGACAAGTTGGGTAGTCCCAGGGTATTAAGACATAGGAGCAGAATTAGGCCACTCGGCCCATCGAGTCTGCTCCGCCAATCACTCATGGCTGATATTTTCACATCCCCATTCTCCTGCCTTCTCCCCATAACCCCTGATCCCCTTATTAATCAAGAACCTATCTATCTCTGTCTTAAAGACACTCAGTGATTTGGCCTCCACAGCCTTCTGCGGCAAAGAGTTCCACAGATTCACCACCCTCTGGCTGAAGAAATTCCTCCTCATCTCGGTTTTAAAGGATCGTCCCTTCAGTTCTCGGTTTTCCTACAAGTGGAAACATCCTCTCCACGTCCACTCAATCCAGGCTCTGAACCTGCCTGGTGTATCTTTCCCTATCCTATCACTGACCTATTTTGCTTCACCCCCTCTTAAACAGTATAAAACTAATCGCATTTCTCCCTTTCTTCAGCTCTGGAGAGTCACACAGATTCGAAACGTTAGCTGTTTTTTTTTCTTCACAGAGGCTGCCAGGCCTGCTGGGTTTTCCCAGAATTCTCTGTTTTTATTTATTGGCTGTCGACATAAAGATGTCTTTATTTGAGAAGCTTTCGATTTGGATTTTGGGAGACCAGTGTTTAGTTTTGTGCTCAATGAAAAAATGTTGATAGACGCCGGAGAACTCGCAGCGTCTGTAATGTCTGCACGGAAGCAAGAAAGGGAAGGAGGGGGTTATGGTCACGTTTGCCCATCGTTTAGAGGCGTTCTCCAAACACAGCCAAAAGAGCGGGATGCCCCGTGCAAATGCACACAAACTTGCTCACAGGTAGCAGTCTCCCGCTACCCAAACTAAAAGGGGGTCCAAATTAGAAATGGCAACATTTCAGTAGGTTGGTTAGCGTTTTGGTGCAGTCACCGTAACATTGTTGACCATGCTGGTTTAGATATTTAGCACCAAAATGCTGCTATAAAATTGCACTTAATCCAATATACGTCAGTGCTAATTACATAGACCTCAACATACTCCCACTACCATCATTAGTCAGTGATCTATAACCAGTTCTTCACCCTGGTATTTAATGGGCTTTCACTAGTCTTACGCAAGCTTAGAAGGAACAGAATTTAGAATTGCAATTGTGCTTTTCTTTTAAATGTTGGATCGAAACCTGCTCCCACCTTCCCTCATCAGACTCTGTCAGCATAACCCACTGTTCCCTTCTCCCTCGTGATCTTATCTTCTAGAATATATCTAGACTATTTTCCTTAACATCTCCCCGTGGTAGCGAGTTCCACATTCTCTTTTTTTTTTAAATAAATTTAAAATACCCAATTCATTTTTTTTTCCAATTAGGGGGCAATTTAGCTTGGCCAGTCCACCTACCCTGCACATCTTTGGGTTGTGGGGGTGAGACCCACGCAGACACGGGGAGAATGTGCAAACTCCGCACGGACAGTGACCCGGAGCCGGGATCGAACCCCGGTCCTCGGAGCCGTGAGGTAGCAGTACCAACCACTGTGCCGCCCTGGAGTTCCATGTTCTCACCACTCCCTGGGCCAAAGATCTTTCTCCTGAATTTCTTGATGACCATTGGCGGACATCAGTTATGCTCCTTCCCACCAGTGCGAACATTCCCTCTGCATCCACTCCTTTCCAATCCTTCCATGACTTTAAACATCTCAAATGTGCAATATCACAGATAATTTTCAAACTGATTCAAGGTAGTTAAAATTATGAAAGGTTTTGATAAGAGGGGATGCAAAGAGAATGTTCCCAACATTTTGAACATCTCGGCTATCTCCTCAGCGCCTTCTATTTTCAAGAGATGTCACCCAGCTGTGCAATCTAACCTCTCAGTTCTGGCTTCACGCTTGAATATCTTTAGTGCAACCTCCCTCCTCGCTGTTCTCGAAGGTTCAATACACGTTTAGCGTAACTTGCCTACCTTTCAATTCTATCCTTCGAGAAATAAAAACCTTTCTGGCCTGGTACATTCCCCCCCCCCCCCCCCCCCCCCCCCATTAAGTGGCCTTAAACTGACCTGCAGAAATCTAGCTGATGCTACTGCTGTGCATCCACACGAGAGGATTGTAATTTTAACAAAAACTTTTCAATGCTGAAATCACTGCTGGCATTGCCTTATCAGGTAGCACAATCTAAAGGGGGTACAAGTTCTAAACAAGGTGCAGGGACGGTAAGAGACACAAAGGTGTTGGTGCACAAATCGGTGAGAGTGGAGGGCAGGCTGAGAAAGTGGTTGAAAATGGCACGGTACAGAAGCAAGAAAGTTATGCTGAAACTGGATCAAACACTATTTCAGTCCCATGGCAGCACAGTGGTTAGCACTATTGCTACACAGCTCCAGGGCCCCATGTTCGATTCCCGGCTTGGCTCACTGTCTGTGTGGAGTCTACGCATTCTCCCAGTGTCTGCGTGGGTTTCTTCCGGGTGCTCAGGTTTCCTCTTCCAAGTCCCGAAAGACGTACTTGTTAGGTGAATTGGACATTCTGAATTCTCCCTCAGTGTACCCGAACAGACGCCGGAGTGTGGCGACTAGGGGCTTTTCACAGTAACTTCATTTCAGTGTTCATGTAAGCCTACTTGTGACAGTAAAGATTATTATTATTATAACTGGAGTTTTACATTCAATTCCGGGTACTGTGCTTGAGGAAGGATGTGACGTCTTTGGACAGGGTGCAGGAAAATACGTTTAAGAGAGTCGTGTTACATTGGAGGAACAGGGGTTGTCCTCCTTCGAGAAGGTTGAGGGGGGATTCGATAGAGGTGGTCTGGGCAGAGTAAACGAGGGGAAATTGCTCCCATTGATGGAAGGGTCAAGAACCAGAGGTCGGTGACTGATGGGGAATGGCGAAATGAGGAAAAACTTCTCCCACGCAGAATGCGGGTTAGGATCGGAAAGGCACTGTCTGAGAGTACGGTGGAGGCTGGTTCAATGAAGGCTCTCAGAATCATAGATTCACTGTGTCATTACAGTGCAGGAGGAGGCCAGTCGCCTCATCATGTCTGCACCGACCCGCTGAATGAGCGCCCTACTTAGGCCCAGGCTCCCCCCACGCCCAGATCATGGCCAATCCACCTAAACAAATCGCTGGGGGAAGGAATGTTGAGTTGCTCTGGCAGAGAGCTGCCACAGACATGACGGGCTGAATGGCCTCCTCCCGCTCTGCAGTCATCCTGTGGTCCGACTGAAAAGCGGCACCGCCATAAAACCTGCAATTTGTGGGCTGCAGGCAAAGCAACACTCACTCCAAACTAACTCCTACTGTCCCGGCTCTATACCAAAGAATAATACAGCACAGGAACAGGCCCTTCGATCCTCCAAGTCTATACCGGCCATATACCACCCTTGGCCAAAGCACTCAGCACTTTCTTGTGCCGTATCCCTCTGTACCCATCCTTACCCATGTGTTTGTCAAGAGGACTTTCAAATGCCGTTAATGTATCAGCTTCAACAACCTCCCCTGGCAGCGCATACCAGGCACTCGCCACCCTCTGCGTGAAACACCTTAGAGAAATCATAGAGAAATACAGCACAGAACAGGCCCTTCGGACCACGAGGTTGTGCCGAAACTTTGTCCATAGAATTTTGGACACTAAGGGCAAATTATCATGGCCAATCCACCCAACCTGCACATCTTTGGACTGTGGGAGGAAACCGGAGCACCCGGAGGAAACCCACGCAGTCATGGGGAGGATGTGCAGACTCCGCACAGACAGTGACCCAAGCCGAAATCGAACCTGGGAACCTGGAGCTGTGAAGCAATTGTGCTATCCACAATGCTACCGTGCTGCCCTTAAGAACAAATTAATCTACACTCCATTATTCTCCCATAATCTATGTACCTATCCAATAGCCGCTTGAAGGTCCCTAACGTTCCCAACTCAACTATTTCCACAGGCAGTGCATTCCATGCCCCCACTACTCTCTGGGTAAAGAACCGACCTCTGACATCCTCCCTATATCTTCCACCATTTACTTTAAATTTATGTCCCCTTGTAATGGTTTGTTCCACCCGGGGGAAAAAGTCTCTGACTGTCTACTCTATCTATTCCCCTGATCATTTTATAAACCTCTATCAAGTCGCCCCCTCATCCTTCTCCGTTCTAATGAGAAAAGGCCTAGCACCCTCAACCTTTCCTCGTAAGACCTACTCTCCATTCCAGGCAACATCCTGGTAAATCTCCTTTGCACCTTTTCCAAAGCTTCCACATCCTTCCTAAAATGAGGTGACCAGAACTGCACACAGTACTCCAAATGTGGCCTTACCAAGGTTTTGTACAGCTGCATCATCACCTCAAGGCTCTTAAATTCAATCCCTCTGCTAATGAACGCTAACACACCATAGGCCTTCTTCACAGCTCTATCCACTTGAGTGGCAACTTTTAAAGAACTATGAACATAGACCCCAAGATCTCTGTGCTCCTCCACATTGCCAAGAACTCTACCATTAACCCTGTATTCCGCATTCATATTTGGCCTTCCAAAATGGACAACCTCACACTTGTCAGGGTTAAACTCCATCTGCCACTTCTCAGCCCAGCTCTGCATCCTATCTATGTCTCTTTGCAGCCGACAACAGCCCTCCTCACTATCCGCAACTCCACCAATCTTCATATAATCTTCAAATTTACTGAGCCACCCTTCAACTCCCTCATCCAAGTCATTAATGAAAATCACAAACAGCAGAGGACCCAGAACTGACCCCTGCGGTACGCCACTGGTAACTGGGCTCCAGGCTGAATATTTGCCATCCACCACCACTCTCTGACTTCTATCGGTTAGCCAGTTCGTTATCCAACTGGCTAAATTTCCCACTATCCCATGCCTCCTTACTTTCTGCATAAGCCTACCATGGGGAACCTTATCAAATGCCTTACTAAAATCCATGTACACTACATCCACTGCTTTACCTTCATCCACATGCTTGGTCACCTCCTCAAAGAATTCAATAAGACTTGTAAGGCAAGACCTACCCCTCACAAATCCGTGCTGACTATCCCTAATCAAGCAATGCCTTTCCAGATGCTCAGAAATCCTATCCCTCAATACCCTTTCCATTACTTTGCCTACCACCGAAGTAAGACTAACTGGCCTGTAATTCCCAGGGTTATCCCTATTCCCTTTTTTGAACAGGGGCATGACATTCGCCACTCTCCAATCCCCTGGTACCACCTTCTCGCACATCTCCTCTAAACTTTGCCCCACAAACCTTAAACTTGTGCCCCTGGTGACTGACCCCTCCACTCTGGGAAAGAGTGCCTGCCCATCCACTCTATCCATGCCCCTTATAATCCTGTAGACCCGTCAACCTCCGTCGTTCTAATGAAAACAGTCCGAGTCTATTCAGCCTCTCCGCATAGCTAACACCCTCCAGACCAGGCAGCATCCTGGTAAACCTCCTCTGCACCCTCTCCAAAGCCTCCACATCCTTCTGGTAGTGTGGCGACCAGAATTGGGCGCAATATTCCAAGTGCAGCCTTACCAAGGTTCTATACAACTGTAGCATGACTTGCCAGCTTTTATTACTCGATGCCCTGTCCAATGAAGGCAGGCATTCCGTCTGCTTTCTTAACTACCTTGTCCACTTGTGTTGCCACTTTTCAAAGATCTGTGGAGCTGCACACCCAGATCTCTCTGACTTTCTAAATGCCCAAGAGTTTTGCATTGACAGTATATTTCTCCTATGTTCGACCTATCATTTTCATAGCTGGAATAATACCTCCACGTCAACTGAAGAAACATCTTCTCTTAAATATCTCAATCCAATCAGTTACAGAAGCATTTAGCTCCACTGTATATTGTTTGCATAACCACTCTATGAGGAAGTTGTAGAGAACAATGGTACGGCTGCATATGGAGCAGATTGCTGGAAGTGACTGTGATAGAATTCACACACTATTTATATTCAGTAACTACCTCCCACCCACTGTATTTTGCAGGGGAAATAAGTCTGCTTTGATCAGGAGATGTTGCTGTAGTTCCGGCCATAACTTCTGTTTGCTATTGTTGACGAGATGACGTTTAATGTCATACGTCCACCCCTATCCCCATCTCATTGACTCAGTAGCGTGGATGCTCACTTTCATCTTTTTTTTAAAAACTTCCTCCATCACAAACTAACCAGGATTGACGTAAATGCAATCTGACACTGGCGAGTAGTGACACGCAGGCACTAGTGGCAATCCTGCTTGCAGACACAGACAGTGTGGTGTTCGCATCAATATGCCACAAAAGGCTGAATTTCTTTTCGATGCAATGAAGACAAGTGATTAATACGCCGGGCCAGAATCATCCCACAGAGAGAAAGGTGGCCAGATTCACCATGTTAAAACCAGAAAACCAGAACAAGTGCAAGATTAAGCTGTGCAGTTTTAGCGCCTCACCTGATCATCTGAAGGACTTCGATCCAGAAAATGAGAGTGGTTAGTGCCGCATCGGAGGTAGGGTCAGATGTTTCAGTTCTAATATGAAACTTAAACCTCCGGCTTCTAACCCTGTAAGTCAGGGTGTGACCAAGCGGGCCCAGCAGAACTCATAAAGCCTTTGGACTGTGTTTTGGACTGTGTTTTGGACTGTGTTTCGTGCAGCCATAGAGCATGAAATAATTTTTAATAAGTTGCGGTCCAGCAAAATAAACGGTCATGATTTATTGTGTATGATCATTTGATTTGATGGATCACTCTGAAGGCCTCAAACACTATTGTCGACTCGTCCTCTCGCTCGACTACAGACAGTAGCTAGAAAAATCTCCTTCCCAAATATCAAACTGGCTGAACAATTGTGATTCCTCACCCTCCACCTACCGCAATGCTGGAGGATTTGGATACAAAGTTCTTCAACCATCGCAGAAACCCTTGCTCTGTGTACACATGCTTGCAGTGCCCAAAGTTAGTGATCAGGAGTAAAACGCTTCTCGGTGAAGCTCAGTACAGTCCTCCAGACAAATGTTTTCCAGGGAACAGTCCAATAGGAGCTCACCAAGCCCAAAACAACTGCTCTGTGACAACATAGCTTCAGAACATTTGGCATCAGTGGGTTTGACTCCAAAAGAGCATGTAACAATGAAATGAAATGAAAATCGCTTATTGTCACGAGTAGGCTTCAATGAAGTTACTGTGAAAAGCCCCTAGTCGCCACATTCCGGCGCCTGTCCGGGGAGGCTGGTACGGGAATCGAACCGTGCTGCTGGCCTGCTTGGTCTGCTTTAAAGCCAGCGATTTAGCTCAGTGAGCTATACCAGCCCCTATGCATATTGTAAGGAATAAAAAGGGTTAATAATATGATAACACTGCTCACCACCAGATGAAGATAAGGAGCAGTCAAATAAATATCATGTGAGTCCAGGGATTCTGGGAGAAGGTGTTTACGCGTAAGATAGATTAGTTGCATAGTGTAGGGTTTTGTAGTTGGAGATATTGTACAGTTTTATTTAACAACTTATTCCTTGTTGACTGGTTAGAATCTTAATTTAGTACTATAAAGAAATCAGCTTTGTTCAATAACTCAGCTCGGGTTTGTTAACACTACCTTCTCAAGACATCCTGATAGACGCAGCTGAGAACATCCCAGAGCAGGGCCCAGGTTACTGTTCAGTCCTCAAAAAGAGCTTCAACTCCGCAAATACATCCATCAATGTATCCTTGCCTGGACTGAAGTCTGCACTGGAGACAGTGATGAGTAGGGTCAACTGATGGACATCATCATAAGTTTGAAATGCCGGTTTAAAGTGTCCAAATGCTTCTCAAAGGATTCCCAGTGTTTGATAAAATGAAAATGAAAATCGCTTATTGTCACGAGTAGGCTTCAAATGAAGTTACTATGAAAAGCCCCTAGTCGCCACATTCCGGCGCCTGTTCGGGGAGGCTGGTACGGAAATCACTTTCAATGTGAAGAAGTGTCATGTACATAGAAAATAGAAGTAGGAGGAGGCCATTCGGCCCTTCGAGCCTGCTTCGCCATTCATTATGATCATGGCTGATCATCAAGTTCAGTACCCTGACCCCGCCTTACCCACCCCCATATCCCTCGATACCACCCCCAATTTGAAATTTTATTAATTCCAGTCTACGTCCCTCTGTCCGACACTCATCGATTTATAATATGATGCGCGTGACCTGAACAAGGAACATTCCTCACACTTCCACTCTGGCTCTGAGGATTCTGAAAGGCTGGGATGCGATCTGCAGACTTTGCCACAGATGGAGCAGGCGGTGAGGGAAGGAATGTGTGGATGGGTTGCGAGGAGGCTTGTGCGTTCCCTCGGCTACCTCACCTCTGCGCGTACTCCCGAGCGAGCCTGCGCCATTTCAGTGGGTCACCCAGCCAGAGTCGCGCAGCAGTAGACTGGGTTTACAAAATAATCTTCAGTTATCTTGCACCCAGAATTCCATCAGTACGGTTTGCAACTTGGAAACTTGTCGTCCGATTCCCCAATTTGTCCGTTTTCGTAAACTTGTGCAAGATCGGTGGTCAAAATTTGCCAGGAGCCACCTCTTTTGACAAAACCGATCACATCACCTTCTTTACAGTCAATCGCATTGCTGAGTACACATCTGTAGGCCAGACCAGGTAAGGACGGCTGATTTCTTTCCCTAAAGGGCATTAGTGATCCAGATGGATTTTCACAACAATTGATGGCATTGTCACGGTCACCATTGCGGATATTAGATTTGATTCCAGATTTTAGGAATTAAATTTGAATTCCTCCAGCTGCCGTGGTGGGATTTGAACCCATGCCCCCAGAGCATTAGTGGTGGGCCTCTGGATTACTGGTCCACTGACACTACCAATCTGCCACTGAATCCCCACGTCAACATGTTGTCATGTGAGAGTACCTTTAAGAAATGGGTGTTTATAAATGGGTGTGTATATAAGTATTGGTAGTGAGAGTACTTTAAGAAATGGGTGTTTATTACTACAGTGGTGTCAGAGAGTGGGTGGAGCTGGGCCGTCTGTCAGCTTTTTACTTTCATTTTAGGCTGTTTGCTGCAGGGTGTGTTTTAGTTTCGTTTTCAGAGCTGGATAGCTGCAGTCACAGCCAGAAGGTGTATGAATCTCTCCCTGTAATCTAAAGACTGTAAATCGATCCTGGTGATTTAAAACTAATAACAGTAGTGACTTTAACCTTATGTGCTTCAGATAAAAGGTGTTTTAAGTCTTATGGATGTTAAAAGGAAAACTTAGTGTTGTATTCTTTGGGGGTTGAATTTGAATTAATGGTTGCTAAGATGTTCACTGTATGTAAACGTTAACTTGAGTTCGTAGAATAAATATTGTTTTGCTTTAAAAAATACTTTTCCATTTCTGCTGTACCACACCTGTAGAGTGGGCCGTGTGCTCCCCATACCACAATCTATTAAAAGTTGTGGGTCAGGTGAACTCCATGATACACTTTGGGGTTCTCCAACCCCTGGCCCAATACAATGTTAATATGCAGCAGAACTGCAGGAATACTGTCCTCCAATAGGTTTTTTTCTGCTTCTGAGCAGCATGTTATGAAAGATTCTGGTCCATGGCTGATGGGTTAATGACACTGGCCATAATCTAAGTGTGCTCAGCAGTAAAACAAGGTACATGGGGACATCCTCTACATTTAGGGAAGTATGACAGAGGTTCACAGCAACCCGGTCCTCCTCCAACTGGTCGGGCTACATGATTGTGGAGAGAGAATAAAACACAAGAATAGTCCTTGCCTACATAAGCAGCTACTGGCCAAGACTTCTGGGCAGATTAATGCATCCCAATACGTTCCACCCGAGCAGTTCGACCTTCATCGTGACTATTGACCGAAGAGTTTCTTTCCTATACTGAAAGAGGAGATTACTTTCCACAAGATCTGGTGTGCAGTCAAATACAACAAGAGTGCAATTACCCTCTGCATGTTGTTACACAACCAATCCCCCCACAATCAACATCCTGGGGGTTACCATTGATCAGAAACTGAACTGGACCAGCCATATTAATACTGTGGCTACCAGGGCAGATCAAAGGTTAGGAATCCTATGGCAAGTAACACACCTCTCTCAGAGTGTGAGGGACAGAGGGGGGTTTGCACTGAGGGAACACATGATATGGAATTTTGTTTTTAAAAGCAAAGAAATGGGGGTATAAGATGGGAAAGCTCGGTTTAGTAAAAAGGCAGATATGTCAGAAGCACCATCTTCAAAGGTGGCATCATCACAACAGATTGTCAGAGGCGGAGAAGCTGGGAGAATGGGATGGAATCATTACCAGGGAGCGGGCTGTGAGGAGCTGTAGTCTAAGTTGCTGTGTGAATCGCTGGGTTCTAATGAATATTGGTGGTCAGTCTATCACTGGATATGGAGACATATTACCTCCCCCGAGTCAGCATTCCACATGAACCGCTCCCTCTGTGATACCCTGGAGCACTCCTCCCGCAACACGCCCAACGCAATCGCAGAAGGTGCAACACCTGTCCCACCTCCTTGCTCAAGACCCCGAACACTCCTTTCGGGTTATGCAGCGCTTCCCTTGCAATTCCTTCAATTTGGTTTATTAATGTCCCTGCTCCCAATGTGGGTCTCCTGTACACTGGGGAGGCTAAACGCAGACGAGGCAAACGCCTTGCGGAATACCTTCGCTCAGTCCACAAGCATGACTCCAGCCTTCCTGTTGCGTGCCATTTTAACTCAGCACCTTGTTCTCATGCCCGCATGTCCATCCTTGGCCTGCTGCAACGCTCCAGTGAAGACCAACGCAAACTGGAGGGGCAGCCCCTCCGCTTACAATTGGCGTGTCACAGCCACCAGGGTTCAACTTTGACCTTTCTCCTTCATCTTAAACCCCCCCTCCTTCCTTCGCTTTAAGAATATTCCACACAGGTATTGTCTCAACGCAAACACCCCCTCACACTAGGCCATCTGTCGTTTATTCTTAAAAGTTGCTATTTTCTGTCGCAGTTTCTTTTGCTTTAACACATCCTCCCTCCTTTCAGTTCCGACTAAGGGGCCATGACTCAAAACGTTAACCGTTTCTCCCCTGATAGACGCTGGCAGGCCTACTAAGTTTTTCCAGCATCCTCAATTCAAATTCCAGCATCCACAGTATTTTTCTCATTTTGCTGCTCTGGGACCATGGGTTCAGATCGCAGCCCAGCTGCTGGTGGAACTTAAAATCAATTGCAAAGCAAAAACCTGGAATTAAAAGCTCGTCTCAGGAATGGAACTGTCAAGTCATCGATTGTCGCAAGAACCCAAATGGTTCCCTGATGCCCTTTATGGAAGGAAATCTGCCTCCCTTACCTGGCCTGGCCTAAATATGACTCCAGACCCACAGCAATTGGTTGACTCTTAACTTCTCTCCCAAAAGGCAGAGCAGGGCCGCTCAGCTCAAAGAACATGAAATGAAAATGAAAATCGCTTATTGTCACGAGTAGGCTTCAATGAAGTTACTGTGAAAAGCCCCTACATTCCGGCGCCTGTTCGGGGAGGCTGGTATGGGAATCGAACCGTGCTGCTGGCCTGCCTTGGTCTGCTTTAAAAGCTAGCGATTTAGCCAAGTGAGCTAAACCAGCCCCCATTAGAGGTGGACATAAAATGCTGGCCTCGTCTGCAATGTTCACACCAAAGTGCAGAAGGAGGCCGTTCGGCCCATCAGGTTTGCACCGTCCCTCCGAAAGAGCACCCCCATCTAGGCCACTCCCCCTCCGGGTAGCACAGTGGTTAGCACTATTGCTTCACAGCGCCAGGGTCCCACGTTCGATTCCCAGCTTGGGTCACTGTCTGTGCGGAGTCTGCACGCTCTCCCCATGTCTGCGTGGGTTTCCTCCGGGTGCTCCGGTTTCCTCCCACAAGTTCAGAAAGACGTGCTTGTTAGGTGAATTGGACATTCCGAATTCTCCCTCTGTGTACCTGAACAGGCACCGGAATGTGGCGACTAGGGGCTTTTCACAGTAACTCCATTGCAGTGTTAATGTAAGCCTACTTGTGATAATAAAGAATATTATTATCCCGATAACCCTGTCTAACCATTGGACATTAAGGGGCAATTTAACATAGACAATCCATCTAACCTGCACATCTTAGGACTGTGGGAGGAAACCGGAGCACCCGGAGGAAACCCATGCAGACACGGGGAGGACGTGCAGACTCCGCACAGTCACCCAAGGCTGGCATTGAACCCTGGTCCCTGGTGCTGCGAGGCAGCAGTGCTAACCAATGTCCCACCCATGAACCATTTTTTAAAAACATCTGAATCATGGAGTCTTTCAGATTTCCAGAATTTGCGGTTTTTTTGCTTATTATTTGTGGAGCAGTTGACTTCTTAGGGCAATCTCATAGTTTTTGGCAGCTTTTAAAAATCTGAAACAAAATTCCCAGCAGTCATGGTGGAATTTCAATTTCGCCCGGGTTTCTCTTGCTCACTCGTCGATACATTTAATCGCCATGTATCACTCTCCAATGTATCCATCATTGTCAATGGACCGAATGGCATTCTTCTGCACCGCAACGACTCTACGGCCTGGAAACAGGAACTGCCATCCAAACTCCATGCCCTTCTGTAGCTCTTCAATCTCTAGTACAGGAGTTCCACGAGCTCAAGGAAGAGGGTACGTGAGATACCACTGGTTTGCTTATGTCGCCTGCACACACTCGGACCAATTGGCCTTCTGATTGTGGATGCACCCCACCAACTTGCAGCAGCGTCGAGAATAGATCTTCTCAAACCCACCAGTCAATGAAATTCAACAAAAGGATAAAGAGGCAGCGTAATAAACCCTTCCACCCAAGACGGTGCATGCCCCAAACGCCTTGGTCTCCTCGGAAGGGTCTCCGCGCCTTTGAACAGCAAAATCCTCCCCCCTCAACCAACAGTTTGAAAACATACTTCGAATCTCGTCTAAATCATCAGTAAAATTTGCATTTGGCTCTCAAGTTTTTAAATATGCTCTTTGTGCCAGGCACCATAGGGAGTGCTAAAGGTTCCTGTTAAACTGAAGATAACTGACTGACTAGAAATTCTGAGGCACGGTGCCAACCAGAATTGGCAGATAACTCGAGACCAGCATTGTCAGCTCACATTTCGCTCTCTTAGTGGTTTGAATCAAGCTGCTCGGAGGCAGGAGTGGGCTATCAGCACAAACACAGCATTGTAACAATGCAGGGTCTCTGGAACCCGGCTGCAGAACCAATTTCAGAACAACACATTTTTTAAAAATACCTACAAATTATACACCTCAGAACAATAAACGTCCAGAACCCCAGTGGGCATCTTCCCAATAAATCAGTTCCAGAATCAGAAATCCAATGAGATGCCTCACCTTATTCCAAGGGACTAATCGGATTTTACAGCCAGTGCTGTTTCAGGTTAGTAAGAGATAAACTATTTTATTGGAACCAATCTGCAATGTACAATCGCTGTGACATTTCCCCCCTCCACAAAAAAAAAACAATGATGTCCGATGGACTTCCCACCCCCCAAAAAAGAAAACCCCTAGCCGAGGGCCAAAGTGGAAGACATGGACATCAAGCAAAGTCAGGGTCAACCCGGGTTAGATTCTGGCCTTTGGGTGACTGTGTGGAGTTTGCACGTTCTCCCGTATCTGCGTGGCTTTCCTCCGGGTGCTCCCAAAGTCCAACGATGTGCAGGTTGGATGGATTGACCATGATCATTGCACAGGTTTACGGGAATAGGACAGGGGAATGGACCGAGGTAGGGTACTCTTTTGGAGGGTGGGTGCAGACTGGATGGGCCAAATGGCCCCCTTTGGCACTATTGGGATTCTATGCTCTATAATGGTAATGTTTAATAATCCAGAGGCCGAGGCCGATAGTCTGGGGGACATGGGTTCAAATCCCACCACAACAGCTGATGGAAAGCGAGTCGCAGAAACGGCGACCATGAAACTTTCAACAATTGTTGCAAAGATCCATCTGGTTCTCCAATGTCCTTTAGGAACATTACCTGGTGTGCCCAGTGTGTGACTCCAGACCCAGAGCAATGTGGTTGGCTCTCAACTATCCTCGGAATGTTCAGTTTAAGCACAATCAAGGACGGGGCAATAAATGATGACACTGGAAGGAAATCTGCAATGGATGTTCTTGGAGATTCTGAAAGGGTTTGATAGGGTAAAAGTGTTAGTGTTTTACTGACTTGTTGGGTAGACCAGAACATGGTTCGCAAACAGAGGTAGGAACTAATAACTCCAACAGGAAATTCAGGAGCAACATCTTTACCCAATGTGTGGTTTAGAATGTAGATCTTGCTACCACACAGGGCAGTTGATTTGATAAGCACAGGATCAGAGGATGGTTTACAGGACACAAGGAAGCTAGTCGGCCCATCATGTCCATGCCAGCTCTCTGCAAGCGCAACCCCCTCCCCTCTTTTCCCGTAGAAGTGCAAATTCTCTCTTCAGGTGCTGATCCACAAATCCTCGTTGAAAGCCTCAGTTGAATCTTCCTCAGCACCCTCTCGGGCAGCGCAATCCAGATCCTACAAGTTGTTTTTAATCATTCGCCTTCAATTAGTGTCCATCCTGATGTAAATGGGAACAGTTTCTCCCCATAACCTCTGTCCCATATCCCTCCTGATGTTGAACGCCTCTTATCAAATCTCCTCTCCACCTTCTCTTTGGAGAACAACCCCAGTTTCTCCAATTGATCCAACTAACTGAAGTCTCTCATCCAAGAATCGGAGCAGGGCTGGACCAGATGGCCTGTCGAGCCTGCTCCGCCATTCCAAACGATCATGGCTTATCTTGGATTTCAAGTCCACTTTCTTTCCCGTTCCCGATTTCCTTCGATCCCCGAGACACCGAAAATCAGCCTATCCCTGCCTTCGACGTATTCAACGATGGAGAGCCCACAATCCTCTGCAGCAGAGAACACCAAGGATTCACAACCCTGAAAGCATTCTTGTATACCTTCTCTCTTTCTCTCTCTTCCTCCCCCCCCCCTTGGAAGTGGACACAATATTCCAATGTTTTATAAAACGATCATAAATTCATCATTGGTTCCTTGCTTTTGTGCCCTGTCTCGATTTGACAAGTCCCAGGATTCTGTATGCTTTGAAAACAACTTTCACAACCTACCCTGCCACCATCAACACACATATCCCAAGGTCCCTGTGCTCCTACACCCTCTTTGGAACGGTATCCTCCATTTCATGTTGCAGCTCCTCCTTCCTCCAATCAAAACGTATCCCTTCATACTACTCCGCATTAGATTTTATTTGCCACTTGTCTGCCCAGTCCACCAGCTTTAAGGTTCCTTGGAGCCTGGAACTAACCTGAGGAAGGAGTTACACTCCGAAAGCTAGTGACTCCAAACAAACCTGCTGGACTTTAACCTGTTGTAAGATCTCTTACTGTGCCCACCCCAGATCAAAGTCAGCATCTCCACATTCTGGGATAGTGAATTTGCATGATCAGCCATGACATTATTGAATGATGGCTCAGGATTGAAGGGCTGAATGGCCTATTCCTGCACCTATTTTCTATGTTTCTACACAGTTAACAGAACAGATGCTGTTGAGCAGGTACTAGATAAACACATGAGGGAGAAAAGGGTAGGAAGTGATGTTGGTAGGGCAAGATGAAGGGGGATACGGATACGGCGCCAACAGAGAGAAGTTGGGCCGAATGGTCTGATTCTCCATCGTTCATCCCACATTTACACCCGAGAGGAAGTGAGCTCAACTGTAGTATCTCAGGTGTCGCCTCAGTGGAGGACAAATGAGAGACAGCTTCCAGGGCTGTGATCCAACTTTAAAGAGGGTGTGCCCATCAAACAGGGATCAGCGTTGAAAAGTTGCTGACGGCTTATTCTACAACAATCACCCCAAGGTCACTCCCGTAATGCAGGCAGCCACACTGCTGTGGCTACCCAACTGCAATTATTGCTTCATTATCCCTACTCAGTCTCCAATTACATGCACAGTCCCCACAGACCCAGTCGAGACTTGAAGATCCTCTAACTGTTTACATACAGCAACAACTTGGATTTATATAGCACCTTTAAAAGGCAGCAAAATGCCTCAAGGCGCTTCACAGAAGCACTGACAAAATTTGTTAACGAGCCACATAAGGAAAATTTGAAAACAGGCAACCAAAAGACTGGCCAAAGAAGTGGATTTAAGTTCAAGTATGGAAATCCATATACATGAATGCCACCATTCATTGTCATCTAAAGATAGCCACCTAACTGAAGTGTCTCAAGGAACAAACAAAGAACAATGAAAAGTACAGCACAGGAACAGGCCCTTCGGCCCTCCAAGCCTGCACCGACCATGCTGCCCGTCTAAATTAAAATCTTTTACACTTCCGGGGTCCGTATCCCTCTATTCATGTATTTGTCAAGATCCCCCTTAAACGTCACTATCGTCCCTGCTTCCACCACCTCCTCCGGCAGCGAGTTCCAGCCACCCACTACCCGCTGTGTAAAAAAACGTGCCTCGTACATCTCTAAATCCTGCCGCTCGCACCTTAAACCTATGCCCCCTAGTAATTGACCCCTCTACCCTGGGAAAAAGTCTCCGACTATGCCCCTCATAATTTTGTAGACCTCTTATCAGGTCCCCCCTCAACCTCCGTCTTTCCAGTGGGAATAAACCAAGTTTATTCAACCTCTCCTCACAGCTAATGCCCTCCAAACCAGGCAACATCCTGGTAAATCTCTTCTGCACCCTCTCTAAAGCCTCCACATCCTTCTGGTAGTGTGGCGACCAGAATTGAACACTATACTCCAATTGTGGCCTAACTAAGGTTCTATACAGCTGCAACATGACTTGCCAATTTTTATACTCAATGCCCCAGCCAATGAAGGCAAGCATGCCATATGCCATCTTGACTATCTTCTCCACCTGTGTTGCCCCTTTCAGTGACCCGTGCACCTGTACACCTAGATATCTCTGACTGTCAATACTCTTGAGGGTTCTACCATTCACTGTATATTCCCTACCTGTATTAGACCTTCCAAAATGCATTACTTCACATTTGTACGGATTAAATCCATCTGCCATCTCTCCGCCCAAGTCTCCAAACGATCTAAATCCTGCTGTATCCTCTGACAGTCCTCATCGCTATCCGCAATTCCACCTACCTTTGTGTCGTCTGCAAACTTACTAATCAGACCAGTTACATTTTCCTCCAAATCATTTATATATACTACGAAGAGCAAAGGTCCCAGCACTGATCCCTGCAGAACACCACTAGTCACAGCCCTCCAATCGGAAAAGCACCCTTCCATTCCTTCTCTCTGCCTTCTATGACCTAGCCAGTTCTGTATCCACCTTGCAAGCTCACCCCTGATCCCATGGGACTTCACCTTTTGTACCAGTCTGCTATGAGGGACCTTGTCAAAGGCCTTACTGAAGTCCATATAGACAACATCCACTGCCCTACCTGCAGCAACCTCGAAAAAACTATCTAGTTAGTGAGACATGACCTCCCCTTCACAAAACCGTGCTGCCTCTCGGTCATACGTCCATTTGCTTCCAAACGGGAGTAGATCTTGTCTCAAAGAATTTTCTCCAGTGATTTCCCGAACACTGACTCAAGGCTCACCGGCCTGTAGTTCCCTGGATTATCCTTGCTACCTTCTTAAAATACTCAAACCTGGGTGCCCAGGTGATTTACCAGACCAGTGACATTACCACTACACACCATCTCATTCAAGAATAGGAGCAGGAGTAGACCAGGTGGCCTGTCAATCCTGCACCGCCATTCTAAATGATCTGTGCGTGTGAGCGCGCACGCGCACACACGTGCTGCAAGAATCGCGCATGTTCGCCGCCTTATTACCTGATGTCTTCCTCATTCTCAGGGAAACTCCAGAAGGCAATGCGAAGCTGCAACTGCTCGGGTACTGGTGGGTAAACCTTCTCGACCACTTCAAAGGGAATGTGAAGAGCGACTTGCTTGGCTGACAGTTCTACCAGAGGGGTAACCTGGCCATCTGTGAACACAAAATAAAAGATAATAATTATTAGGGCAACAACAACAACAAGTCGGATTGCCAATATCATAAGGCCCTCGAACAGGAGCATCAAACTAAATTTCACACCAAGCCACGTTAGGAGTCCATGTGACAAACAGCTTGATCAAAGAGGACAATCCTCAGAAGTTTCTCAAGAGGAGTGGGCGATACAGGAGAGTTTCAGCGAGGGATTTCCTGAGCGAAGGATATTGGCAGCTGAGTGAGCTGATTAAAATCGGGGATTCGCGAGAGGCACAAATAAAATCTGGTTTCTTTCAGTACATTGTCAGGCTCCCAGTCAGTTTTACACAGTAGGTTCCATTACTTTTAATTTTGGTCACACTCACAAAACATAAAGTGCCTTTAATTACAAAGATTTCAGAGTTGTGAAATACTTACTTGGAACACATACCGATAAGTAACCCATTAACCTCTAATCTCACCTCTAATCTCACCTTTGGAGGAGCTGATCTGTTACTTGTTCATCTCAATACATTGATGCAACAGAGTCCGGGAGCTGAACGATGAGTAATAAACCCTCCTAAACAGCCCCATTATGGCAAATGCACTGAGGTGGATGGTTGCGACTGTTTACACGGCGTTAAGCGCACAGAACACAGTGAAATCATATTTATATGCACAAATTAAAACGCAACGAGACAACCCATAAACAGGGACGGCTGATTGGCAAATGACCAACCTAATCTGTACGTGACAATCGTTCCAGTGCACTGGCTCTCCATATGAGCATCATGGCATAGTGCCACCCGCCTGCCTAATCCCTCTTACCCATGCACATTGTAAGTAACCATCTAATGCCCTCTTGAATGCCTCGATTGAATCTGCCCCCACCACACTTCCAGCCAGTGCACCCCAACCCCTCATGACCACAGAGAAAAGACACAAGGACAGGGAACAACAAGTCTTTCGCTCTTGGAGGCTGTAGTAGATGATGTTTGAACTCTATCTCAACTCAAGTGTGTCTACCAGCATCGACTCCAAGCTCATTAATACTTATCATTCAGAACTTTTGGGAGTTGATGGAAGGTTGAGCATTATTGGCAAGTCCTCTGCGGCAACGGCTGAGGATCTAGTTACACAAACAATCCAACCGCGTGCACACGTGGTGCCAAATGTAAGTGACTGCTGGTAAAATCGTCTATTTGGAAGCTCCGTGCAGTGCTCACAACCAATGTTTTCCAGCAAACAGTCCAACTGGAGCTCACCCAGCCCAAAACAGCTGCCCTGTTACTGCATCAGAATAGATTTCAAAACATTTGGCAGCAGCGAGTGTTACTCCAAAGAAACGCCGCCCAGGGAACTGTTCGGTCCTCAAGAGTTTCAGCTCCATCAACACATCGCACTGTCTATTGAAGTCTGCCCTGGAGACTGTGTGGGGGAAACAGTTCAGAAAGGGGTCCTCCTTGGGGTGAGGGGCTTATCTCATCAAGGTTGAACAGGTTGGGCCTATACCGATTGGAGTTTAGAAGAATGAGTGGTGATCTGATTGAAACGTAGAAGACTGTGAGGGGATCTGATAGGGTAGATATTGGGAGGATGTTTCCACTTGCGGGAGAGACTAGAAGGGATCATTAGTCGGTGGCATTCCCTTCCCCAGGAACCAGCGGAAGCTGTGGGTCACTGAACTTATTTAAGGCAGGTTTTTGTTAAGGGTTAGGAGGGGAAAATGGCACCGTTGAGACCATAACCAGATCAGGCTGAATGATGGAGCAGGTTCAAAGGGCCGAATGGTCAATTCTTGTTCCCCAATTCTATTAATAGATTCCAAGTTACTTAAATCATAGAATCCCTACGGTGCAGAAAGAGGCCACTCGACCCATTGAGTTGGCACCAACCCTTTGAAAGAGCACTCTACCCAAGTCCACCCCATCCTATCCCCATAGCCTGCACGTCCCCGGACACTCGGGGACAGTTTAGCATGGCCAATCCACCCAACTCACACATCATTGGGGGAGGAACTCGGAGCGCCCGGGGGAAATCCACGCAGACATGGGAGAGAACGTGCAGACACCACACAGACAGTGACCCAAAGCCAGGATTGGACCCCGGTCCTTGGTGCGGTGATGCAGCAGTGCTAACCACTTTGCCACCGTGCCGCCCTGGATCGATGGACGTCACCTCAAAAATCTAAAATCTGGCTTGGCGTGTTACAGTTCACTCGGAGAGTCCAGGTTGCTGTGGCAACATCCACTTTTACATGCATGTTGAAGCCTAGAGCTACGGACAGTGATGGTCAAGGCTCCAACATTCTTGCCAGCACATGGCAGACCAGGAAGCTCTCCCATTCTTACCCCCTGCCACTGGTGCTTGTTGGATTTGCAGTTTGAGATGAATCAGTTCTGGCTGCGTAAGGAACACATTCGCCTTGACCATCATCAAGTCCTGGGATGGGACTCGAACCAGGAGCTTTTGGCTCCGAGATAGGGTTACTACACACTGCTCCACAGGACCTCCTCAAACACCAGTTTGAAGCATCCAATTTCTTCGCAACGTTTTCCAGGGACTTTTTTTTCCCCCTCAACAGTGTATGATCACTTTTGGTGTGAAGAACAATGCCCTGATATCGCTCTTAGCTTTATGTTTTATTAATTCCTACTGTGCATCTTTACCCCACACTCAACAATTTCAAGTTTACCGTTGCACGGTTGTGTAGTACTTTACATCCCTCCCCCCCCCCCCCCCCCTCACAAGATCACAAAGCCTTCTTTCAACGTCAGGTATATTTTCAGAATTTAATTTTCACCATTCAGTATCAGCCTCATGGCTTTTGGCCGCACTGCCACCAGCTCCTCAAGCTCTCTCGTGTGTCTGGGTTACATTAGAAACAGTAGGAGGCCATTCAGCCCATCAAGCCTGTTCTGCCATTACATTAGATCGTGGCTCATTGGTTTCCAAACTCCAACTACATACCTGCGTAACCTATAATACTCTTGCCCAACAACGACCTAACGCATTTCTCAATCTATCACAATTGTCTAATTATTTTCTGTTTTGTAAATATAATAATAATAAGCTTTATTGTCACAAGTAGGCTTACATTAACACTGCAATGAAGTTACTGTGAAAATCCCCATGTCGCCTCATTCCGGCCCCTGTTTGGGTACACGGAGGGAGAATTCAGAATGTCCAAATTACCTAACAGCACATTTTCCGGGACATGTGGGAGGAAACCGGATCATCCGGAAGAAACCCACGCAGACACAGGGAGAAAGTGCAGACTCCGCACCGACAGGTGACCCAAACCGGGAATCGAACCTGGGACCCTGGCGCTGTGGAGCAACAGTGCTATCCACTGTGCTACTGTGCCACCCATATCAATAATGTAATGCAACCCGGCAGTACATCAGGAATAGTGAATTGCAAGGGGGGGGACACGGCAGTTGGTTACAAGCTGGAACCATATCGCTACGATAGTTAATCAAAAGAGAGATATAATTTACACATTCTCCCTGTGTCTGCGTGGGTCTCACCACACAACCCAAAAAGATGTGCAGGGTAGGGGAATTGCCCCCTCTTTTTAAAAAAAAGTAATACAAAATTATGGGAATGTGCACAGCGAATCAACTTCAGAAAACGCACTCGCATTATGCCTCATCAACAGCAACTTGCATTTATATAGCACTTTAAAAGGGTAGTAGACTGTCTCACAGGAACAGTACCAAGCAAAATTTGACACAGATCCACTTAAGGACATAGTCGGCCATATGAACCATGCACTGGTTAATGATGTCGGCTTTAAGGGGCGCCTCAAATGAGGACAGAGCAAGAGGTAGAAAGAGGTTAAGATGAGGGGGTAGAGAGGTTTAGGGAAGGAATTGCAGAGCTTAGGGTTCAGCCACAATCAGTGCAGTGATTAAAGTCAGGGCTGGGCAGCACAGTGGCAGTGGTTAGCATTGCTGCCTCACAGTGCCAGGGACCCGGGTCCGCCCTTGGCGACAGAGTGGAGTTTGCACATTCTATCCGTTGTACATTTTCAATATGGCAATCCACATACAAATGTGTTACTTAGCTCGGTCTCCTTTCCCACATCTCCACACTGCAGCTCTGCGCCCAATCACTTTGATTGAGAAGTCTGCCCCCTCCACCCCCAGCTAGTTCAACACACGAGCAGCAATCAACCGAATCACACACTGTTTAGCACTGATGTAATGCCCACTCTCATCTGGGCAAGTGAGTGGCGTTGCCCAGCACACCACAAGCCGCTGATGCATTACCCGGCATCCATCACTGTTTGGTCCATGCAGAGGAGGCAACATAGAGCATTGGGAAAACAGATCGTCCCTTGCACACTCCCAACTAGCTGGCTTTTGGAAAGATCCAGGAAATGTTCTAGGCTGGGATCTTCAAAACCCTCAAAATATCAGAGGTACTGACTTACAAATACTTGAGTGCAAAGCTCTTTACTGAGCCGGTGACCTGTTCAAGTCTCGCTCCAAGAACCTGATCATTCAAAATGGCCTTCAATGTAGCAGGCGAGCGGGTGCCACACTGTCGGAGGTGCATCCTTTTCCAGGCGAGACACTAATCCAAGACCCCATCCGGCCTCTCAATAGATCACATTGCACTTTTCAACGGTGAAGAGGGGAGTTCTCCCTCGCGTCCCAATAATATTGACCACACAACCACCAGAGACACATTAACTAACTATAGCACCAGAGATTGAGAGGTTTTGCCATGCCAAAACCAGCCATCACTTTCAGCCCACATAATAAGAAACTATACTTAATAATTATTTAAACGGTTGCCATGTGCTTTATGACCTCCAATGCGGTATAGCTCATTCTTCTAATTGTCATAGAAAACAAATAAACTGACGAATAGAATTGAAATGAGACACGGTTCGCAATGCCAGGTTGCTAATATTTAGTTTGATTTTATTTTTAATAGTTTCATTGAATGCAAGTTCCGCAGGAGGTTTTGTCACATTAAAGTTACAATACATGAGAGACAATCAAAAGAAGCAGGATTTCCAATGAACAGAATTAGCCGACTTCCTCCCCATCATCACATTAATCACGTACCTCTCCTATAACAGTTCTGTATCGTCTTGGCAATGCCAAAATACAAAGCTCAAAGAATACTCGGCACTCAAAGCTATAAGCTTTTGAGTCGCGATGCCTGTATTGCCCTGAATACTGGCTCTCATGCAGAACGGGATTCGGAACGTTCCTGTCTGTTCCTCAAGAGAGGCAATGGCTGGAAATCCATTTCAAGTGGATGGAGCTCTGCTTGCTTTAGAAAGGGCCAGGACAAACAGATTGTATTTGAAAATGAAGTGAGCAACTGGCAGCGCCATTGAATAGCACTTGGCAGGGCTTCTGGACAGTCATCGCAACATAGTTGAACTCCGCAGACAGCATTCTCCCAATTTCGTGTCAGGTGGAGAGTATTTGCCTGTGATGGAGGACTTGTACCTTGGATAGAATGGAGCTGGGGGGGTTGGAAGATTATAAAAGCACACGGAGGACCAACCTCCCATCAAACAGTATGTCAATTTGGACATCTCCTTGGGTAGGACAGGGCACCTCAGCCCCTCCACCGTTGTAGGGAGCAGCACGGAGTTTTCAAACTGGCGCACTCTCAACAAGCAGGGATACTTTAGGGCTCAGCTCTCCCCTCGTCCGATCCAATTCATATCATACCCCAACCCATCCCAAATGGTCACCCAAATTGACATGAAAATTAGTTGTGTATAGACTGCAATAGGTCACATGCAATTAGAATAGAAACAGAAAATGAACGCTCGCACCACACAGGGCACCTGACCATCTCCAACAAGATAGAATTCGCACCATTATCATGACATTCAAAGACATCACCATCGCCGAATCCCCTCACTAACAACATCCTGGGGTCACCACTGAGCACAAACTCAACAAGCCGCATAAATACAGTGGCTACAAGAGCAGGTCAGAGATTGAGAATTCTGTGCAAGTAATTCACTTCCTGTAGACCCAAAGTCTGTCCACCGTCTATAAGGTACAAGCCAGGAGTGTGATGGAATATTCTCCAATTGGATGAGTGCAGCTCCAACAACACAAGAAGCTCGACACCATCCAGGACAAAGCAGCCTGTTTGAACGGCACCGCCTTCCACAAACATTCACTCCCTCTACCAATGCAGCACAGCGGCAGCCGTGAGTACCGTCTACAAGATGCACTGCAGGAACTCACCAAGGCTCCTTCGACAGCACCTTCCAAACCCAAGGCCTCTGCCAACTGGAAGACCTGGAACACCTCGGAGCCACACACCACCCTGACTTGGAACTTGTTCCTTTGTTGTTACAACTGGACCCCCCCCCCCCCCCCAAAACAGCACTGTGGGTGTACCTACACCATATGGACTGTGATGGCTCATGAAGGCAGCTCATCACCACCTCAAGGGCAATTAGGGAGGGACAACAAATGCTGGCCCAGTCAATGACACCCACCCCCAAGAATGAAAGATAAAATACTCCTCTTCTACTGTCACAAACTCATCTTCAGATGGCTTGGGCGCGGCACGTTTGTGCAGTGGGTTAGCCCGAGATCACGGCGCCGAGATCCCAGGTTCGATCCCAGCTCTGGGTCACTGTCCGTGTGGAGTTTGCACATTCTCCCCGTGTTTGCGTGGGTTTCGCCCCACAACCCAAAGATGTGCAGGGTAGGTGGATTGGCCGCGCTAATTTGCCCCTTAATTGGAAAAAGTGAATTGGGTACTCTAAATTTATTTTTTAAAAAGAAAAAAAATCTTTGGATGGCTTGGAATCCCCTCGTCGTTGTTAAAATCAGGCAAAACATTTAAACTTGTGTGAGAGCAGAGAGAGTGAGGATTACCGTAAGCAGCCCCATGCGGAGCCTGCATTTCCTACCTTGTTTACTAGGGAGGCTATGGTGTGGAAGGTAACGTCTACCAGCCAGCAAGGGTAGTCTGTGCACAAGTGCAAGTGTGGAGCTGACTCCTGGTCAGGAGAGACTGACGGCAGCCAAGTCATAAAAACAAGGTGTTGACAAGCCCGGTAGCTGCTGAGCTGAGTTTTCACCATCTGTTAACATGTGAAATTGCACCGCGCAAAGACAGGGGTAACATGGCCCAGCGGAATATTAACTTTTTCATTTCCATTGGGTCCGGATCAACCAAGTCGCTTGCTGCCATCTCACTCCTCAAATGCACCGCCAAGCGGGTGAAAACCTGGGTGCGTGACAATCTGTAACTGAGCAGGTCAATACGTCTCCACAGCATTTCGATGACAGGATTCAGTTCCGACAATCAAACACAGCGAGCCAGCCATTCAGCCCCTCCAGCCTGTTCCGACATTGAATTTCTGTCTGATTTAATTCATCAGCGGGTAACGTTTGGCACGGAGGGTCGATCGCTGACGGCCGTGACCACTGGAGGCCGGAGGCTCGGAAGGTCGCTGGAAGAGGGGAGCAGAGCGGAAAGTTCAGCTGGCCAAGAAGAGGGCCCAGAGAAAACAGAGGCAGCGAATTCTGCACTCACTTCACCCACTGCCCGCCTTGGCAGTCAATGCGGGCAGGGACTGTCGTGCCAGAGTGAAGCTCCAGAGCCACACCAGGCCATGTTTAACGCAGAGTTGATCACCATGGTGCAAACCACCATCTCGAGGCTTGATACTCTGAAACATCTGGTGAAAAGGAAAGTCTATGTGGTACCCCTTGGTGTCTGAAAAATTACGCCAAGTACAAAAGAACACAAGAACTAGGAGCAGGAGTGGGCAATTCAGGCCCTCAAACCTGTTCCGCCATTCAATACGATCAAGGCCGATCTCCTAGGGTAGCACAAGTGGATAGCACTGTGGCTTCACAGCTCCAGGGTCCCAGGTTCGATTCCCGGCTGGGTCACTGTCTGTGCGGAGTCTGCACATTCTCCCCGTGTGTGCGTGGGTTTCCTACGGGTGCTCCGGTTTCCTCCCACAGTCCAAAGATATGCAGGTTAGGTGGATTGGCCATGATAAATTGCCTTTAGTGAGCAAAAAGGTTAGGAGGGGTTATTGGGTTACGGGGATAGGGTGGAAGTGAGGGCTTAAGTGGGTTGGTGCAGACTTGATGGACCGAATGGCCTCCTTCTGCACTGTATGTTCTATGTTCCTCTCGGCCTCAACTCCACTTTCCTCCCTGTTCTCCACAACCCTTCAACCCATTATTAATTAAAAATCTGTCCATCTCCTCCTTAAATTTATTCAATGTCCCGGAATCCATCGCACTCTGGGGGAGTAAATTCCACAGGTTCACAGCCCTTTGGGAGAAGTCATTTCTCCCTATCTCTGTTTTAAATCTGCTACCTAAAACAGCGCAATGCAGCGCCCTCCCGCAGCGCAGCACTCGCGCAGTGCAGCACTCGTGCAGCGCAGTGCAGCGCAGTGCAGGGCTGCAAGCAAGAGTGGGGCTTGAAATCAAACTCCTGGCTCAGAGGCGTGAATGTTATCCACTGCTCCAAGGCTGACAAAGGGGTCTGCGCGACTGCAAAACAATTAAAGCCAGACGAGTTCAGGAGGCAGTGCGAGACTCATATTTAAACGGAGCAGTTAAAAGACATTACCCACTGACGAACAAAACCCATACCCCATCGGAGTCAATTTTATTTTAAAGATTAGCTACACAGACACGCTCACACATACTACTGTGAATAAAAAAAACAATGCTTGATAAAGCAAAGGCGACATTAACGAGCTATTCAGAATAGAGATCCAAACGCATGTGAATATCCAGTTTATCCTTAGCCGTTCTAAAAATAGCTTCATCCATTGTAGGCTAATCGCTGCTCACACTAGTTTCTCCCGTACAGCAAGTGCGCACAGCTAGAACTGTCCAACAATGCAATGGGAATTCATTTCACTTTCCTTGAATGCATTTTCCCACTCTCTTGACCAATGGTTTTCACCTGTTTTTTTGGTGAAGGAATTCTCATAGAATCATAGAAATTACAGTGCAGGAGGCCATTCGGCCCATCGAGTCTGCACCGGCCCTTACAAAGCGCACTCTACTCAAGCCCACGTATCTACCCTATTCCCGTAACCCAATAACCCCCACTTAACCTTTTTGGACATGAAGGGGCAATTTAGCATGGCCAATCCACCTAACCCGCAAATCTTTGGACTCTGGGAGGCAACCGGAGCACCCGGAGGAAACCCACACAGACACGGGGAGAACGTGCAGACTCCGCTCAGGCAGTCACCCAGCTGGGCATCGAACCTGGGAGCTATGAAGCAACTGTGCTAACCACTATGCTACCGTGAATTCTATATCATATTCCAAAATTCTCTGTAGCCCCAAAACTCTCGCCCTTCGTAAGTATTATAAAACAAAAATATGCACATTATTATATTTACATATTACATATATAATATTCTATTATAAATAGATATATCATAAAACAAAAATGAAAACGAAGTTAAAAAGACTTGAACGAATGAATAATAGATTATCTTTCATTAAATGTAAAATCAATTCACCTTGAATAACTTTAGGGCGCAATTTTCACATGATCTGCAAATTCTTAGAATTATTATGGTGTAGAAGGAGGCCATTTGGCCCATTGTATTTGCACCAGATTTCGAGACTAGCTCTCCAAAATTGCAGCAATTCGTTTAGAGATGCCAGTCGAACCCTCCGCTCGCAGGGAACTCTGGTTGAAGAGCAGCGATGTGGGCATAAGGCAGGGCAACATGCGCAGCGCTCTCAACTTTATTTACAACCGCTTCACTGCACATCTCGACCAGTTGCCTATGTTGTGAAATGGTGCACCAAACCCTGATGGCCACATTGCCCGTGCTCCCAGCCTCTCTCCGAGCCACGGGGCCGTGGGGGTCAGGTCGCGCTCCGGAGACCCCAGCGCATAACGGAGGCGGACGTTCCCGCTGCAGCACCGAGAGAGTGCTGCACTGTCAGGGGTGCAGCTTTTCAGCTGGGACAGGGAACAGAGGCCCAGTCTGCCCTCTCAGGTGAGAGTAAAAGATGCAGCTGCACCATAGGTAGAGGAGGAGTGCTCTTCTCCTCCCCCACACAGCATCCTGACAATATTTAGCCTTCGACCAATACCTGATTATCTGATCATTTGTTTCATCGCTGTTTACGTCACCTCATTCAATGCAAATTGACTGCCGCCTTTGTTAATTTAACATTTCATCTGAAAGACAGCAGGGAGTGGAGGGGAGCTACTTAATACAAATTATGGGCATAAAATCAATTGCAATCACTTGCACCAGTGAGATATATCCAGGCGTGATTCTCTGGCTGACAGTTGAGATGCTACGATTTGCAGCAATAGCTTACTGCTGATCTGCGATTAGCCATCAGCCTAGCTCCAAATCCCCAGCAGTGAGTCACTCAAACAGGAAACTTTAAATACAAGAGAATCCCCACAGTGCAGAAGGAGGCCAATCGGCCCATCGAGTCTGCACTGACCCTCTGAAAGAGCACCCTACCCAGGCCCATTCCTATCCCTCTAACCCCAACAAGCCTGCACATCTTTGGACACTTGGGGTTCAAGTGATCATGGCCAATCCACCTACCCTGCACATCTTTGGACTGTGGGAGGACACCGGAGCACCCAGAGGAAACTTACGCAGACACGGGGGAGAAGGTGCAGACTCCGCACAGTCGCCCAAGGCTGGAATTGAACCCGGGTCTCTGGCGCTGTGAGGCAGCAGTGCTAACCACCGTGCCACAGCATCAGTGTGAAGACCAGCATGTGTTGCTTGCCAACGATGCGAGTTTCAATGAAGAGCTGCCTTCTTGCTCGGCCTTTTCTAAGGGGCAAATTCAGAGTTAAACGTCTGGAGTGACATGTAGGCCAGAACGGGCAAGGGGCAGGTCACCTCTGCTGAAGGATGCTTGTGAACCAGGTAGGTTTTTACAACAACCCGGCCATTTCATGGTCGCCATTGTTTAGACTAGCTCTCTAATTCCAAATTGCTCAGCTGTCCTGGTGGGATCTGAACTCGTCACCGGGTGATTAACTCTGGATTGCTAATCTAGTAACCTGCGCACTGAGGAGGACGTGTGGCACAGAGGGTAGCGTCCCCGTCTCCACGCCGGGAGCTCCAGGTTCGAGTCCCACCCCCAGGACTTGATAGCCAAGGAAGATGCATTCATAACACGACCAAACGGGTTGCGTCTCAACCTGGAAAGTCCTTCCAACTCACACCCATGGCTGGCGGCAAGTGTGAGAGAGACTCCTGGTTGGGTTACTTTGATGTGGAATGGCACCCCTCAACCTATAGCCTCTGGTTTGGGGCTAGTGACCTGTTATCAGACATTAGAAACTCCTGCAATTATATACCTCACACCTGGAGATGAAGACAGAAATGTAACTGCAGCTGAGGAATGTTTTCGGAGAAACAGGTACGGTTTTCAGGAAGCTATTATCGAAACATCGCAAGTCGGAACCATCTTTCCCATAAGAACAATGGTACAAATGGGGGTTTGGTTCTTGAACCAAGGCACAGTACTCTATTCCCACCCAATAGTTCATTTGTCAATGATGGAATTGATTCCGTTCAGATAGCTGTTCCCTTTCCATCAGCTTGTGACACCATGAACAGGTATAGAATCACCCCATGTTTGTTATTTTGTAAATGTGCTTCATTCTCCAAGGTCCCTCCAATACATTCTTCATTGATCAGTGAAAGGTCATAATATGGTTTGTGGTAAAATAATTGCCTTGTATTAATGTATTTCCCTTGATGTAGTAATGCCTACACTTTCAAAGATATTTCTACACTGTATTGGATGTTAAATGGGTGAATATCCATTTACCAGATTAGGCAGAAGACATTGTGACGGTTCCCAACTGTTTTATTGTGATACTCTCCTTCAGTACAGAGCACTGGGTTTCTACTCTTCTGAATCCTCCTCTTCCTGTGCAGAATCAGACACCCAACTTTGGACAAAGCCCTTAAGCACAAACTTCGATGAACACCACCCGCTCTCAACTCACTGCGAAGGGACCTACAGTTCTAACATCGTCATCAGAGAAGCAATTTGACCTTCCTGCGGTAACGAAAAGTGGAACTTAAAGAAACAGAACAGTTGGGAAAGATAAACTGTTCGCTGGCGTGGTGTCGTTGAGGTCAAACCTGGCATCGTGGAGTCAAAACAGGGTGTC
The DNA here is from genome assembly GCF_902713615.1 of Scyliorhinus canicula. Classification (NCBI taxonomy): domain Eukaryota; kingdom Metazoa; phylum Chordata; class Chondrichthyes; order Carcharhiniformes; family Scyliorhinidae; genus Scyliorhinus; species Scyliorhinus canicula. The sequence continues at coordinate 1,492,242 of NC_052167.1, forward strand.
AATTTATAAACATAGTAAGTGCCATTCATCATAACCCAAACGTCACAAATCCAGGGTGCTTACCCTACATTTAAGACTCAACATCTGGAGAGAGTAAAGAAGAGATTCATTCTCTGAGTTACTATTCAATTTGACCCAATAGTGATATCTGTAATTATGAAAAGTACACGAGGAAACATTTCTAGGAGACAGTTAGGCGGCAACTCCAGGGAATAAATGTAAGATCTCCAAATGATGGGGGAGGAGGAGGAGGAGGAGAGGTTAGAATCATGTTTTTGCGTTAATAAAACACAGAGTTTTAGTTGAGACACAGAATGTACTGCCAGAAAGGGTACGGTGAATCTGTATTAATTGTTAAAAGGGAGGTGGACATACATTTGTTAAATCATTTTTTAAGCACATGCAGCAAAGAACATAAAGTGGAGCACGAGTGTGATAGGCCGACTCTTTGTCGTAACTGATAAATGTTTGATGATCAATTGAAATCCCTCAGCTAAATCATGCCCCCAATTCATTTCTTGAAAATAAACAGAGTACCCACTTCTTTTTTTTAACCAAATTAAGGAGTGATTTAGCGTGGCCAATCCACCTACCCTGCACATCTTTTTGGGTTGTGGGGGTGAGACCCACGCAGACACGGGGAGAACGTGCAAACTCCACACGGATCCCGACGCTGGGATCGAAGCCGGGTCCTCGGCGCTGCAAGGCAGCAGTGCTAACCACTGCCTCACAGTGCTGCCCACACAAATCATGTCCCAAACCCCGCTCAGATCATGCCCAAAGTTTTGCCCAATTCAGCCCAAATCACGTGCCAAATTTAATTTACAATAGGTGAAAAAGAGTATTTAAAAAATACCATTCCAATTTATGTACAAGTTGAATTTTGAATTCTTTAACGTCAATGCCGGATTGAAATGGGTGCAGTCAGAGAATCACGCACAATCCCGAATTCAAACTGACAACAGATTGACATGGCCTGATAATGCAAACGTTTGCACTAATTTCCTACTTTGTCATTTGCATTGTCTAATTCAAATTATTCAGCAATTAATTCTTTAGTATAAAAACACATTTTTAATTATCAGGAGCAGAGCGCATTGTTACAAATAATCTGAAAATTAGCTGCTGAATGCCAGGCGATAAATTCGAACTGATTACGGGAATTGTTAGCCATTCACTGTGGATCTTGTCACATATCCCAGCACTGAGTGGCATCTATCAATGGCAGACGTGACAGCTGTCAATAGCTAATCGCTTAAGGGAATGCCGCAACTCTCCGTGAACTTTACTGCACGCAGTCCCAGAAAGTGAAGCTTGCCAAGCCGAATGGAACTCCTTCCAATGACATAAATTATTTATGGCAAGCACTGTTGGCCTAATGCAAACCAGCCCCCACACCTCGGAGAATCACGCACACAGGTTTTGTGGGTGTCTGCCACTCAAATAGATTCACACTAGAGATACAGCTCGCTTAGAAATTGGCGCCAACTTATATAGCAAAATAACATAGGAGCAGGAGGAAGCCATTTGGCCCTTTGAGCCTGCGCTGCCATTTAGCTCACCAGGCTAAATCGCTGGCTTACCAAGCAGGCCAGCAGCACGGTTCGATTCCCGTACCAGCCTCCCCGGACAGGCGCCGGAATGTGGCGACTAGGGGCTTTTCACAGTAACTTCATTGAAGCCTACTCGTGACAATAAGCGATTTTCATTTTCATTATGGTAATAGAACCATAGAATTCCTACGGTGCAAAAGGAGGCCATTCGGCCCATCGAATGTGCACCGACCCTCCGAAAGAGCACCCTACCGAAGCCCACTTCCCCATCCCATCCCCATAACCCCACCTAATCGGCACATCTTTGGACACCAAGGGGCAATTTAGCATGGCCAATCCACCTCACCTGCACATCTTTCGATCGTGGGAGGAAACCGGAGCACCCGGAGGAAAGCCACAGAGACACGGGAAGAAAGTCCAATGTCCACACAGACAGTCACCCAAGGCCGGAATTGAACCTGGGTCCCTGGTGGTGTGAGGCAGCAGTGCTAACCACTGTGCCACGCCATGAATGATCATCCAACTCAATAGCCTCATCCCGCCTTCCCAGTCATATCCTTTGGTCCCCTTCACCCCATGTGCTGTATGTAGCTACTCCTTGAAACAAACTACTCCTCATAAAAAGAGTGACCCAAGCAAGAATCGAACCTGGGACCCTGGTGCTATAGTGAAGCCATAGTGTTAACCACTATGCCAACGTGCTGCCCGAAACAGTCTACATTTCAATTCAATTAAGGCTTCATCCCTTCACTTGCTTTGGGCAACGTTGTTTCATTTGGTATTTGGGAAGTTGAATAAATGGTTTTGCCAATTAATGCAAAGTGCTCGTCTAAAACAAGTATATTTGAAGAGCTCATTGCCGCTTAGTTAAAAGATACAGACCTAGAAATAGGTGCAAACTCTTCATATTGCAAAAACAATTGCCACCAGCACATCACAATTATCTTCGAGCATCGGGGAGAACATGCAAACTCCACACAGACGCCCAAGGTCGGAATTGAACCCGGGTCCCTGGTTCTGTGGGGCAGCAGTGCTAACCATTGCGCCACCACGCGGCCCTGATCACTACGACCTTCACAGAACCTCCATCACATATTTTGCCCTTTAAGATTAATAACTGCCAGCATTGCAGTTGTACCTTGCTCCCGTTTCATCTTCAGGTGAGCAAGGCAGAGCAGTCCAATATATTTCAACGGATACTAACCAGTCATGAAGCTGCAAAAGAATTATTCCACTCTTTAAACAAACAATATACTTACCAAAAACAATATACTTCCCACGCAATGAACTGCTTGGGTAACAGGACTTCCCAAACTGTGGGGTCCGGAGATAGAACTTTGGGGCGAGGTGACTCTCCGACCGAATATTAACAGATGAGAGGCCCCTTTAAACCCTCATTCGAACAGCCCCCCTCCATGCTCATAGCTCGCTCCCCCCCTACATCTCACCCCTCCCAACTCTATCCCCTACCCGGGGGTGGGGAAAGAGACAAAGCCACAAAAGGGATTGGAACACCAGGTGACAGATCACTGGTGTGAAGCCAGAGATCACACATCAAGTCTCCACGTGGAGGGGTGGGGGGTTGCTGGCAGGGAAAACACGAGATTGGAAGATACAGAGGGAAAACAGACATTATTAAATCACTCCAGTTCAGACAATGAGGACAGACATCCACGACTACACCTCCTGAGCAAGGAGAAATGATGAGATGACATAGAGTGGTGTAGTGCGTTAGCAGAAGATGTTTTCAATGTCCAGGTCCTGGATCTGGAACGAGTCTTGATTATCAGAGTGGAAGTGATTATTCCCTGCTGATTGTTGGAGTCCTAACAAGAAATGGGCTTGGGTAGTCGCAACCCAGATCTGTGTGGGCATGGGCTGAAGATGCTTGGAACCTGGCTACGCAGGCCATGGTATGTTAAAATGAACATGAGAAATACGAGGAGTAGATCAATCAGCTCCTTGAGCCTGCTCCACTATTCAATATCATTTCTGATCTTCTGCCTCATCTATCTGCTCCCCCTGTTCCTCAGAGACCAAGAATGCGTCCACCTCAGCCTTAAACATACTCAACGATGGACAATCCACAACACACTGAGGTAGAGAATTCCAAAAGTTCACAACAATTTGGAGTGAAGAAACATTCTCCTCATCTCAGACCTAAACAATCACACCCCCCGCCCTCCATCTTGAAACTGTGCCTGCCTTCTTTCTCCCACATCTCGTGTCTATCCTGTCAAGCCTCTTCAGAATCGCCCCTTCAGAATCTAGTCTGCTTTCACAAGATCACCTCTGATGATTCTTCTAAACAGGCCAGTAATGGAAACACTTCCAAGATGAGCAAACTCCAGAAGATGGTGCGGTCTTATTCTGTACAGAGTGGTGTCCAATACAGGCAACTGGCATCCAGCACTGGCATCTGTTCTGTTCCCCCAACAACGTCTCTTACGCTAATCATCAGAAAGACCCACAAAAGGTTGCAAGGAGGTGGAAGACAACCCCAACAAAACGCGGTCAACCCGAGGAGGAGCTCAGGCAGTACAAAACTGTAACCGTACTGCAATCCTGGGATTAAATCCACACGCGGTGCCATGTTATCTGATCTCACAGCTGGTACGTAAAAGTCCATTCAGTCCCTCCAACCGGTTCTACCAATCAATTAAGATTGCAGCTGACCTGCATGCTAACTCTATCTTCGTTTCTCACCCTTGCCCGACACAATTGGCCAGAGGCTTGAGGCACTGCACTGACTTTAAATAGAGCAGAAAAGGAGAACTGAAATTTACTGAAAAAACCCGTCAGCTGTTGCCGACAAGACAAGGTAATTAAGGATCTTGGCTGAGAGGGCAGAAAGAAATTTGCCACTGATAGTTAATCAGTTACTAATGTTGGACAACAAGGCAATCATGCCCGATTGATTCCTGGTAACACTTAAAAACAACCAATATCGGGCAGCAGGGTGGCGCAGTGGGTTAGCCCTGTTGCCTCACGGCGCCGAGGTCCCAGGTTCGATCCCGGCTCTGGGTCACTGTCCGTGTGGAGTTTGCACATTCTCCCCGTGTTTGGGTGGGTTTCGCCCCCACAACCCAAAAATGTGCAGGGTAGGTGGATTGGCCATGCTAAATTGTCCCTTAATTGGAAAAAATTAATTGGGTACTCTAAATTTATTTTTTAAAAACAACCAATATCTATTAATTAGTCTTTGAAAGACCAGAATTATTTTTTCTTTTCTTGTTTCAGGGGGTGTGGGGGTCACTGGCTGGATCAGCATTGACTGTCAATCCCTAATTGGCTGGGGGTGCAGGGGTCACTGGCTGGATCAGCATTGACTGTCAATCCCTAATTGGCTGGGGGTGCAGGGATCACTGGCTGGATCAGCATTGACTGTCAATCCCTAATTGGCTGGGGGTGCAGGGGTCGCTGGCTGGATCAGCATTGACTGTCAATCCCTAATTGGCTGGGGGTGCAGGGGTCGCTGGCTGGATCAGCATTGACTGTCAATCCCTAATTGGCTGGGGGTGCAGGGGTCGCTGGCTGGATCAGCATTGACTGTCAATCCCTAATTGGCTGGGGGTGCAGGGGTCGCTGGCTGGATCAGCATTGACTGTCAATCCCTAATTGGCTTTGAGCTGAATAGCTTCCTCGGCTATTCCCGAGGGCATTTACATGTCAACCATATTGCTGTGGGTCTGGAGTCACGTGTAGGCTAGGACCAGGTAAGGACGGCAGATTTCCCTCCCTAAAGGACATTAGTTTTTTTTAAATAAATTTAAGAGTACCGAATTCATTTTTACCAATTAAGGCGCAATTTAGCGTGGCCAATCTAATGTCTGTGTGGCAGGTCAGGGCCTGAATAATGAGGAATATATCATTGTGGAAAAACAGTTCCATATGAAAAATATTCCAAATTGAAACCTTCTGCAACTAGCCTCAGTTACTCAATATTGTGTTTTTTAACTAAACATTCACCATTTTTAAAACAGAATTTATTTGCAGCAAGAAAGGGCCCGAGACAGAGCCCCGTTCTGGGTGTGTTTAGCAGGGTGTTCCCTGGTACGCTTGCACTGGGACCAACCCCACTATTGAACGGGACAATTATTTTTTTGGGCCTCGACAGGGAACACCCCGCCAAGATTGCACTGCCTTTCCATTTCCAGCAGTGAGGAGCCCCGCTCACCAGTGTACGAGCACCCCAATCGCCCGATCCCCCAACACGACCCCCGGACCTTCCTAATGCCCCAGTTTATCTGATTGGGGGGGGGGGGGGGGGTCTTCGAGTCCACCGCACCCCACCTCATCAGGGAGGGCACCCCGGGTGGCAGTGGTAAGGTGCCCAGGTGGCAGTGCCAGGGCCCCTGCCTGTGAAGACCAGAACTAAATGGCACCCGGCTGGGGGTCTCCCTCGGTGAGGGGATTCGATCCCAGGTGCTGGTTAGATCGGGTGAGTGAATATTTAAATGTGCCTAATTCCACACTTAAATATGCAAATTCAGCCCCCCCCCCCCCCCCCCCCCCTTAGTGTTTCTAAATCAGACTGCACCATGCAATGACCACTCACTGGGATATTTTAGACTGGAATTCAGTAAATTAAATGCAGTGTTTGTCTGAACAGTTTACTGTCCAGAAAGGTGTACATAGTTGGCGAGGGCACAATCAGACTGATCTATGGGAGCCTTCTTGGTAGGCAGTGTCCAGTCTTATGCAAGTTAAAGAGCCCTTTAAACATATTATTCAGTACGCCCGTGCACACAGAGGCGCACGCACGCGTGCACACAGAGGCACACACGGCAGCTATTTTCTGCACAGCAAGATCCCACAAACAGTAATAAAGTGATGGAGAAGCAATTTAAAATAAAAAACCCAGAATGTTCAGCGCGCAGCAATTCTTTTTATAGTATGAACACAGAGACAGAGACCGCAGGGGTTTAGTACATAATTATTTTAAATGGGAGGTGCAACTACCAGCAGAACTTGGTACTGGCAGTATACTGCACCTCTGCAACTAACCATCGACGGGCAAAAAGTCTCAGGTTCACCCCCAGCTCGCCACATGGGGAAATTCGCAAACACGCTGTACTGCGGAAGGGAGGACTGCATCAAAACAGCAGAACAAAAATCCCCACTTTTTTTTAAATTCAGAGTACCCAATTAATTTTTTTCCATTTAAGGGGCAATTTGGCTTGTCCAATCCACCTACCCTGCACATCGTTGTGCTGTGGGGGCCATTTCAGAGGGGCAGTTATGAGTAGATGGTGATTAGGTTTTATCTCGATCCACCAGAGCTCCTCTGGAGATGGTGTTCCGTAGGGAATTCTGGAATTTAAGGGCGGTGGCGATGAAGCCGGATGAGGCTGGCGTGCGACATTCCTGTGGTATTCGTTCCTGTATCTCTGACCCTCACTGATGCTGCCCCATGGCCAGCAGTCGGATGCTGTTCAGAGTGGTTTTCTTTTGCATATTAGAAGTGAGAATTTTGGGGCAGGTGGTGGCGCAGTGGGTTAGCACTGCTGCCTCATGGCGCCGAGGACCCAGGTTCAATCCCGGCCCTGGGTCACTGTCTGTGTGGAGTTTGCACATTCTCCCCGTGTTTGTGTGGGTCTCACCCCCACAACCCAAAGATGTGCAGGCTAGGTGGATTGGCCATGCTAAATTGCCCCTTAAATCAGAAAAAATGAATCGGGTACTCTTAAAGTAGTGAGGATTTTTAGGGCAGCAGGGTGGCTCAGTGGGTTAGCACTGCAGTCTCACGGCACCGAGGCTCCAGGTTCGATCCCGGCTCTGGGTCACTGTCCATATGGAGTTTGCACATTCTCCCCGTGTTTGTGTGGGTCTCACCCCCACAACCCAAAGATGTGAGGTTTAGGTGGATTGGACGCAATAAATTGCCCCTTAATTGGCAAAATAATATTTGGGTACTCTACTTTTTTTTTTTTAATTATCAGAATTCTGCTGTCAATACCAAAAGTAGCAAGCCAGATCCACTCCCGTTTTAAGTGTAGCCATCCCAAGACAGCGTTCCTTATCTGAAACAGCCCACAGGAAATAAAAATAAACTTAGCACAAATACCATCACGGGTGGAGTCTCCTAATCGACTCGTGCAATTGCTCAACACCGGGTAAATTACAGTCCAGTCATTATGAAAATTTTACGGTCAACGAGTTAAAGTCTCATGGGCCAGTTTCAATCATTTGTCTTTCTAAGGCAGGTTGGTGCTAAGTTAGCCCAGTAGCAATATCGGGGTCCTTCAACACACTCCACAGATACAGGAAACAGCCACCATCGCCAGGATAGTTTTTGCTAACTTCCAAATCAGGAATTGAGGTTCAATCTTTCCAGACACGAATTCTACGACCTCAAGTGAACCGCATGCCTCTAACGCAACGAAGCTTTCAATAATATATTAAAACACATGCTTCGAAATAGTATCAATGGGAAACACAACATTTGTGCAGTTACAGGGGCGCACATCACTCCATTTTAATCAACAAAGGCTCAATGTTTCTGAACGGCATTTACTTATCTGGTTTTAAACATCACTACACTGGTAAGGCTGAAAAACAACATACTGCATTTATATACCGCCCAGATCACCTTTAATATAATGGGAAAGAGGAGTGAGAGAGAGAGAGAGAAAGAGAGAAAGAGAGAGAGAGAGAGAGAGAAAGAAAAAGACACACACGACACACACACACATGGGAGAGGGAAATGGACAAACAGACAAGAGAGACAAAACAGAGCGAGAGGGCAGACTTCTGGTGGCGGCTATGGTGTGAGTGGTCGCACACAGGGCAGCGGGCAGTGCCTGTTTGAAGGTGCAGAAAAGAGCTTTTACCCACAATTGGGTGCAACTTTGGCGCAAAAGTGTAACTGAGGCACGGTAAAAACAAAAGGCAGCACAGTAGCATGGTGGTTAGCATAAATGCTTCACAGCTCCAGGGTCCCAGGTTCAATTCCCGGCTGGGTCACTGTCTGTGCGGAGTCTGCACGTCCTCCCCGTGTGTGCGTGGGTTTCCTCCGGGTGCTCCGGTTTCCTCCCACAGTCCAAAGATGTGCGGGTTAGGTGGATTGGCCATGCTAAATTGCCCGTAGTGTCCTAAAAAGTAAGGTTAAGGGGGGGGTTGTTGGTTTACGGGTATAGGGTGGATACGTGGGTTTGAGTAGGGTGATCATTGCTCGGCACAACATCGAGGGCCGAAGGGCCTGTTCTGTGCTGTACTGTTCTATGAAGGTCGGAGGAGAATTTTCCCCGGGAGTGTTATGTCTACTGGCGATCAAACCCGGCAGAAGGTGAAGGACTTGGAAGGGAGTATGGAGTGAGGCACTGTGTAGGGTAAATGGGATCACCTCCTGTGTAAGGATGAGCCAGTTTAAGGTGATGCACAGGGTGCATGACTTGGGCGAGAATGAGTGGATTCTTTCGGGGTGGGTGGGACAGGTTTACGCATTCGGGGTTTGATTCAAAGTCGCGGGGAGTGGCACAAGGGAAGTGGGGGTGCCAGGTGGGAGATATGTGATTGTGATACTGGAAGGGGCACCGGTGGGTGTTGGTAAATGTGTATGCCCCAAATTTGGACGATGTGGGTTTTATGAGGGGGTTGCTGGCAGCGATCACCGACTCGGCCATGCACCAGTTGATTATGGGAGGAGATTTTAACTGTGTCCTGGAGCCGAGGGTGGATAGGACGAGCCCCAGGTCGATGGGCAGGATACAAATGGCAAAGGAGCTGGGTGGGTTTATGGAAAAGATGGGTATGGTGGACCCGTGGTGCTTCGAGAACCCAGGGGGAAAGGGAGCGTTTCTTCTTTTCCCCGCAAGTGTACAGATTATATTCCAGAATTGACTTGTTTTGTGCTGAGCCGGGAGATTTTGGTTGGGGTGGAACATAGAACATAGAACAGTACAGCACAGAACAGGCCCTTCGGCCCTCGATGTTGTGCCGAGCAATGATCACCCCACCCAAACCCACGTATCCACCCTATACCCGTAACCCAACAACCCCCCCCTTAACCTTACTTTTATTAGGACACTACGGGCAATTTAGCATGGCCAATCCACCTAACCCGCACATCTTTGGACTGTGGGAGGAAACCGGAGCACCCGGAGGAAACCCACGCACACAGGGGGAGGACGTGCAGACTCCACACAGACAGTGACCCAGCCGGGAATCGAACCTGGGACCCTGGAGCTGTGAAGCATTTATGCTAACCACCATGCTACCCTGCTGCCCAGGGGACAGGACAAGGGAGGGGAGGGGAGGGGACAGAATAATCTCAGACCATGCGTCCCATTGGTTGGAGATTCGGTTTAGATCAGGATGGGAGCAGAGGCCGGAGTGGAGGCTCGATTCGGGGCTGTTTGCAGATAGAGGGTTTTGTGAAAAAGTGAAATGAAAATCACTTATTGTCACGAGTAGGCTTCAATGAAGTTACTGTGAAAAGCCCCTAGTCGCCACATTCCGGCGCCTGTCCGGGGAGGCTGTTACGGGAATCGAACCGTGCTGCTGGCCTGCTTGGTCTGCTTTAAAAGCCAGCGATTTAGCTTTGTGAGCTAAACCAGCCCCTACGGGCTGTGCGGGCTGTGATTAACGATTATGTAGATTTGAACCAAAACCAGGAGGTGTCAACAGCCACTTTTTGGGGAATCGCTAAAAGCGGTGGTCTAAGGAGAGATTATCTCGTTCACGGCTCATGCAGATAGGAAAAGGAGGGAGGAATATGGAATGGCTAATGAGGGAGATATTGGAAGCAGATAGGGAGTACTCGAGGGTGCCCGCCACGGAGGGATTGGCGAAGAGGAAAATATTACAGGAGCAATTTGATAGGCTAACAACAGGAAGGGCGGTAGGACAGCTGTGTAGGGCAAGGGGGGTGCAGTACGAATATGGGGAGAAGGCGAGTTGAATGTTAGCCCATCAGCTGCGGAGGCACGCCGCGTCCAGGGAAATATTGAAGATACGGACCGGGGCAGGGGGCGTGGAGTCGGAGCCGGGGGAAGGTAAATGGGGATTATTATAATGAGGTGTACAGGGCGGATTCGGGGGATGAAGAGGGGGATGGGACGATTCTTAGATGAACTGGAGTTCCCGCAGTTGGAGGAAGAGAAGAAGCAGGCGCTAGAGGAGCCCCGGGGCTGAAGGTGGTAATGGACAGTATAAGGAGTATCAAGTCAGGGAAGGCCCTGGGGCCCGATAGCTACCTGGCGGAATTTTATACGGCGTTCGTGGTGGACCTGACACCACATTTCTTGGGGGGGCGTTGGAGAAGGGGGAGCTGCCGGAGACGATGACGCAGGCAACGATCGCATTAATACCAAAAAAGGTTAAGGACCTGTTGGAATGTGGGTGGTATGGGCCAATATCACTGTTAAATACAGATGTGAAAGTGCTGGCTAAGTTGGTGGCAGGAAGGATGGAGGATTGTGTCCCGGGGGTGGTTGCGGAGGACCCAACAGGCTTCGTAAAAGGCAGGCAGCTTTCCAGTAATATAATAAGGAGGCTGTTAAATGTGATCATGACCCCGTCACGGGCCCAGGTACCGGAGATGGTGGTTTCCATGGACGCGGAGAAGGCATTCGACCGGGTGAAGTGGTGGGACCTGTTTGCGGTCCAGCGAAGGTTTGGGGCGAAGTTTGTGACATGGGTGCGCCTGTGCCGATGGTGAGTGTGCGCTCCAATGACAGGGGCTGTTTAGCTCACTGGGCTAAATCGCTGGCTTTGAAAGCAGACCAAGGCTGGCCAGCAGCACGGTTCGATTCCCGTAACAGCCTCCCCGAACAGGCGCCGGAATGTGGCAACTAGGGGCTTTTCACAGTAACTTCATTGAAGCCTACTCGTGACAATAAGCGATTTTCATTTTTCATTTCATGGGTTCACGGAACTTTGAACTGCACAGGGGAACAAGGCCGGGGCACTGGCTGTCGTCGCTGCTGTTTGCGCTGGCTATTGAGCCTCTGGCAATGGCTCTCAGGGGGTCGGCAGAGTGGCGAGGGATTGAGAGGGGATGAAGGGAGCATCGGGTGTCGCTCTATGCTAACGACCTAATATTGTATGTTTCAGACCCGCTGCAGAGGATCATGGTCCTGTTGGGGAAGTTTTGAGTGTTCTCAGGATACAAGCTCAATGTAGGGAAAAGCAAAGTGTTCTCGGTGAATGACTTGGGTCGGCGAGCCAATCTAGGGGAGATGCCATTTAAGGTGGCTCGAGACAGGTTTAGATACCTGGGGATTCAGGTGGCGAGGGAATCGGCGATGCTACACAAATGGAATTTAACAAAACTGGTGGAGGAGGTTCGGGAGGATCTGAAGAGGTGGGGCACGCTTGCACTTGACTTTGAGAGTGTCCAAGTGGTGAAGACGAACATTCTGCCGAGGTTCCTGTTCATATTCCAGACACTCCTGATCTTTAGAGGCCTTGTTTCGGAAACTGGACACAATTATATTGGACTTCGTATGGACAGGGAAGGTGCCAAGGGTTAAGAGGACCCTGTTACAGAGGCAGCAGGAAGGGTTGGCATTGCCAAACCAGCGACATTATTATTGGGCGGTGAAAGTGGAGAAGATGAGGCAATGGTGGGAAGGAGCGGGGTTAGAATTGAGGAACAATGAGTGTTCAGCTGAAGGGCTATGGCGATGATGGCGTTGCCAATTGCACCAAGCAGATATTCGGAGAGCCCAGTCCACGGTGAAGAGCTGGAACTAACTGAGGAAGCACTTTAGGATAGAGGGGATGTTGCTGTTAACGCTGTTGAGAAAACCACGGATTTGAGCCGGGGGGTGGGGGTGGGGGTGTGATACGCGGCATGTATAGGAAGTGGAAAGAAGTGGCGCTGGTTAAGGTGAGGGATCTGTATCTGGAAGAAGGGTTTGCCAGTCTGAGTAAATTGAAGGAGAGGGCAGAATTCCCGAGCGGAAGCGAGTTTAGGTACCGGCAGGTAAGGGAGTTTGCACCGAAGGTTTGGAAAGAGTTCCCCAGGTTGCCGAAGCACATCCTGCTGGAGCGACTGCTGCTTCCGGATGTGGAAGAGGAGGGCAGGATCGGAGTGGGTGGTGAAGATTAAGGAGAAGTGGGAAGAGGAGTTGGGAGGAGAGATAAACTGGGGAGTATGGAGTGAGGTGCTACAAAGGGTAAATACGACCTCCTCGTGGGCAACAATGAGCCTGATACAGTTCAAGGTGGTACAGAGGGTACACATGACTCGGGCAAGACA